>NC_081298.1:60233333-60552500 GCF_030435805.1 Mustela lutreola | reverse complement strand
CTTCATATAAGATTCTTGGGGAAATTGTCAATTTCCCATTTTCCCTGAAAAAAAAAAAATCTATTTTTATGGATTAACTTGGGCCCAACTCATTCTGTAAAAATTAGATTTGACATTACTGGACATTACATGAACAAGAAGAAAAGGTCCAACTGAATGTTTGAATGAATTTTCTACCATGTGTTTTTGTTACTGTATGGATGGTCTCAAAATAACATAATTAGCAACGAAAAGCTTAGTTTGGGTAATAATAATGTATCCGAGGAAAATAATACTGTAATATTGTTGTGAGAGAATTAAAGGCTAAAAAATATGCTGTAGTAGAAACAGCAAAGTTCTTTATGGGACTGAAGCTCTTCTCTTCTTTGGGCTGCTTTGCCTTCTTTGGTGTTTCAGTTAAGGCCAAGGTCAAGGTCACTAGGTAATGGTAATTGTTCCAGCTCTCTCAGGCTTCTCTAAGTCTTAAAGGAACAAAGGACCTACAAGCAGTGTCTTCTCTATGGTATGAAAGAAGTGGGCAAGAAGGGAAACTACCTTCACCCCACCCCTACCTTGCAGCTCAGCACCTCTTTGAGGGGGGGGGGCCTTCTTCTTCCTTTCCACTTACAGCCAGGTGACATGGGTAAGTCACTTAAACTTTCTGGGTCTTATTCTGCTCATTTAAAAAATTACAGTCCCTGCCTCATAGGACCACTGTAAGAATTTAGAGAGAGGTTACTTATCAACTCTTGTGACAAGGAAATGCTTAGTAGACTGCCAAATAGTGAAGACAGGTTAGTATTGCAAAAACAATTAACAAATACTACTATTGCACCTGAAGGAGAGGGTAAAACTCTCCTAATGGAGGGAGGATTTTGAATTCATTCAGAGTTTAGCAACTGTTCTTGTTTCATTTTGTTTTCAAAACGAGATCCAGTCAACTGTAAGAAACAGCACGTAAACTGTGCATGTTTAAAACATGCGGAGTGGTCACGTATGGGTTGAAAGGAGTTGCTGGCTGTGAGAGCATGGCCCATGCTCTGTGATGGTCGAGGGTGGGAAGGGGCAGAGTGGAAGCATAAAAGGGACACTGGGGTGCCCAGGGTGAAGAGAATGGTAGGATCTATGTCCTGGAAACGTGTGAGAAGCACATTTCCCAGCAGGTGGCAGCTAGCTTATCCCCAGTGTTTCAAGCGAGGTTGAAAACGAAGGTTAGCAGGAGAATGGAAGGGAAAAAGTGGAAGAAGAAAGGGGACAGTCACAGAGCGAAGAGTCACTCCAAGCTCGGGGACAGGAAGAGCTGATTCAGGGGACCCAGCCTTCCCAGGGCCCCAAACAAGTGAAGCCCTCGGCCAATAGGTTTGGGGCATATTATCTCTTCTATTTTGAAAGAATGAGGGAAGGAAGGAGAAAGGGGGGAGGAGGGAAAGCAGGAAGGAAAGGAGGAAGGAGGGAGGGAGGAAGGGGAGGGAAACGCTGTAATCAACGTATTAAAAAAGTATGGATAAGGGACGCCTGGGTGGCTCAGTGGGTTAAGCAGCTGCCTTCGGCTCAGGTCATGATCCCAGCATCCTGGGATCGAGTCCCACTTCGGGCTCCTTGCTCAGCAGGGAGCCTGCTTCTCCCTCTGCCTCTGCCTGCCATTCTGTCTGCCTGTGCTTGCTCTCTCCCCCTCTCTCTCTGATAAATAAATAAAATCTTTAAAAAAAAAAAGTATGGATAAGACTTTTTAAAATTAATATGTGAGTGGAAGCTGTTATATAATATTATTATATTGATAATTTGAGAGCCAACATTCAGGAAATCCTCACACTGCAACCGAATCGATCAAGGAAAATGTGATTGAGAAATTCCTGTTCTCTGCTCTTTGGAACATCCACAGCATGCACTGAACCTCTCTGCCTGGGCCTCACCTTTAGTGCCTGGAGCCCCATGGCAGCCATGACCTGACCTGCCAGGGAAGCCGTCCCTTCCAGGGCACTGGGTGGTACCTGTGATGGTTGTCAGTGCAGAGAGAAGGACCATGTTTGCTCAGGCTGGAGGAGCAGACACCGACCACAGAACATAGCTCGGTGCAGTAGCTCAAAGCCCGCTTTTTGAATAAAGAAAGGGGTTGGGGGAAAGGAAACCTTCATCAGAGCTCATATCTCTTCACCTACATCACTGCCCACTCTGTCACCATGGAAGGTTGGCCCTCTACCCACTCTTTAACAGTCTCCGTCTTCCCATGCCAAAGCTGGTACGTGCCCCTTGAAAGAGTGATTTTAGAAAGTGTGTGGTGTGCGTGACCTTGACAGGGTCACTGATCGGTGGAGCGGGGGTCCTCCACTCAAGTCAAGTGCATGGGCAGCTTGACCGCTCCCCCTCTCTTTCCCTCACAATTCCAAAGGATTGTTTTTCTTCCCACCTTTTAGATTTGAAAAGGAGAGCCAAGATGTGTGTCTTATTTATTTTATGATTTTATCTTATAGACTATTTTGGTGACAAGGCACCACTGAACACTGATCCGTGGCCTGTGTTGTATCTACAACATCACAGGCCTGGGCGAAAACACGAGGCCCTCTGGCTTGCTGGGGACGCTCACTGCCAGCCAGAGTGAACACACACGGCCTGAGGAACCGTCCTGCCACCCCTCAGGACAGAGATGCGATGATGTCAGCCTCCCATCCGATCCTGAGGTGTGTGACATTCACTGTGTCAATGCCATCATCACCTTGCAGACAAGTCTGTATTTGCTTTGGACAGAAGGTTCTGGCATGTGTTCAAGCATTACCCATCTTCAGACTTTATTTCACCCAGTACATTCCAGTACTTGAATTATTGCTCCCAAGATTCATGTTTTCAGTTCACTTACTTAAATGGAAAAGAGCTGAGGGGCTTCGTGAGTCGCCTTCCAAAGGAATTTTTTATTATTATTTTGTTTTCTTTCCAGTAGAGTTAACATACAATGTGATGTTAGTTTCAGGTGTCCAATGTAGTGATTCAACACTTCTATGCAACACTTAGGCCCTCCTCAACCTCCATCCCCTATTTCACCCATCCCCTCCAGCCGGTAGCCATCATGTTGTTCTCTGTAAAGTCAGCATCTTGGTTTGTCTCTCTCTCTCTCTCTCTCTTTCTTTTTTTCCCATTTGCTCATTTGTTTTGTTTCTTAAGTTCCACATATGAGTGAGATCATACAGTATTTGTCTTTCTCTGCATGAGTTACTTCACTTAGCATAATACTCTCTAGCTCCATCTGTGTCATCGCAAATGGCAGGAGCTCATTCTTTTTGATGGCTGAGTAATACTCCATATATATACATATATATGTATATATATATATATTTGTATCTTCTTTATCCATTCATCTATTGAAAGACACTTGGGCTGCTTCCATAATTTGGCACAGCCCAAGTGTCCATCAATAGACCAACAGATAAGGAAGGTGTGCCTTCCAAAAGAATTTAAACAATCCAGGTGCTATGCAATGCAAATGAGGCTCTATTTGGCCTTATCCCCATGGGCCAGAAGCAGAGCTTTGTGAGTTTGGGGCAAGCAGAGCATTGGTGGGCTTATTTTTGTGTTTAGAGTGTAGAGTTCTTGGCTACCGTTAATGTTCCTCTCACTTTTTTCCATACCTATCAGAGTTTGCAAAGCATGTACCATCAGAACACTTCGGTGGCTAGCTCTGAAATAGTCACTCGGCCTAGGAATTAAACAATGAAGAGCTGTGCTGTGGGCTGTAGTCCTAGAAAATGTATTTTATAAAAACATGTGAGTCATGGTGGCTTACTATGGCCTAAATGAGAGCGGAGATCTTCAGCATTAACACTTTAAAAATTTTTAATCAAAACATAGCATACCACCAAGAACACAGACACACATATATTTTAAGTGTACAGCCTGATATATTTTCACATCAGCATTTTATTCTTGCTCTTTGGATTAATAGATCTTTATGTACTTCAAAAATGAACAGAAGCTGGCCACATTTTGATTATCCATCACTCGTTAACACAGAATAAAAAAGTCCTGTATATATACACGTAGAACTTCTGTCTTTGAATGAAGTCTCATTACAGTGAATGTCCAGTGTGTTAAGCTAGGAAACCCATCCACAGTACAGAAGCGTTAGCTAGATTTTCTCTTGTCCCTCACATTCTGCTTTCATTCTGAGTCTTCTGTCAAAGCCGCATACTTATTTATCCTCTCTGCATATGTTCTTGGGATATTTCTATTTAGTAGGAAAGCAATATCAGTGAGCATCTCTGTTTTATTAAGTTTGTCAAACAACAGAATATCCGGTCTGTTGGCCAGAATTTGTTAATCTGTTAGTAACGGCTCTGTCCCAACACATCTTGGAGAGGCTGTTTTCCAGCACATTCTTGGGTTCATACTTGTAAATGGTGTTAATCCACTTGTTAACTCAACGAGGGCTAATTATTGACATCAGATCTTATTGCCACGATCCTATGTGTTATTTACATTTCTGAAGAACTTCCTTGAATGTGCTTCCTGACTCCTGTCCTGCATCAATTCATGACAGGAGCTGATCGTTTCCTCCCAAGCTTCAGAAGCCTCTGCTGTGAAAGTTGAAAGGCGAAGCAACCAAGGAGCAAAGCTTCTTTTTTTAGGAGGAAAAACTAGGGCAAAAATTCCCTATCTTTGCATAACCAAAGACCCTTCTGGACCTGACATTTTTAAAGTCTTGTCTCTCGAATCACAGTAATGAAAGAGCAGCAATTTCAGCTTGCACCGGGGCTGTGCCCACAGTGAGGGGTCCGTGGGTCCTGAAAAGTCTGGTGATCAGAAGGAAGATGGGCTGATGGGAGCCAGGCTGCCCATGGACTTGGCTGCAGCTGAAGGAGGAGGCAGAGCCTTCTGGTGTGAAGTTCTCTGGAGGAGGGAGTGGAAAAAGGTGGGAGAGAGACAGTGTCTGTCTCCTGCCCCTGCCTGCACCCAAAGACAAGTTCCGATCCCCCACAGAAGCGCAGCGAGAGGCAAAAGCTACCAATGGGGAGCTCTGCTATTTTAGGGTGACAGACGGTGACACAGAGTTGAAGGGACAATCTGCCAACCTCTCGGTGGGGCCCTGAAACTCTCGGGTGTGGGGAGTCGCCCACACAGCCTGTGCCCATGGCGGTTGGGGGGACAGACACGGCCTGCGGCCAGTGGATGTGGGGTGTGTGGAGGATGTGGCCCAGCAGCGGGTGTGGTCAGCGGGCCATGGGAGTGGGGTTGACTGACAGCAAGCGGAGGTCTTACATAAAGGCAGAGGCAAGAGCAATGAAGTCCAAGTTATTTTTAGCAAATATATTCCCACCAGGATTCACCATCTGAGGAGTCTGAGGGCAATTCAGTGATAATGCATTCATTTTCCCACTTGTATTGGTCTTTACAAGTTTGGACAGAGTGTCCCGTTTCGGCAGTGGACAGTGAAGCCACACCAATGTTGGGTTTTGTGAGCTGACCTAAGATGTGTCAGTGGTCCAGCCATGTCGGGTCCTCTGGGGGGAATTTCAGTCATGTCCAGTGATTCAAGGTAGGTCAAGGCTGTTTGTCTCCTGCCCCACAACCCTTTGTCACACAGAAAGCAAGTCTCAGGCAAAATCATGCCACACAAACACTTACTAAAACACATCCTAAAAAAAAAATTTATACAGGCCCATTCTGTTAAGCTTAGGATAGCCCCTAAATTCTGTCCTCAATTCTGAGTGGAGGTTCACTCTGTGACCAGCCCACGGCATTCCTGCAGCCCCTTGGTCCTCCAAGGCAGCTCAGCAGATAAGGTCCTCCTTTGGGGACCACCAGGGCCCAAAGCACCCCAGATCCTTATTGACATAAGGCATTGAAGAACCCCCACATTTTTCAAGTCAACCACAAACTTAAATGCTGTCCAGTAGAAACAATAATAAAAAGTTGCTTCTAACATCGATTGTGCTGGTTGGCAGACTCTCACCAGCAGGTCTGGAGAATAAGAGTCAAAGTTTTTGCCTCTGGAGTGTGGGTTCCTGGGTAAAGGTCTCCATCTCATAATTCATCACCCCTGGGGTGTGGGTTTCTGATTAGGGTCTTTCAAATGCTAAATAAGCACTCCTGGGGTTTTCATGGAAAACAAACGCTTACGTGTGCCATATGTGGTTGGTGAAGTATTTAAAGTAAATTACCTCAGGGCAGTGTGGTAGGCAACCTGATAGGCTGTGTGCCAACAGCCCAGTGGCCTTCACATGAGGCAAATCATCAGTCCCCTTCGGTCATTTCTAGAGAGAGCATACAGGAAACACAAATACTTAAGTGAGTTCACTTATTTGTGCCATTTCTTATGGTTTATAAGACACTCCTGCATAAGGTTTTATTTAATCCTTATTTTAAGAAGAGTAACTAATTTTAAAAATGAAGAACTCAAGGGGCACCTGCATGGCTCAGTTGGGGAGCCTGCTTCTCCCTTTCCCACTACCTCTCTCCCCAACTTGTGCTGTCTCTGTTTTTCTCTCTCTCAAATAAATAAATAAAATCTTTTTTAAAAATGAGGAACTTGAGACTTAGAGAGCTGGAGTGATATATTACATTTCCTAATTAGAGAATCCATGTATGTATACATCATTCATTCAACCAGTGTTTTCTGACAGTGTCCTCGGGTTATGTACCAGGGATGTCTTCATGAGGAAGTGTATGGCTCCTTATTGCTGGATAATAAATTGGCCCAAGGTTTACCAGCTTACCCCAGCAAACTTTCGCTTTCTCACAGCTCCCTGCCTCAGATGTCTAGGCATAGCTTACCTGGATGTCTCTGGCCCAAAATCTCTCACAAGGTTGCAGTCATCTCAAGTCATGAATGGGGCTGGAAGACCAGTCCGAGCTCACCCAGGTAGGCCTGTCTGTGCAGGGCTGCCTTTACAACATGGCGGTTGTCTTCCCCCAGAAGGAGTGATCCAAGACAGAGCACATAGGACAGAAGCCACAGCCTTCCTATTACTTCATCTCAGAAATGCCTTCTGATTCCTTCTGTCATCTTATATTACCTTAGTCACTAAGCTGAGCCCACACTCAAGAAGAGGGCATTCCAAGACCATGAGCCTATCACAGAGGCCACCCGAGAAGCAAATTTTGCCTTCCTTTCAGGAGCTTACAATATGGCCCTAGGAGCAGCTATCATTCAATTCCATTTACAATTCCATATACATCTAGTTATCATTGATTTATGTGCTATGAAGGAGAACACAGGATGTTGTAAGAATATGGTGGTTGGAAGACAGGGGCCAAAGACTTCACAGAACACTGTGTGAAGAAGAAGGCGGAGGGAGACACGGTGGTGAGCCTGCCTGCTCACAGGTTGCCAGCAACCCACCTGAGCCCGGGCAAGAGGCCTGGACTGGAGCCTTCCTAGCACCTGAGCTCTCTGAATGAACCAATCCTGCTGACATCTTGCTTTCAGACTCCCAGCTCCCAGAACCGTGACACTCTAAGTATCTGTTGTGTTGCTTTTCAATCAGCCTTAGCCAACTAATACACAGAGTCCCCAAAATAACACCATATCCCCACTCAGATTTGAAGGACAAAGACGGGAAATTGCAGTGGTCACCTGTTCATCAAAAATTTCTTTGACGGGGAAGGGCAGAGGGCGAGGGAGCGGCAGACTCCCCGCTTAGTGCCAAGTCCAACGTGGAGCCCAATCCCACAACTCCAAGAGCATGACCTGAGCCACACCCATTGTCAGGCGCTCAAGACTGAGCCACCCAGGAGCCCCTATTCCTAAAACAGTTTCCAACAGCCCGCCTGGGCCATGGAGTAAAGCATGTGGGGGGCACACGTGCACATGTGTTGCCCTTGCCTCCGGAACCTGCTCCCACTGTCTCCCGGGCTCCTGGGCCGTGTTCTCTGTGCCTTATCCCTTCTCCGCTGTGGCAGCATCTGAGATGAGCATCGGTGGTTTTTCTTGATGGCAGGTCAGCTTCCACAGCCCCCTTCCTACCTGAGCCCTTTGGGGGCCCCTGGAGTGGCTTGAGGGGTGGAGGGTCACAGGTTCTGGCAAAGCGAATATCTGACTTCTTTGGCAACACGGTTGCCTAAAGAACCCAGTCATGTCCTGCCCTGTTTGCTTCTGCTCAGCACCCTGTGAATGCAACCTGTCAATTCCCAACAGGCTCAAAGCCCCAAGCCACTGGTTTGTTCTTGTTAGCCCTCTGTTCCATCCCTTCTCCTTCTCTCAGCCTAATGACAGCAATTTGAGATCCTCTGAAATGATAAGCTCTAGCGGCCTGGCCATACCCTCTGGATGCAGTGTTGACACTGGACTAGTGTTTCCCCTCCCCCTCTTCCTGCCTCTCTTGTCTTTCCTCCTCTTTTCCTCCTTCTCCTCCCCTCCCCCTCTTCCTCCCTCCCCACCCCTCTCTCTCTCTCACACACACACACACACACACACACACCCGCCTTCCTCTTTCATCTATCTCTCACACTGTCTGACAAAGTAAAAAAACTGCCCAGAGATGCCTGGAAAAGACTTTGGACTATAATATCACCTCCTAAGCCTGTAGATTTGCTTGCAACGGGTTTCATTTAGGGGCACAGTAACAGCTAGCTTTTTAAACTTGGTCTCTCCATCAACCCCAATTTTACGCTGCAGAGTCCTGCCCATTGCAGAACAAAATCGCCCTCCATCACTGTCTGCCACATGACTACCTCTAACCTGAGTTCATCTAGGAGCCACCAATACCCACTAGAGCACCCAGTTTCTCCACCATTTCCCCCACTTGACCGGTATGTAATTTGACTTTCCAGTTACTGTAGGAGGTGCTTTCATCAAGGGTCATCTGTGAAAAGGGTCGCTTGCCTGACAGCCTGCAGTTTCTGAGTCCTTAGAACAAGCTTCTTTTTAAAAAAAATATTTCATTTATTTATTTGAAAGAGAGAGTGAGATCACAATCAGGTAGAGAGGTAAGCAGAGAGAGGGGGAAGCAGACTCCCCACTGAGCAGAGAGCCTGATGCAGGGCCTGATCCCAGGATCCTGAGATCATGGCCTGTGCCAAAGGCAGAGGCTTAACCCACTGAGCCCTAGAACCAGCTTATGACACAAAGCCAACACCTGTATTTTAGGCATTTCTAGTAGCAAATCCTGTTTCATTTGGATATGCTGTATGTATAGCTGTATGTAAAAGAGACCCCGAATAAAAGTAATGTAAGTGAAGCTTGGCATTTATTCTTACTCATGGAACTGTCGGTAGGTGGGTGACCCCAGGCTGGTGTGTGGGTCCATTCCATTTGGTCATTCCCAGTTATCTTGTCATCTCTCAGCTCCATGGTCCCAGAGGGCTCACTTCCACATCCATGGTCCAAGCAGCAGGATAAGGAAAAGGGAAGAAGATGGACATACTTCCTCCTTTTAAGAACTTTCCCTGGGTCTTGCCTCCATCACTTTGGCACACATCCCTTTAACAAGCTCTTAATCACATGGTTGTACCTCATCGCTAGGGAGGAGAAATGGGCTTTACTGTATAAGGTCTAACAGTTGGGGGCGATCGATCCCTTACTAAGAGAAAGAGGAGGAGAACACACACGTTGGCAACCAGCAGGCTCTGCCCCCATGTACAGCTGGGCAGCAGGGATGGAGCAGGGAGGGCCCAGGGGAGACCAATGGGGTAGGGGTGACAGAAAGTGTCCAAATTAGAGGCTTGTGTTTGCAGAGATTGTGCTGTTAAACTCACACCAGGATAAGAGCACAAACCAGACTGTCCCAGGTGCGGCTGGCCCTAGGTCTCCCTGTATAGATGATGTTATGGACATGGGGATTTTAGAATGATGAGAAGCTGCTGGGGAACCCTACTGTGGTTATGGACATAATCACAATTGAGTCATTAAAAAGCATTTTGGCTGCCATGTAGGAAATTGATGGGGGGGTACATTCAAACCCCAGTCTTCTGCCTCCAAACACAGTTGGTTATTTACAATTCAATTAAAAAACGGGCAGAGGCGCTCAAGAGACTCTTTTTTCAACGACATCCAGATGAGAAGATGCTGAGCATCACTCACCATCAGGGAAATGCAAAACAAAACCACAGAGAGAGATCACCTTACACCTGTCAGAATGGGTAAAATCAACAACACAAGAAAGAACAGGTGTTGGAGAGGACGTGAAGAGAAAGGAACCCTCTCACACTGTTGTTGGGGTTGGAAACTGGCGCAGCCACTGTGGCTTAAAATACTAAAAATGGAAATACCATATAATCCAATAACTCCACTATTGGGTATTCACCCGAAGAAAATGAAAACACTAATTCAAAAAGATAGATCCACTCCTATGTTCATTGCAGCATTATTCACAATAGTGAAGATATAGAAGCAACTTAAGAGTCCATCAGTAGGGGCGCTTGGGTGGCTCAGTCAGTTAAGCGTCTGACTCTTGATTTCAGTTCAGGTCATGATCTCCAGGTCATGAGGTCGAGCCTTGAATCAGGCTCCGTGCTCAGCACAGAGTCTGCTTGCGATTCTCCCCCTTCTCCGCCTACCCCTCTCCCTGCTCACTCTCTCTCTCTAAAATAAATAAACAAAATCTTTTTTTAAATAAAGAGTCCAAAAAAGAATAAAAAATAAAAATTTAAAAATTTAAAAAAGAGTCCATCAGTAAGGATAAAGAATGTGTATATGATGATGGAATATTATACAGACATAAAAAGTGATGAGATCATGCCACTTGGATTGACATGGATGGGTGTAAAGGGTATTATGCTAAGTGAAATAAGTCAGACAGAGAAGGAAAAATACCATAGGATTTTAGTCATATGCAGAACGTTAAAGAAAATGAATAAACAAACAAAAAAGCCAAATTTGACCTATAAATACAGAGAACAAACTGATGACGGCCAAAGGGAAAGGGGTGTGGAGGATGGGCACAGTGGGTGAAGGGGAGTGGAGATACAGGTTTCCAGTTATGGAGTGAATAAATCACAGGGATGAAAGGCACAGCATAGGGAGTCTAGTCAATGATATTGTAATAACGTTGTGTGGTGACAGATGGGAGCTACATTTGTGGTGAGCATAGCATAAGGTATAGAGAAGTTGAATCACTCTGTTGCATACCTGAAACTAATGTAACATTGTGTGTCAACTAGACTCAAAAAAGAATTTTTTTAAGGGACATAAAAAGGTTCATTTGCCTCCAACCGTCCCTCCCTGCAGCCACTTAAATGTCTTTGTTCTCATTCCTTTGGGTTAAGAGGAAGATTTGTTTCCAACAAGTGTCACATTTCAAGGTATGAAATAATTATTGATCCTTCTCCTTTAAAATGTTTAACTAAAAGCATTTTAATTCATTTCCCACTTCCAATTCTTAGAACCTCATCTCCCTGACTTTTGAGCCAAACATTTCTTTTTCTGAATTGAATTTACCACTCTCCTGGAGTCTTGTATCTGTTGGTCCCATTTTTTAAAGTGTTTATTCAAATTCTGGTTAATTAACATACTGTGTAATATTAGATTCAGGCATACAATGTAGTGGTTCAACACTTTCATAGTCCAGCCGGTGCTCCTTGCAGCAAGTGCCTTCCTTAATCCTCATCACTTACTCCCATCTCCTCACCCACCTCCCCTCTGATAACCACCATTTTGTGCTCTATAGTTAAGAGTCTGTTTCTTGGTTTGCTTCCCTCTCTCTCTTTTTCCCTTTTCACTCATTTGTTTTGTTTTGTTTTGTTTTTTTTGTTCCACACATGAATGAAATAATAATGTATTTGTCTTTCTCTGGCCAACTTATTTCACTTAGCATGATACTTTCTAGCTCCATCCACATTGTGGCAAATGACAAGATTTCATTCTTTTAGATGGATAATATTCCATTGTGTGTGTGTGTGTGTGTATACCGCATCTTTCTTACCCACTAGTCAGTCAGTGGACACTTTGGTTGGTCCCCCTTTTGAGCTGCACATAACTGTCTGTTTGCTTATGAAATGCAACCCCTAGAGCCCATACTACACACTAGGTCCACAAACTAAACCAAAAACTTGCCAGTTTGTAAAACGTGGTTAGTTCGACACACCTTCCTCCATAAACCTAGGGTACTGTGAACATAGCCCTGTGTATCTATTAAATGCAGTACACTTGTATAAAGAACGGAACTTTCTTGTATAAAGAATGGAACACTGCAAATATGGCAACTTTCGCACCACAGGGATATTTTGATCCAGCGACTTCTAGTCCACGGAGGGAACTTGCTATGTAGGTCCTACCACGAAACCCTTGGATTCAAAAGTAATTCCTGGAAGAGTGCATGTTTACTCCTGATCTACCTTGGAGTAGTGTGGGCTTTCTGGCTTTGAGTTTTGTCATCATGTGTACCAGTGACTGGAGCAACGAGAAATCCAGCTTCTCCCGCAGCCAGTCCAAATGTCATTATGTTGCTCATCACTTGAGCTGGGACAGTCAGCCTTTAGGTCTTCAACAGAGAACACTTGGTGATTTGCAGATCAGATGCCTACGTGATGGTAAGTCGAGAAGAGTCTTCAATGGGGATAGAAACAGAATCCATTCTGGGTGTTGGAAAGATGTGCTGGAAAGACTGGAAATTAAAGAAAGGAAGAAGGAAGTCAGGTTTCCTTTGGATCCCTGGACTTGAACCCTATTCTAATCCTCAAAATAGAAGCAAAAGAGGGCAGGGAGGATGGACTTTACCAGCCACGTTCTCCATCGATTAGGCAGAACTGAGTACTCCAGCCATGTGCCCTGCCAAGCCCAGAAAAGGCATTTTAGAAAAGTCCCTGAACCCAAAAGTAAATTTAAAACTACAAAAAGTAAGACCACAAAGGAATGTCAATGATTAGTGATGCTTTAGCCTCCAACAAAGGCTTAAAAAAGAAAAAAAAAAAAAAAAGACTACTCGTTTTTCTCAGATTTAGAGGGAATAGTAGCTTCTGGCAGACATTCTGAGCCTCCACTTTGGCGGAATCAGAGAATGTTAACTAGGCCACAGTAGGGTTCAGTTCTGAGGCAAAGTTTCCTGAGGGGGGGCTATGTTTGTTTGTTTGTTTAAAAAAATTTTGGACTAGACTGGGAATGCTTCTTTTGGGTAGCTTTTTTAAGACACCAAACACTGTGTTGAGAGGACAGTAAGAGAGAGAAAGAGACAGGGAGCGAATTCTTCTAAAAAATACCATGTTTGATTGTTTGTTTCTAAATCGAGATATAATATTTACTATAATTTAGGAACTGCGTCGTAAATATATTTTTTCCTTTTCAATTTTTATTTAGATTCTAGTTAATTAACACACTGTGCAATATTGGTTTTAAGAGCAGAATTCAGTGATTCATCATTTACATACAACACCCAGTGCTCATCAAAACAAGTGTCCTCTTTAATACCTATCCCCCACCTAGCCCATGCCCCACTCACCTCCCTCCATCAACCCTTAGTTTGTTCTCTCTTTGAGAGCCTCTTACAGTTTGTTTCCTTCTCTCTTTTTTCCCCATTTCCATATGTTCATGTCTTGTTTCTTAAATTCCATGTATGAGTGAAATCATATGGTATTTGTCTTTCTCTGACTGAATTATTTCCTTTAGCATAATAATATTCTCTAGCTCCATCCATGTCCCTACACATGGCAAGATTTCACTCTTTTTGATGACTGAGTAATATTCCACTGTATATACATATACCACATCTTCTTTATCCATTCATCAGTTGATGAACATTTGAGTTCTTTCCATAGTTTGGCTTTGGTTGATAATGCTGCTATAAACATGAGGGTGCATGCATCCCTTTGAATCTGTACTTTTGTTTTTGTGGGGTTTTTGGTGGGGTTTTTTTGTTTTTTTTTTTTTTTAGGTCTCATTTATTTATGACAGAGGAACAATGAAAGAGGGAACACAAGCATGGGGGAGATAGAGAAGAAGAAGCAGGCTCCCCATTGAGCAGGGAGCCAAATGTGGGACTCCATCCCAGGACACTGGGATCATGACCTAAGCCAAAGGCAGACACTTAACAACCAGGCATCCCTGTACTTTTGTATCTTTTGGGTGAATACTAGCAGTACAGTTGGTGGATCCTGAGGTTATTCCATTTTTAATTTTTTGAGGAAACTCCATATTGTTCTCCAGAGTGGCTGCACCAGTTTGCATTCCGAACAATAGTGTAAGAATGTTCCCCTTTCTCCACATCTTTGCCAACATCTGTTGTTTCCTGTGTTGTTAATTTTAGCCATTCTGACAGGTGTGAGGTGATATCTCATTGTAGATGTGATTTGCACCTCCCTGATGATGAGTGATGTTGAACATTTTTTTCATCTGTCTGTTAGCCATCTGGATGTCTTCTTTGGAAAAATGTCTAATCATGTCTTCTGTCCATTTATTAACTGGATTATTTGGTTTTTGGGTGTTGAGCTTGATAAGTTCTTTATAGAGCTTGGATACTAACTCTTCATCAGATATGTCATTTATCAGATTTGTCAAGATAGTGCAAATATTTATTTATTTATTGCCAGATTTATCAGATTTGTCAAGATATTGTAAATATCAGGGCGCCCGGGTGGCTCAGTGAGTTAAACCTCTGCCTTCAGCTCAGGTCGTGATCTCAGAGTCCTGGGATTGAGCCCCACAGCAGGCTCTCTGCTCAGCAGGGAGCCTGCTTCCCCCTCTCTCTCTGTCTGCCTCTCTGCCTACTTGTAATCTCTGTGTGTCAAATAAATAAATAAAATCTTAAAAAGAAGAAAAAGATATTGCAAATATCTTCTCCCTTTCAGTAGGCTGGTTACCTTTAGTTTTGTTGATTGTTTCCTTTGCTGTGTGGAAGCTTTTTATCTTGATGAAGTCCCAATAGTTCATTGAAAATACCATGTTTGGGGGGAAAATAAAGTTCCACAGGTCAAGTAGACAAGGAATCAAGGAAGGGAAAGAAAAAGCTAAGCTTTACCAACTTTCGACACACCTGTGTTAAATGCCCAACTCTTGGCTTCAGCTTAGGTCACCACCCCAGGGTTATGAGATCTAGCCTCTTTGGGTCTCCATGCTTGGCATGGAGTCTGCTTGAGATTCTCATTCCCTCTGACCCTCCCCCTGCTCTCTCTTTCTCTCTCTAAAAATAAAGTAAATCAGATCTTTAAAAAAAAAAAAAAAAAAAAAGATTTACCAACTTTCCCCACCCTACCCTATGGCAGAGCTTATTAATATTCACAACACACGTGGAAGTAGAAAAATGGAGAATTTGACATTATGATCCTCCTTTTAAAACCTATCCAGTGAGGGAAGTGCTGCCCAGAGAGATGAACTAACTTTCTCAGGGGCACCCCAGCTCACCAGTGTCCAGACTGATGTTCAACATCAGGTCTGACTGAGGCCAACTCATATGGACTATAATCCCCATATCAGAGTGTGTTGAGGTCAGTAATAGGGTGTGGGGTCCCCATGTATCCCCACTATGCCTTGAGATGGGCCACAGTGTCTTTCATTTAAACCATTCTTGCCTCCCAGAATCCTGTGCAGCATCAGTTAATGTGAAAAGTGCATTTCCACTTTGGTGTCCATGTCTGTTACAGTAAAGTAAAATATATACTGCACACAGTAAAAATTCAATTCTACAGAGACCTGTACAAGACAAAGAAGAGTTCTTCTTCCTTCTCCTGACCGATCCTTTCCACTGAGGAAATTGCTATCAACAGTATTGTCTGTGCCCTTCCAGAAAAATGTCTTCAGCATATAACCAGGTCGATATTCAGTAAGAACTTTCTGCCATGATATCCTAACCCAAAGAAGTGAGGAATACGATGAGAATCTGAGGTAAAATTAACGTGTAGTAATCATTCATTTTTGTGTTTTTACTAATTTTTACATACAACTAATTAATGAACAGCTAAGGGCAACTCAAAATTCTTTTGGATCTGGCACGGAAAGCCTCCTTTTTGTAAATCTCCTCATCTTCACAATAGCATTATGACATAGATATTACTGTAGTTTTTTCCAATGGGACCCATGGAGACCTGGAATAAGATAAGTCTCTGAAAGTCTTAGAGCACTGATGGCTGAAGCCAGGAATTGCCCCCCTGGACAGTGCCATCTCCCATCTCGCATGGTCAAGCACGACAGATCACCTTTCATTCCAGAAAAGTCAGAAGCACCTTGGGTAACAGAAAATAAACAAAACACCTCTCAGAGGTCACCCGCCTGAATAAAATCCATTTTCTCGTTTATTTTGGTATTTCTTCCAGTGACTTTTCTTCCTGCCCGCTGAATCTAGACATAGAAACCCCCTTCCCTGATTTGTGCGGACAATTCTACAACAGGAAAGGGATCTAGCCGCTGTTGCTTATCCTCTGAATGATGAACATGTCTGAAAGAACTGCCTTAGAAAATCCAGAAGTGGTTCTGTAACTAGGATAGAGGGGGGAATGGGTGAAGTCACTGCACCTGGAAGGTGGTTGCAGCCTTGGAGGCAGCTGGACACCAGTGCGAGAGCCTCTCCCGCAGCCCCGACAGCTGGCTGAACCTGCATCTTACCAAAAGGCAAGGAATGGGGGGTGCCTGGTGACACAGACACGAACCACTACAACCTTTTATGCTGGAGTGACACAGAAGTTCAGGACTGTCGTGAGGCTAGATTAAATACGATCGTACTGGGGGACCTTACAAGGAAAAGAGTGTTTGTCACACTGGAGCATTCCTGTATTTACCATGAGTCGCCCTTCAGGTAGTGAGGACAAAGCCAGAAAAATTGATTTACAAACTGCCATGCTAGGTCTAGATATTTGGGGTTTTAAAATTTTGTTTTTGTTTTAAATATTTCATTCATTTATTTGAGGGAGAGAGAGAGAGCACAGAGAGGGAGGACGAGAGGGAGAAGCAGACCCCCCACTGAGCAGGGAGCCCAGTGCAGGGCTTGATTCCAGAACCCAAGATCATGACCTGAGCCAAAGGCAGATGCTTAACTAACTGAGCCACCTAGGTGCCTAAAGATTTGTTTTTATTAACAATGAAGAAAGCAGGAATCCTTTTTTCCTTAAGACTTAATTTATTTGACCAAGAGATATACAGTGAGAGAGGAACACAAGCAGGGGGCGCTGGAGAGGGAGAAGCAGGCTTCCTTCTGAGCAGGGAGCCCAACTGGGGCTCAATCCCAGGATCCTGAGATCATGACCCAAGCTGAAGGCAGACGCTTAGGGACTGAGCCACCCAGGTGCTCCAGAAAGCAGGAATCTTAATGGCCTTCTTACATAAGAGTCTTAAGGATGTTATTATTTTATAAAGTCTTAAGGATGTTATTATTTTATAAAGGTGTTTAAAGAGGACTGGTGAAAAAGCATGAGTTGCGAATCGCATTCTAAGAACACACTAAGCAATCCATATTCATATCACTATCACTCCTGAATGGGCTCAGATATAAATAGCAGCACAGATATTTAAGAGCTATCCTCCCTGGGGGAAAAAAAAAAGTAATTAGTTGGTGTTATACACAAAGGGCTTCTCTGGGCTTTTTTTGCTTTTTTTTTTGTTGTTGTTGTTGGTTTTTTGGGGTTTTGTTGGGTTGTTGTTTTTTTTTTTTTGGTAACCAGCACAGCTTTAATTACATGTAATTGTTCTCAAAATCAGGCTGCTCATAAGTTCTGCATTCTAGACAGTGATTATGCATCAATACACTAATCTATCACTTTCATTATTTTAGTCATTTGGGTGTGTAAATTTGTATTTAATTCAGACAACAAACTATGCAGTTCCCACTGTTACTCTCTGTCAAAGTATGCCTTTTTAAGGCACAATTTGGCTGATTTAGATTTTCATTCATTCGCTTTTACTTAGGAAAATAATCGTACATTGTTTTTTTTTTTTTTTTCTTTTGCTGACTACTAGATAAATACAATGGTATCAGATGTACAAGGAGCTGGGTTTGCTACTAGTTCATTGAGAATTTTACTAAGTATCTCTGCAGAACCGCATTTGCTACCACATTATAGTGAGTTGAAGCTTGCAGAAATTCCCCTGCAGAAATCTCTTAGTGGATTAATGGCAACCCATTCCTTACATCTTTCAGACTTTGTAAGTTGCTTTCCTCCCAAGGCAGGCACTGAACTGTCTCCTGGATAACTAAATCTCAGCACTCTCTGAACTCTCCACTGGGCCTTTGTATATCTGAATGAATTTCAAAAATCAAACTCAAAAGTCATCCCAGGACATCTGATGGGAACACATTAGCTCTACCTCAACCTTGTGGATGACTCCACATTTTTTCCCCCTGATCTCTTATGCCCATAGGCAGAAATTCTTTATTTCCTGAATAAATGAATGAATAAATGAAATAAGTAAATTAAATGTCAGAAAAATGGTGATACCCTTTGTTTCTTTTCTGACTTCTTTTTTCTTTCTTTTTTTTTTTTTTTTTTTTTTTTTTGGTGTGATAGTCCAATTCCTAGACAAGAAGACAAGAGAGTTTTAGTGAAAAAAAATGGATTAAAAATCCTATCACTACTTATAAAAGAAAAGAATCAAGAGGTATCTTTGGTAAACACTGGTTGAATAACCTTCATAGGACAGCTCTGCTTGTGACTACATTATCTGAAGATGAACTATGTTCTACCCACCTCAAAACCTACTTAAAATTAGAAACACTAAAAGAAATCTGCATTTTAAAGCACTAATTTTGGGGATGCCTGGGTGGCTCAGTTGGTTAAGCATCTTCCTTTGGCTATGGTCAGGATCCCAGGTTCTCAGACTGAGTCCCACTTCAGGCTCCTTGCTCAACCAGGAGGCTGCTTCTCCCTCTGCCTGCCACTTCCCCTTCTTGTGCTGCCTCTCTGTCTCTCCAAGAAATAAATAATTTTTTTTTATTTTTTAAAGGATTTTATATATTATTTATTTAAGAGAGAGAGATAGCATGAGCAGGCAGAGGGAGAGGGAGAAACAGACTCCCCACTAAGCAGGGAGCCCAATGTGGGGCTCGATTCCAGGATCCTGGGATCATGACCTGAGCAAAAGGCAAATGCTTAACCAACCAAGTCATCCAGGCACCCCAATAAATAAATCTTTTTAAAAAAATAAAATTACTCATTTTTCCATTACTTCTTCTTTATTAGGGTTTCTTATTAAATATGCACTTTGTAGAATTGAACTAGTCCAGAACTAATCCAGAACTAGAGCACAGTGTTTTTGCTCTACTCTATCTTTCTTTCCCAGGTGAAGTTTTTATTGAAGTCACAAGAATTCTCCCTTAAAAATTACCAGTAATTTGGCAATGTTTATCAAATGACTTCTGGGATTATTGACACTAGGTGGGAATGGGACTCATAGTAAAAATTTTAAAAGGAAGGTGATAATTCCTGTCCTCCTGAAGGATCTCGTAGTCCCAAAATAACTTGTGCACATGGGCACGTACGCATACACACGCACCTGTTCCAGATAAGTAGAAGAATACAGTAAAAACTGAAGAACTGAGAACCGAAGAAGCAGGAGGATCTCCGGAAGCGGAAGGACCGGATATACACCGGAGTTCATCTGGAGAGCTTCTTGAAAGACAGGGAAATAAGCGAGGACTTGTCATCGGGTGACGTCATCCCAAGTTCAATTAAACGGCTTTTATTTGACCAACGCTTCCCAGTACTCTACTAGAGTTTTTACTTCCATGAAAGCTTTAAAGAGTTAGTTTTGGAAGAGGTAAAAAGTGACTGGTTGGGGAGACTCCAGGATGACTGGCAGACACAAGAGAAAGTTTCCAGGCCAGAATGAGCAAGTCCTAGAGCAGAAGGATACCAAGGTTGGTGAAAACACCAAATTGCTTGTGTGGGACAATGGACCAACAAGGCAGGTAATTCCATAAAGATCACTGAGGGAGGAAGGGGGGCTTTTAAAGTCAGGTAAAACGGCTCCAACGGGCTGTGGGGACTTAAGGTCCTCACTGACACTTCCACGTTCTCGTCACACTCCCTTTATGGACCTTCTCACTGACATCTTGAAGCTGGCCGCCCAAGCCACAGAGTAGTAAAAATGATACATGCCATCATGATGGGTGTCCAACAACTGTCTCCAGGATCTTAGAGCATGTCTATTTCGTGGAAAATAAGCCTTTACCTGATATATATATAGACTAAAAACCCATGCACAGACTTAGATTTTGAATTCCGTTAGTGAGTTCTGTGTACTAAAACCACAGTAATCTGGGGATGACCTTGCCTTTATGCACCTGAAGAACCACTGAGGGAAACAGGGCCCTGGCTGTATAAACTGGAGCCACTGACTCTGTGTCCTGTTACAGACACAAGCAGGAAGAGCTGAACACAATAGCTTTGGCAACTAATGGGCTTTACACGCAACTTTGCTGTCACTCGTATTTGTGTATATGGGGGAGTTGACAGACGTTTTTTCAGCTAAAGAGATGAACTTGCTCTTTACCAGGTGATTTGTACTACAAGCAAAAAGAACTTTCGTGGCACATGAATTAACAAAGACCGTTAACCGCTGAGAGACTCATCCTTCAAGCCTCTCCAGGAGCAAAGACAAAAAGTTCTCAGCGGCTTGAACAACCCAGTGATCAACCCTTAACATAATAAATGCACTGCTATATATTGTTTGTTTCCATTCCCGGAAACAGGAAATTAGGTGTCTTTTGGTAAAAGGGAAAGAATTATAGGGGCACCTGGTTGGTTTAGTCTGCAGAACACATGACTCTTGATCTCAGAGTTGTGATTTCGACCCCCATGTTGGATATAGAGATTACTTAAAGATAAACTCTAAAATTAAAAAAAATCTTATGTAAAGATTGGGGTGCTTTGGGTGGCTCAGTCAGTTAAGCATCTGCCTTTGGCTCAGATCATGATCTCCGGGTCCCGGGATCGAGCCCCCTGCTCGGCAGGGAGCTTGCTTCTCCCCCAACCCTCGATCATGGTTTCTTTTTTTTTTTTTTTTCCTCTCTCAAATAAATAGATAAAATCTTTAAAAATATAAAATTAAAGAATTCTAAGTAAAAAGACAAGTAGATATTGTTAGAATTTTGAGAACCTAATTTACAAGTATCCCTAAAAATGTTTCAACTACACAACTCAGATAGCTATACTGATTTATATTGTATTCATGTAACGTTTTGCTGAAAGAGGTTATTTCCAACATTAGAAAACAACTCTGTGGCTGGAGAATTTTTCTTGGGGTTTCAAGGTAGGTCAGATAGTGCTTTAGCCATGAAACAAACGTGTCCTTCTGTGTTTGTCATGCAGAACGAAGAAACATGGCAACTCAAATATTTTCAAGGAGATGGGAGTTCTGCTCCTTCTGCCCGGTGGTGGAAGGTCTTAGCCTAATGGAATAAAAGGGTGACAAGGGCCTGAAATCCAAACTCAGGAGTTGCAGTTCCTGTTCTCAAGGGATTTTTAGAAGAAGGTTCGAGGGGACAGACAGTGCTGTCAAGGGGAGATTTCTTTCCCAAAACCACTTCTTGCTTCCACCTTTTTTAAAGATTTATATTTATTTATTTGTCAGAGAGAGAGAGCACAAGTGGTGGGGAGGGGGAGCGGCAGACAGAGGGAGAAGCAGGCTCCCCACTGAACAGGGAGCCTGATGTGGGGCTCATCCCTGGGCTTCAGGATCATGACCTGAGCCGAAGGCAGACGTTTAATCAACTGAGCCACCCAGGCACCCCTAATAGACCGATTTTTACTGAGCAGTTGGGACAGTAAGAGCCCAGAGCAGGAATGAGAAAACTTCCGTCCTCACGTTCAGGGAGCTTACTGTCTTCTAGGTGACACGCAGGCCTGTGAAGAGATAATAAAACCATTTGCTAGGAAGTAAATTATTTCTATACGAGCAGGACAGGAGCCCTCAAAAAAGGGAGAGCTTTCTTCAGACAAGAGTGGCCAAGACACTTTGTAATGGGACAGGATCCATTCCTTCAAGGTGAATATTATGGGAATGGAAGAGCCCAGGAAAAAGGGAGGAGTAGGTCTGTGACCCACTTGCAAGGGGGTAATTCCTGTCTTCCACATATTCTTGTGTGTGTGAGACACGGGCTGAGGCCAGGCCACCACTCAGCCTGGGGAAGCCCATGTGAACAAGGGAGACTCCTTTATCTTTTGCCCCTGCCGATTCTTCTCCAAAATTACAAATCCCCGCCCTCCCACCCCGGCCACTGGCCAGTCAAATGATGCTCATGGACAGAAGAGAGGGCCAGGCCAGAACCAAGTTTTTGTACCTACTCTTCACCTGCCTTTTGTATAAACTCATTTGCAAATAGGCCTAACTTCAAAGATCACACCAGGTCGGCCCAGGACTTTTCTAGGGCAGGGAGCCATTCATAGTATTATTATTATTTTTACATTTTAATCTCATTTTTCTATCTCTCCAGTAACATCTGGACGATCTTTCAATTCTTGTCTGGTGATAATGAAATCATTAAAAAATGTACCAGAACCCTTTTTGCTTATCTCTGTGCCATTTGGAACATATGGGAATAAATTAAACACCACTTGCTCATTGGTTTCCTTTCTTTTCTCTCTCCCCTTTTTTTTTTTTAAACAAAACAAAACAAAACTCTGAATTCAGTCACCAAAAGGGCTAGGCATCTGAGTTTAAGTATGGGTCTGGGAGGTATGTCTCCACATCCCCCACATGGCCTTGATCTAGACAGCAAGCCACAATCTACCCCCCACATTCTTGTGGCTTGAGTGACCTAGTGTCTGGGGCATTTCTTTGTTAAAGATTTTCTTTAGGTTTCAGGTTGATTCTATAGCAACAGGAGACACCCCAGTTTGGGCATTTCACAAATAGTTCCGAGATGACCATGGGGAATCCAGCTAGGCTACTGGGACGATTTGCTAAAATATCTTAGAGCCCTTGACATACATCAAAGAACATCTTCCCCTTTCTTGGAAACCATGTTGCAAGTCTTTTCCAGCCACAGGGCCATGTTTAGCAAGAAAAGAGGAACTCTGGCTTGTCCCAGGAGAGGCCTCCCAGGAAGAGAGGGGAAAGACTTTTCCAGAAGGAACTTGCTCTGAAGCATAAAAGGTTCAGCCTCCAGCCTATCGTTCAAAAAAGTTTGTAAAGCCTTTTTAAGGAAACAATTTAAACCCAGCTGCACTTATCGATCAGTGATTTGATTTTGCTTTGTTAGGAGGGATTTGTAATCTGCTTTTAAATGTTTTTTGTTCCTGGCCTTCATTGATAGCAAGTTCTGCCTGAGGCTACTTCTCAAAACTCTTCACCAGAGCTTTCAAGTCTCTGTGAATAAGTAGAATAATTTTAATCTGGACCTCCCCACTCCCCCCATCCCCGCACCTTCCCCCTCTTGTCCACAGAAGGAAACACCAAGGACTTGGGAGAATTTTTCATCAAATTCTGCCAAACCTAAAACCTGTAAGAAGGAGCCATTTGTCTTTAAGAGAAAACGGAGAGCGAGGGAACAAACTCTGTTTACGAAGTCAGGGAGAGTCGAGATTTCATTTTCTCTAGTACATTTCATTAGGCTCCAAAAAATAGACAATTCCTAAAACCCAACCCCTGTTGGGTGCTGGCCACAATTGAAGAAATAAATTCCGAAAGGTAGTTGGATCCCAGCAGAACGTACTATCTTGGCAGTGCGTAGATTTTACAGAAACTTTTTTATTTACAGCTTTCGAAGGTTGTCATTGCGCCTTTAATGGCATCGTGAACTGTTAATTTCATGTTCCCTACACCCCCATACCATAGCGGCGGATCTATTACTACAGCATGAACTGAAGAACCGAAACTGTGATCCTAAATTAACTAATCGCCTCCGATATTTCCCAAGCTTACGCAAACCAAACACACTTACAAGACCCTTATTCTTTGATTTTGTCAAGGCGATGCACACACGTGTTCCTCTGCACGATGTCTGCGTATGCTGACACATGTATGATCTTTCCTAGTTTATTTAGCAAGAAACCAAATATGCGAGCAAAAGAGACTTTTCTTTCAAGTGGCGCCTTAATTGTCTTTCATGCATGTTCTACAGATCATTACTGAATGTTTACAGGTCCTGCATGGAATGACTTTACACCAAAGGAGAGGGTAACATATCTTCATTGTTTATAAAAATGACAGTTCCTAATGGACCATATTAGCTTTAACACAAACTATTAAATCCCCTTCATTAAATTTTTCTGTGTTCTGTTTCAGCATCTCGTTAGCTCTGGGAAGTAGGTGCAAACTCCGAAGGAAACGCAAGCACACATTGAGACGATTATAGATCATGGTTATTAGATAAGCCTCGGGAGGATGTTTTTCTTGGGCTGCTCTCAAGCATTTTGAAAGAGTCGTGTTCCAGGTTTGAGGTCCCATGTTTCTTCCTCTTAAACTATGAGCAGCTGTAGCACATGACCTACTTCTGTAGGGCCCTGTAATGATTTCCTTCCTTCGGAGGCTTCAGGAGTCCTCCTTCTGCCCTGTGAAAAAAGGGACAAATATTTTAATCCAAGCAAAATGCTGAAGCAGGTTTTGTTGGTTTCAGGGAAGAAACTCAATACAGCTCCAGCACTGAGTGTAGGCCTCAAATTGGAACCAGCTGGGCAGCAGAAGGGCTCCGAGACCTCTGGGGGAAGGCAGGGACGGCCTTGCCTAGGGCTGTGGCCCATACACCTGCAGAGATGGACTGCAACGTGGCAGGCGGCTGGGCTCAGCCGAGAATCGAAGCCTGTCGCGAGGCACGGAAGCCTGCCCTGCCCGGTGCTGGTCGTTCCAAAGAGCAAGTAGGGACGGTGACAACCGCCCAGACCGCCCCCCTTTTAAAGTAAATCTTCCTCGCGACGACAGCAATGCCTCATTATTCTTTCAGAACGGTGTTGACGCAAATCAGACAGAAACACGCATTTCCTAACTCTTTCTTTTTTGGCGTTCAGGGGGAGATAGTCTGCAGGAAACTATAGGTCTTGATGATATTTTGAGAGTTATCTTGAAAGCGAGGGGGAATAAAAGGTGTTGAAAAAGCAGTGCATGCATATTTTATATTCCCCATATTCTTTCCTCTTTTTGTTTTTGTTTTCGTTTACAGTGTTGTTATTGTGGTTGGCCAGTTTTCCTTTTCAACGAAGCGAACTCACTTTTCCAGCATGCTCCAATATCTGAACATGGAAGATTCAGGGCAGCCCCTAGGAGATTACTTTAAATAAAGTATTTTTGAAAGTTTTGTGCTGCAAACACTCCATGGGCGAGAGATGAGAGTAACAGCTCATTTTCAAACCAAAAGGACTGAGATCTTTGTTTAGTCGAAGACCAGAAATCCGATCATTTCATTTTAAAACCAGTTCTTAATATATTTTCGGGGACAGTGGGGGAGAACGGGACATGAAGAACAGGTCGAAATTGTACAAACTCGTCTGTTTAGTAAATATATCTTCCAAATACTGCTCGATGCGGAATACATCATTTTTCATCTAAGTTCTTAAATTACTTCGTGGAGTCAGAAGCCTAACGATTACAGTGCAGCCACTGTAGAATCCTAAGTAACAGGACCCAACAGGAGAGTGGGAACCAAAAGCAGCATCGGCACTCGGGGGGTGGGGGGAAGATGGGGGGTCCCAGGATGAGACAGTGAGGAAAGGTCCGCCAGTGGGGAAGATGGCAATGCAGGGAAGTCTAGAGAAGGTCGCTGAAATTTAGAGTTCAGTTAAATTCTCAGGAGTGTGAATGTATCCGGGTTCTTCTCACCGGTCTTTTTAAATGAGCCAATGGACCACACTTTTTCCTTAGCATTATTCAATGTATTGGCTGATGGAAATTATACAGTCAAGATGTAGATAATATACATGAGGTAGGAATTTTATGTGTTTTTAAAAGTAAGAATTGTCAGCCCGTATAAATAAATGTATGTATCTATGTGTGCACACACATATATTTATCTCTAACAGGAAATAAGCATTTCAAGAGAGTATTGGCTAGCCAGGCTCCCAGATCATCCCTCCTTTTTGCCCGTTCTCACAGAGAAAGGATGTGCACAGTGAACGCTCCCCCCGCCCCCACACACCGTGAAGGGTGGGAAGGGTGTACCTTGCTCAGTCACGAACGTGCACACTCGTCACAAGCCACGGGAGGAGAGCAGGAGGGTTGTATGTGCTGGGCTTACTGTTTTCTGCCCTGTTCCCAATGTATATGCATGAATCTAAATTTTTAACCAAATCTTTGTTCCCTTTCCTCTTGAGGATGCTTCATGCTCCTACCTACGCACCCAGCTGCACCCAGAGAGCTCTTCCCCCTCCCACTGCGGCAGCCCGCAAGGCTGCTCAGCCACAGGGGAGACTTAATGAAGCAGACTGAGCGCTCTTCCTATCCAGCTTCCTGTGGAAAGCCAGTCAGCTGAGACCAGGAAAGGACCGCCACCACACGCCAGCAGCCCTGTGAAAATCAAAGGGGGGCGCCCGGCATGGGGTCAGCTGGCCCTTTCAGGCTGTTACTTTGATACCTTTGATAGGGGCTTGGGTTTCTCTACAAAACACTGGCACCGACTACCCCACAAAGCTGGGACAGGACACCCATGGCCAGTATCTGGGCCAAGTGGGCCCAGCAACTCCAAAGGGTTGTGGATTTCTTAAAACTATTCATGCCTGGATTCAGGAAATTAGGGAAATCGACTACATGTCCATCATTAGTAGTTCTCAATCCTGGTATCATCAACTTAGCCTCCAAATTAAAGCCATGACCATAACAATCACAAGGCAACAAGGTCAATGCTCTGATGATTCTAGCCGAAAAACCTCATCTTTCTCTACAAGCGGGAACTAATTGATAGAAATAGAAGACAACATGCACATACGTTTGAGAGAAAAGCCCACCCTGTTCTCAGGAAGGGTGCACAGTAGGGAGCGGTCAATTTCAGGTTGATTTATGAACTTGGGAAAGTACTTCTGATTTAAAAAACAATAATATATTTTTTTTCCAAAATGGTCAGGGGGTGATGAAGACTGACTTCCCAGCCCTCCGCTGCCAAATCTTAACGGCCTGAAAACTTACAGAGATGCTTGATTAAAACTAGAATAAAAATCTCCAGTTGCCTTCAGCAAACCACAGCACCAGGGTGGGGAAAACAGTGCCAGGTTGCAGTTTAAGTATAGTTACTTGGCGCCTGCTGAAAGTACCGCTCCCTTCCTGTTTAATAATTAATTCGACTTTAAAGCCCCAAGGATCTGGACTCAGCACCAGCTTCACAAAGCAGTACAGAAACAAAATGCTTCCAGAGCTGGAGGGGGGACAGAGGAAGAAAGAATCTAACATTTCAAGAAACATCACCACATGGGGCCAGTGAAGGGGGCGGCAGGAGTGGGGAGTTTGGAGGTGGAAAGAACCAGGGTGGAGAAATTCGAAATAAAATAAATACGCACAAAAGCAAGGTTATTCACGGCCACTGGCACCAGGACTGGAAGCGGCACAGTGAGCCAGAAGTCATCCATTCGGGAAGCAGGCTGGGTGCCCGCAGGCTAGTGGGGACCAAGAGGGTAATGGGCTCAGTCTCTGGAAAAGGAGAGACCCGGCCTCGTTCTTCATTAGTGGCTTCTGTTCATTAGTCAGAGCACCGCGCTGGAAAAGGCATCAAAGGTAGGCAGTGATTCCTGCCTGGGCCCCCCTCATCCTCCACCCCACCCCCAGCCCCACGATTCTCCTACCGGGGGATGGCCAAGGAATGTACTGATGAGGGGGCAGCCAGGGAGGGAAATGAGGACACACACACACACACAGGAAGGAAGAAAAGAAGAGGGGCAAGGGCTGCTGAACGGTAGATGCTCTGTGCATTAAAAACAACACGGAAAACCAAGCAAGTGACCAGACTTAAATATTCGCTTACAGAAGTGAACACACAGTAATGGCACAAACGAGCCAGATATCCAGTGGGGTCCCTCACAGTATCGTGCCTTACGGTGTTTAGACATCATTTGCTTTCTCTAAGCTGGTGAGTTCAGCACGGGGAGTCGGACCCCGTGGACGGCTCAGAACGGGCAGAAGCCACTAACAACTCGGGAAGTCCCTGCTGACCCACAGGGATGAGGAAGAAAGTTTCCAGAGTGCAAGCACACCCACGTGCAAGCTCACAGTCCAGAATCCAACCACACGGATTGTTCTTTTGTACACCAGGAACTCGCAGCATCCCAAAGCATGGCAGAGAGGTGGTACGCGTCAGTAGTGAACAGATTAATTAAACGAAATGAAGACCCGGGTGGCCAAAGAAAAGAGGAAAGCTATTTAAACACCAAATTGTATTTACTTTCTGCTTATTATTATTGTAAGGAAGACATGGCGTAGAACACTCACACATCTCCTCTGAGATTATAGTAGGGTATTTTGAAGAAGACAGTCACGTAATTAGATGGTTGAGTTGAACAAATAAGGACCTGAATATTTTCCCTAATCCTTAAAAAGGAAGGCTTTGAATATTCCACAATTGTCAAAACTACAAGGAGGATCTTTATATTTTACTTTACACATCAATTAGTTATAAAATGTTTAAATTACACCTCCCTCGTATCTGTTTCCTCCTACCTCAGACTTGAAATCATTGCCTTGAAAAATGTAGCAACTCGCTTTGGAAAATAAGTCTTGTATTCCTCTCAATGGACTCCTCAAAACTGGGCCAGACTCATGTTTGAAACTACTTTCCAGTTATTAAACAATTTCAGAACCAGAAGCTCAATACGTGTTCTCTATTTTTGAGTCTGTGAATGTCCAGTGGCTTTTTTTGATTTTCTAATTTCCAGTTCAGATTCAAGCTAAAGTCCCTATTTTCTAGGGATGCTCATGGTGGTTTGGACCAGCGAGGAATCTGACCTTGAGCAAAGCACCTCATCTTTCACTGCCTCAGTCTCTTGACCTGTGGAATGGGGCTAAACATCGTTCTTACCCCCCAGGGTTGTGAAAAGGAAATCAGTGGCTAATGCGCATGAAACAGGGCACACACAGTGCTTGCTGTTCACAAAGTTCCCCTCAGATTCAAGGGCATCAAAGTGTATCCCTTCCTCGCTGGCCTGTGACCCCTTCCCTTAGGGAACCCTCCCAGGGTATGACTACTGACTCCACCTGCTATGCTCAGAGTCCCTGTGTGCTCCCTTTCACTTTACAAAATAGGTGAGTCTTAAAGAGTCATAAAATGAATTTCTATAGAGCCAGTCATATTTCTGATATACGAGGGGACCTTCCTAGAGAGCCTGCATGCTGAATCCTTTCTTTGACTTGCAAATCCCTTGGTGGTGAGAACGATTATCTATTAGCTTGTCTTTTTAAAGAATTTTGTCTCTTTCTTTTTCTTTTTAAATAAATCAGTTATTTTTATGAGGCAGTGTGTTGTGGAAAGACGCTGGGCTGAGACAAGCTCGCCTCAGGGTTGGTCCAGGCATAAGGGCATAAACTAGGCAAGTAACTAACTCAAATACAACCCGTGGCAGTTTTGACCCAGCTGAAGGAATTCCAACACTTCGTGTTTGCTGCGCAGAGTGAGCCCCAAAGGCACCGTGGGGAACCCTGACTCTGGGGATGGGGGGGGTGGACAGGACTCCCGTGCTCCATCTGTCCAGACTGCTGTAACAGAGCCCTGAGTGAAATTAGAAGGGGCCAGAGGGTTTATAAGGCCCAGCCAGCCCCACTGTTGTCTGATTTCACGTGAATGATGGGTTCACTGGTGGTGTGGGCTGCGTCTGCAGTCACTGAGCCCACGCACACTCTCAGCAGGCTCTCGGTGTCAGTCATTACTATGGAGACAGGAGCTGTGTTTAACCGAAGAGTGTGTGACTAGAACTCGTATTACCAAGGTGAGATATTTTAGCCCCTGTACTAGTGTTCTAGGGCTTCCATCACGAAGCACCCCAGGCCAGGTGCCTTAAACACGAGAATTTTATTTTCCTACAAACCCGGAAGCTGGAAGTTCAAGATCAAAGTGTGGGCAGCATTGGTTTCTTCTGACGCCTTTCTCCTTGGCTTGTGGATGGCTACCTTCTCCCTATGTCTTCACATGGTCTTCCTTCCTTCTGTGTGGGTCTGCATCCTAATCTCCTTCTCTTATACTAATCATATTAGTAGATTAGGGCCTACCCATATGACCTCATTTGAACTTAAACCCCTCTTTAAAGACCCCGTCTCCAAATATGGTCCTATCCCAAGACACTGGGGGTTAGAAATTCAGCATTTGAGGGGGTTGGGGTTAGGGGGTCAATTCAGCACAGATCAGCTGCCATTCCAATAAAAGCATTGTCCACATGAAACTTTGAAATTAACAGAGTGCTCAGATTTGTATCCACAGACGGATAAATGAAAGAGTGAGAACCAGCCTCCGTGCAAACTCTTTCCTGTCACACTGTCCTGAAGATGAACCACTGTGGGCTGTCTGACGTCTTGCCTGAAAAGAATAGGCTTCCACGGTCAGTAGCAAAGGTGAGGACTCAAGATAATACCGGCGGAGAGGATAAAGGCAGGATACTTGTTGAGTCAGCTCATGAAGCTTTGATAACACAAACCAACAGGAGTCTTGTGGAAGATTTCACGGGTTCATCCATGGGTTCATCCATGGGTTCATGCAGGCCAAGAAGGAAGCTGACAAGCTGCCTTGCTCTTTGGCTGGCTTGACCTATGTTTTGTTTTTTGTTTTTTCTGGAGAGAACTTTGAAAAGTCCCTCTGTTTTTTGGTCTTGTTTTGTTGTTGTTCTTTTTTATAGAGAACTCCGGCCTCTTGACTTACGAAGCCACGGAAGAAGTGTTTTACAAACAGAAACTGAAATTTTGCCTCCCTAATTTCTGGCCCTTGGCTTCCCCTCGTGTTCTCTCCTGGGCACAGCCCCTTAAAGCTCTCACCCACGCACGACCTGCCCTTTCACACCACGGCTGAGTGCGCCCCATCACAGAGCAAGAGAGGACAGGGGCTTGTGATCTAACTAATTTTTCTTTCCAAATTTCCCTCAATAGGTTTCAGATGTCTACTCAGGTCCCTTTTACCTGTTTAGACTCTCATTTTGGGATTGGCTAACTATGTCGCTACAAGGAAGGTATTTGAGCAGCATCTAATTCTGTTACGTATTGGTCGCCACATTGCTCAAGCATGAAGCTTTCAAAGAAAATTAAAGTGAGAAAAAATAAGATCTGGTATTGGTTATTAACTCTGCCTCAGGGTGACTTCTCTTCAGGGACAATTAAATAGCAGCTCTGGGCTGTTAAGTTTACTGGCTTTCCTTGTAGGTGGCTCCTCTTCTTCAAGGACAACTTCAGCTCAGAGCTGCTTTCATTTTACGTGATAAAGCTGGGGCGGCCGCTGCAAAACCGGAGTTTATTTGAAATTGTAGGTGTGACCACATGCATGCGCTCTGACCTTCCTTCTTTAAGAAACCAGTTTTGCATTACCAGGTAAATGCTCTTTCCTGGGGATTTTCATGGAACACTGGTGACATCCTGTGGTCAGTTTGGTTTAAGGCAACGACTATCTCGGGGAATGAAGGAGTACATGGCCCACCTAAATCCTAATATTTTGCAAAATCAAAAGGAAAAGAGAAAAGACATTTGTATTCTTCATCTTTTCTTTTCTTTTTTTATTTTTTTCTTTCTTTTTCTTTTTCTTTTTTTCAGAGCAACGCAAGTTTTGAGAGAATGTGGACCAAGCAGATTCTGGGAATGAGGGTTTTTGGTAAGGAGAGATGTTTCCTGGAAACAGAATGCAGCTTCATCAGAACGGGGGATGAGCACCGCAATGTCAGCCCTTGTTCCACGATCCTACCTGGTTCCCACCATCTGCTGTGATCAGTTCTCCGTACCTTGGCTCCTCTTCTAGTCCTTGCGGGAGACAGCTTTCTGCAAAAGAGCACACAGCGTGGCTTAAAGGGAAAACAGTGGGTATTTTGGCATTTTTACACCAGTGACAATAAATTGAAGCCATTTAGTTGTAAATGTGATATTACACTTGACGGTTTCCCCTGGCAAAGCACAGAGCGGCCCATATTGGAGAGAGGCAGAGCGATGGGACTGGGGGAGCAAAGGCAGTCGCCAGAGTAGCCTACCAAAGGGGCTCATAAAAGCATTTGTCAGTCGTTTAGAATCATAACTCAGCTCAACACTCCTGGTACCGGGAGCGACCGGCTGGGTTTAAGCTGCGGAGCGCGGGCAACGGAGTTTATGTTGTTCTTCTGTTTATTAAAAACGGATGGGAGCACTTGACAGAAAAATCAAACTTCTGGCCATGGCTCATTAATCCCTGTTGTATCTGTCAGGGGTGTGTGTGTGCGTGTGTGCAGTTCCAACAAGCCGCCAGGAGTAAAACCGCTCCTGAGCTTGGGTACGCTCTCTAATTTTGAGCAGAAAAAGAGATGCCAATCACCTTGAACGGGAGAAAATAGGAGGTTATTTTTAACCCACCAACTTTGGTGGACATTAAATATAAGTGAGTTGGCTTAAGAGAAAAATGATTATGGTAGATAATTTTATTGCCAATATTTGTTGCTGAGCTTTCTCCAGGAGAGGCAGGAATGGAAAGACGAATGCAGAATAAAATCTAACGTTGTGGCTCTTTTCTCAAAAGCGCAGGTTGTGGAGAAAGATCCTTCGGGGGGAAATTTGCAGGCTCCTTCTGCCTGTATATATGGTCACCCAAGTACATTCGTCTATGAACTTACTGATCTGCAGGTATCAGCCTCCCCACTGGAAGTGGAGAATAGACTCTGGTCAATTCTGACTGTTTGCGTCAACCCAAAAGAAAGAGCCAGCAGCATTCCAGTCCATCTGTTAAGAACAGCGATTATGTATAAGAAAATGTATGTCTTGTGGCTTTCACTCTTCCTGATTCACCCTGAGATTGAGAAAGACCACAGGACCAGGGAAAATGCTGCTTTGCTTGCTGATGTGGGGCTCAGGCTCTGAGTCTTGCTTAAGCCCCAGCTCCCTTGGGTGTAAAGGTTTATCATAAGGATGACAATCAAGCATCAGCCCCAGAGGCTTTCCAAAGGAAAAATTAATGAGATCATGAGCGTGGGTCCCTTAAACGCAACACCTGGCTCTTGGAAGCACTCAGTAGAAGTTGCTCCAGCAATGATCAACAGCGACCCCATCGTCATTAGCATGGACGCCATTGTTTGTGTTCTGTGGCACCTTCCCCATGCCACGTTCCCAAGCAACATGGCAGGAGCAGGTGACGTGAAGTCAGGTCGGAGAAGGGTCCTGCTAGGTCAACTTACTCCACTGGTAGGGGTGATTGTGAAGCAAATAATTTTGAACTACAGTCTGAGTTAAGGGCTGTGACCTATATAGAAAAGTTATAAATGTAGTTTCTGCATTCAATAAACTTAAATCAAACCCATGTTCGTGGGTACAGGAAGTTTTCTTGGGCAGGCGATCTTAAGTCAATAGCTTTAAAGTAAAGGAGATGAAGCCCCTGAAGGAGGCCCAGGGCTAAGCAGAGCAAGAATTCCGGAGGGAGCAGGGGGTCAAACCTAGCACCTGCTACTCATTTGGGCTCACCCCCCTAGGAGCCAAGGACAGGCTGGAATCATGCACTCAAGGGTTTCCACCAGAGCCCCAGCACCTCTTTGTGTGTTCCTGGTCCTTTTTCAATTTGGCTTTTGTTTAGAAATGTACCTGATGGGTCCCTCTCTTTGGCTCGTATTCTCTGCCAATAGGGAGGGAAACCAAATCGTCTGGGCAAGGAGCAAGTCTGTGATAGAAATCAGAAGCTCTAATAACACCTTTCATCATGGTACCTCCTTTGTCTATCACCTAAACACTAAGTAAGTCCTTCTTAAAACAGTTACTGAACACCCACGATGGTGCGTGAAAACCTTGGTGCCAGATCTGCGGGGAGTCGCCCAGAGGGCATGGCTCTCCTATCAGGGGACCCGCACACCAGACGGGATGGAGCCTCCCATCCACAGAAGAGTACAATGTAAACCAGTAAATGTTTGTGACTCACCTAAGCCAGCAAAAAGGGACAGAGCAGAGAGGGAAGGGAGCCTGTCTCCTGAAAGCCACCTGGACAGCCTTCTGGATTGAAAGACTGTGTTGGAGCCGGACCTCGAAGGGACGATTGGCATCGGAGTGGGGGATACAAGTCTCTACAGAAGGTGTTCCAAGGAGAGGGACCATCGTGGCAGAAGTCTGGGGCCAAGACAGGAGTCCTTTATACAGGAAGGACCAAAGGAAACATGCAAAATATCCTTTGGAACTCTCTGCTTGGTAAGAACAAACAAATATATTTCAAGCAATGCTTTGCATGGGAAGCTTTATCCCACTTATCTCGTTGGAACCAGAAAATTCCACTCAAAGAGATGACTTAAGATTCAGGGATCTAATTAACCCTATGGTTTTTATTTATGTGATAACTCAAACCTGGCTGTCCCTTCCTTTCCCTCCTGGCCAGAACCTGCACCTCTGAGGCCCGTGGGCAGCAGGGTCATAAAAGAGCAACAGGGCTATGAGCTGTATTTTCAATTGTTATTAGCATTTCTTATTTGCCCACAGCCTGATTTCTTTTAGGCTTGACATAATTTGCATGATTGAGTTAATCCAAGTGTGAAATGCAGTAGGGGCCCGATTCAGTGGGTGGCTGGGAAGGCAGCATTATGAGGACAGAAACTCCTGAGCCCGGCCAGGCCTCCGCAGCTCCAGGTGCAAATGGACTACAATAGGGACACTCGAACTGATCTGCAGGATGGAGAATGCTCCAGAAGGATAAACTGCGTGCGCTCGGCATCAGAAATGCATTGTTCAAGGGGCGCTGTATTTGGGCAAACAGATGCTCTCCACGTGGCATCAAAATCTCTGGCCTTCTTGTCAAAGGGACTTTTTCAGCACTTTATTTAATTTTTAGCCTTATATGTTTCCTTGATTTTACATTGACAGGCAAGGACTACAGATAGCTCCATCGACCCCTCACCTCCCCCCCCCACCCCCGCCATGTTGACATATTACCGAGTAAAAAAACTGTAGACTCCGTTCGGGCCTCCCGGTTTCGCCACGAATGTCACTTTATGCCTTTTGAACGAGATGTGTCATCCCTCACGGATCTGGGTGATTTTTTGCCATCAGAGAAAGAGATTCTTGATTCCGTTTTGCAAACGGATGGTCCTGCTTGAGCTTTGGGCCAACCAGGGGACAAAACGCACTTCCCACAAAGCTGAGCTGATCGTCGGAGTGTCCTACGTCCTTCCTGGGATCTGGGAGGAGGACAGGTTTCTGCTCAGCCATTCCTAGGGCTTTGAGGCTGCCGGAAGCCAGCTCCAAGGAGCAGCTGTTGATTTGATGGCGATCGATCGATTCTGGTTACGGAATATGGGTGCTTTACAGAGATCTTCAGACCCCAAGGGAAAAATCTCAAAGCATATGGCACAGGGACACTGAAAGAGTGGCGCATTTGGTGGGGTCTTACCAACCAGTGGTTCTTGCCTTTTCCCTTTTTCCTGCAAACCCCTTTAACAGTAGTATCTAATCCCTTACATCCTGGACTTATTTTTCCAAATAATCTCACTGTTTTGTGATTTTTCCATCACCAATGTTTTATATCAGTCTTCTCCTCAGGGTCGTATTTTATTATCTTTACTTCTTATTACCTATGAAAAAGATTAAATCTAAGTTTATCAAGATGCGAATAGCATAGGATGTTTCACTTTGAAATACCAGTTTGAGAACTGATTGATGAATTAATTTGGTCGATGAATCAATTTTCAAACGATGTATTTTCCCAACCTTGGAGACTTGAATGTATATTAAAATGCAGGTTGAGATTTAACAACACATTATGGTGTCAGATGGGCTAAAACTCTATCCCATGGCCCAATGGTTAGAAATCCTGCATATTGCTCTTCAAAAATTTACTGGCTCGTGTTTATCACTTTCACTTTTTTCCCATTCATGACAAGGTAAGAGAGAACATCTCACACTAATATTTGTCAAACTTTGCAAACAACACATTGACTATATGAATCACTTTCAATTTTTAATTCCCAGCCAATTAAAAGCCAAATGGGATATATTTTCTCTTTTTAACATTGAATTTTGAAGAGTTAGTGACATAGTTGTGTGCAATCTGAGACATTCTATAGGTCGTGTCAAGAGAATTTGCAGACTCATTGCCATTTTATGCTTATTAGTAACTATTTAGTCAATGTCTGTTACACTTCTCTTTCCACTCAAATGGCCCAATGTAAGTTTAAACAACATAATGTATAACTAAGAACAAAAATTAAATCTGTGCAGTGGTGAAAACCATCCCAGAGTAGGATGTGTCTAGGTGGATGATGTATCCATTGGGTCAATTGCATGTTCATGAGATCCCCAGTTTTCCCAGGCAGGCTCAAAGTGTCAAACCAGAAAAACCCTCCAGGAGTGATTTCTTCTATTTAATCCATAGAACAATCTGACATTCTGGGACAACTGTCCATCTATCTCATCCCTCAGTTGCAGAAAGATCCAGGAATGGGGACCTGTGGACATCTGGGGACAGGGAAGGGAGGAATATATGGAGCTCAATCTGGTAGCAAAGGCTTAAATACCTGTGTAACACTAGACAATAATGAAATTGTCCATTGTCATAAACAGAATGCTATAAGAAGTGGGGTTATAGAGTTTGGCACTTTGATTTTATTTCCATTTTTATTTTATCAACAGAAAACCCCAGATGCCAGTTCTGTTATCGTCTTTCTCCAAAATACAAGCCAGTATTTGAATCTCTAGGTTTTACTACGATCAAACTATTAAAACTTCCTGCATAAAACTTCACAAAAGCATGTGATACAACTTTTAGCAAAATATACAATTTTTCTTTTTTTCTTTTTTTTTTTTAAGATTTTATCTATTTATTTGACAGAGATAAACACAGCAAGAGAGGGAACACAAGCGGGGGTAATGGGAGAGGATGAAGCAGGCTTCCCGCCAAGCAGGGAGCCCAATGCGTGGCTCGATCCCAGAATCCTGGATCATGACCTGAGCCGAAGGCAGACGCTTAATGACTGAGCCACCCAGGAGCCCCACAACTTCTCTTATGTTACAGGATTTAACCTGCAGTCTCTGGTAAGGAGTTGTAAATGGGGAAACATTTGATTTGGGACAAATTATAAAAGACATTTTTATATTTTCTACTCTCTAATCCTCAATAGCTACGTGACTTTGGCAAACTCAGTCCTGATCGTCAATTTCCATCTGGTATTTGAGTTGAGACCGGGCTACCGGTAGGAAGACAAATCACAGGCGTGTCTCAGGAGAGACCAGTGGAATCAGAACTTCCCAGAACTACCCTGGATCCTTCTATGCCCTCCTCACCCACTCATTGTTTGGGTTTGGGACCGTAGGTTTTAAGAGGGCTCAGCCCTTGCCTGTTTTGCTCACTACTCTATGGCCAGTGATTAGTATTTAACTGGAACAGAGGACAGACTCGGTAAATATTTATTTCATAAATGAGTAAATCTACACATGAAAGGAAGGGTAAAAATGATGAAATCTACATGTCAAGCCAGTCAGTCACACAAAGAAGAAACTATTCGAAGGGCTTCACCCTTTCAAGGCGAGTCAATTCATAAATTCAGATCTGCAAATGCTATTAAGAAAAGCACAAACCTGCAGTACACCTGCCTTGTGGACAGTGGATAGGAGCAGATTTGTAGGAGAATGCTGTCTTCTCTTTTTATACATTTCACTTTTATTATGGAATTATTTAAACATACACAGAAGTAGAAAAAATAATGGGATGAGCCCCCAATCTACACATGACCCAGCCCCAGTGCTTGTTTACATAAGACCATCTATTCTCCACTCACTCACCAACCCCCGACCTGTACTGGATTATTTGAAAACAAATCCCAGACATTGTATAATTTCATCCATATATGGTTCAGAATCTGCACCCATTACTATTATTATATGCAACAGAATTAATAAAAATCCCGTTATACCATGAAATTCTCAACCATCATTAAGATTTTCCACATGGTCTCATAATTTTTATTAAAACTTGATGTATGTAATGTTATAAAATGTTTAGAATCGTTGAGTCACTATATTGTTGGGGCATCCAGGTGGCTCAGTTGGTTAAGCATCTGCCTTTGGCTCAGGTCATGATCAGGGGGTCCTGGGTTTGAGCCCCCCATCGGGATCCCTGCTTGGCAGCGAGTCTGCTTCTCCCTCTCTCTCTGTCCATCCCCCCATTTCTCATGCTCTCTCTCTTTTTCTCTCAAATAAATGAAAAGCTTTAAGAAAAAAAAAAAAACACTATATTAATTGTGCTTGAATTTAAAAAGGAAAAAATAAAACATTAAGCTTAAAAAAAACTTTGTTTAAATTAGGATTGAACAAGATCCCATCAGCGTTTAGCTGATAAGTCTCCTAAATTTCTTTTAATCTATAAGTTCCCCCCTTCCTCTTTTTCCTTTTTCTTACCATTTATCTGTTGAAGACAGCAGGTTGTTTATTTGTAAAGTTTCCCACTTGTGGGGTTTCATTGCATTCCCATAGTATCTTTAACGTATTCTTCTTCTGTCTCCTGTATTTCCCATAAACTGGTGGGTAGAATTAGACGCTTGACGAGACTCAGATTTACATTGTGTACCTCTTAATATATCACATCAGGAGGTGATGCTATCCAGCTGCCTCTCTTTTTCATGATATTAAGAATGATTAATAGGTTCAGGCATTATGAAACTGACCAGCCCATTGTTAGGTTTGTCACTAGCTGCTCACCTAGTGGCTTAGTCACCCCTAGTGTTTATTAGCTAAATGCGTTCTTTTATTTGGGGTTTTGAGTAGTGGTATTTTATTTTCTACCATTTCTTTAAAAAAAAAACACGTTTTTAAAAGATTTTATCTATTTATTTTTTTTATTTGAGAGAAAGAGCATGCGAGCAGAAGCAGGGGTGGAGGGGGAAGAGAGGGACATGTGGATCCCCTGCTGAGCACAGAGCCCAATGCAGGACTCAGACTCAGAACACTGAGATCATGACCTGAGCTGAAATCAAGAGTCAGATGCTCAACTGACTGAGCCACCCAGGTCTCCCTGTGAAAACACATTTCTTAAAAGCAAGGTACTATTCTATGGACATCTATGTCTCATACATAACATGGGAACAATAAGATGCACTTTACCTACCTCACGGTGATGCCATTGGGTAGCCACATGAAGCATTTGGTAAACTGAAGCCACTCTACAAATGTGTGGTAGACATCATCGTTGATCCTTCAAGAGCCTTTGTGCTTTAGAGGAAGTGCAGACAAGTCGTGCTGGTCACGGACTTGGAAAGGGCTTGTGCCTCCATCCTAATGGATGAGCCCTGAGGAGAAGCTTCCCAAGAAGCTCCTGGGGAGAGGTTTTTCTTCTCAGATGGAACCACAGGACACTGTTTCTCCAGGAATGTCACCCAGAGTGGCTGCTGGTACTTGCTACCAGCCTTGCTACCCCCACTGAGGAGAGATAGTGAGCACCTAGATCCTTGGTGACATCATTAATTTGGTGAATCAATTATATCAACTCTGCAGCGCATCTGCAGAATGTTCTCATGAGACATATCGTATGGATGTTGACAGCTAATTTGAGTTGGGGTTTCCATTGCAATGACACTCACCCTAACTAGGAAAGGAGGTCAGGAGTGATCACGGTGATGATGATGAATCTCGCATTATAAAAAATCACCGAGCAGAAGGCAGTATTGAAGGTGTTGAATAGAATTTGACCATGTAAAATTCAATGTGAGCCGACACCTACTGTGTATATACTCCATACAAAGCCTTGGGCAGAATGCTGATCTAATTTGACAGAGAGATTTCAAGAAATGATCTACACATAATTTCTTATGAGTGAGCAGAGACACGATCTGTTGCTCCTTTTACGCTTCCTGTCTGAGCCCCTCTTGGGCAAAGCTCTTCTCCCTCTTCCTGGGAAGGTGAGTTCTTTGCTGCCAGCAGCACGCCAGAGCTCAGCTCAGTGGAAAGGAACCACAGGCCAGAAAAGGACAACCTCTTCCTGCCTCTGCATCTTCACATTCTCTTATCTGGACCTCTGCTGGAGGTTGGCACACCCTGACTCCCTCACCTTCAACCGGACTCCCCAGGGCCTCTGCACTGACTTCCAGGAGACACTTTGGTGCTCTTAGATGAGATCAAAGACTCCGTGGTGAGCGTTCATCAAAAGATAATCCTCAATCTTTCTCTCACAAGCATCATCTGGGACATGGTTCTGCAGGCAACTGAGTTTTCTAAGGTCTGGTTCTAAGGGTCCGAGTCCCCTCTTCCTAACCTACATCAGGCAATCTCTTCAGGTGGCCCAGAGCCACCGGTGATTTCAGGGATTATTTTCATTTGTACTGTGGGTACCATTCTTCCGCTCATTCCCTCACTCAGCAGATATTTATGGTTTGCTAGGTACTGGAACTGTACTTGTTTATAAGAATAAATAAAGCAACAGTATGTGCCCCAAAGAGCTCCAGCTCAGTTTGGGAAATGGAAAAGTCAACAACTGTCTGGAACACAGCGTTCTCAGGACCCAGAAAGCCTGGGAACAAAGAGCCATGGGAAGACAGGAAAGGGAGCGACTGATTCTGCTATGGTGGGGACCGGGATAGAGAGTCAGAAGAGGCTCTCAGAAGTGGTGACATTTTATTTGAGTTTTGAAAGATGCTGGGATTTTACCAGGCGAAGAAAGGAGACAAGGACAAGGACCAAGAGAATGGTGTGAACCAAGGCATAAAGATTCGCCTCAGCCAACGCATCCCTAGTCCTTGTCTTGCGTAATCTCTGAACATCGGAGCCCTTGGGCCGGAGTTTTCGTCTCTCCTGGATCGTATGTTCTCATCAGTAGGCTCATCTGATCTCATGCATTTCAACCTCTGTGCTGGTATCTCTGGAACTCCTCTGTGCTCCTGCTCATTAGTCAACCGTGGCCTTGACATTTCCCTCCAAATAACCACAAGCTTTCAAAGGTCTCCCCACCCAAAGAAATCAGAGAGGCTTCTCTCACTTCCGTCCCAGCCACCCTCGCCCAGCCAATCTACCAGTAGGTCCTTCTGGCTCAACTCTCAAAGTACACCTTAAATTCACTCCTTCCTCCCCATCTCCACTGTCACTCTAAGCCACCTTTGTGTCCTGTCTGGACCGTTGGAACAGTCTGACAACTGGCTTCTCCAATTCTATTCTATTCTCCACTTGGCCTGCAGGCTGAAGTTATTAAAATATAATTATTTTACTCCCCAGCTTAAAATCCTTTAATCATTTCTCATGGCACTTAAAATAAAACCCTGCCCTCTCCAGCCTGCCTTACGAGGGCTGCAGCATCTGGACCCTGCCCGTCTCCACCAGTGCCTAGAACCTCCAGGATTCGTTCAGCTTTGGGGTCTCCTTCTTCCTTAGCTGTACGTGGCTGATTCCCTCTTGCTTTGGGGTCTCCTTCTTCCTTAGCTGTACGTGGCTGATTCCCTCTTGCCCCTTGTGTGTTAACTGAAATGTTTCCTTTTCAGAAGGACTTTCCTTGACTGCCTTGCCTAAAATAACACCCTCTCTGCTTCCTCTCCATACTATCCCCTTGTTGATTTCCTTCTTGGAACTCACCACAACACAAGCAGTGTGTGGATTTTTGTTGTTGTTGTTAATTTTTTAAAAAGGTTTTATTTATTTAATAAATAACGGAGAGAGAAAGAGAGGGCAGAGGGAGAGAAGCAGGCTCCCCACGGAGCAGAAATCCCCCACATGGGGCTCGATCCCAGGACCCTGAGATCATGACCCGAGCTGAAGGCAGAGGATTAACCGACTGAGCGCCCTAAGGATTTTTAACTTAACACTTATCCTGTATCTCCCTCACTGGAGGGCAAGCTCCCCAAGGGTGGAAACCGTGGCTGTCTCGTGCTCTATCTTCTTACTAGGGCCTGGCCCAGTGCCTGGCACAGGACAGACTATACAGAGATGCTCCTTTGTGAGAGAATAAGTGAATGAATAATGGTTTTCTCTCTCCAGGCTGGCTCTATGCCTTCCAGGAGCATTCTCCTGAAAACTCGATCCTGTATCAGGTTCTATGCCGACTGATCAAGGAGGAACGGCATTCCTTCCAGTTTGCAGACAGGGGGCTGACATCACACATCACATTTGGAGCTCAAAACTTCTCCCTGAGTCCCCTTTATTGCCAAATGAGAGAAGACCCAGTGCTGGCAGGGTGCTGATGGGGTGCTGATGGCAGGGGGCGGCGGTGGACATTCTCCTGGGTTTGGTTTGGTTTGTTGTTTTTTTGTTGTTGTTTTGTTTTGTTTTTAATGTAAGTCAAACTTCTCCCCCAAACCTGCTTCTACTTCTCTCACCCTTGTCCACAATGGCTCACAGTCAGGACTGACCTACTTCCTCCCTCGTACTTCGGATGCGTTAGATCGAAGAGAAGTGCTTTTGACGGGAGAGGTTGAAGGAGCTGGTGAACCGCCTGCTTACGGAGTCAAGTCACACCAGGTGGTTGGACCCTTCTGACTCCTGCCCTTTCCCTGACCCTGCTCAGTAGGAAAGGAAGGCAAAAATAAAGATGAAACATGAGCAGTTAGAGCAGGAGAGTGAATATTAATATAATTATTTGTTCCCCTAGCAAGACCGAAGAACAGCCTTCTGCAGTTTCCATTTACACTCCCCCATTGTTTTTCAAATTTACTTTTAATTTTCGACATGATCCTAATGAGTTGAAAAGAGAGAGATCTGTTTGGGAAATATGTAATTAAATACAGGATTTAATCTAACCATTAGCTGATATTCTCCTTTCTCAATTTATGTTGATTACAATCCACTTACTGTATGTGTGTGCAGTGTAATTTATGACGGTTCAACCTTTCCTGGATATATATTATATGCTGGGTAATAAGCATATGAGCCACAAGGGATCCAAAGATGAATTAGACACCCTCTCTGTCTTGAAGGAAGTTCAGAGGGCAGGCAAACATGTAAACAACTAATTAAAACAGTGTGATGTTTGCAATGGCAGGGTGTAGGCAAAAGAGAGAAGGGGGCGTGTATGTTGCACACAAGAGAGAGAGAAACAACTTGCGGCCACAGGTCAGACCGTGGCTGTTTGTAAACGTGGCCAGGAATCCTGAAACTTCTTTTAGGGAGAGATGGTACCTGCATCCCCTGCCCTTGAACCTGGGCTCTGGAACTACGGGACTGATACAGAAGGAGCCCCCCAATGGAGACAACACGCGGTGTAGCCCTCAGACTTCATGAAGAGAGAGGAAAATAAAGAGAGATGCTGGCCAGCCCCCCACCTCTCTGTCCCTACCTCCTGGGGTCCCAACCACGGTCTGACTCGGTTCCACCAGGAAGTTCTCCTGCTGGTCTAGCTGGAGTTTCTTTGCCACCGCAGTCAGTAAGTGGCTGGGGCTGTGGTCATCTGAAAACTTGACATGAATACCAGGGTGGCTGGCCTTTCCCCCTCTCTCAATAGTCTCTCCGCCTTTCCCTTTGCCTTCCTCATGCGGTGGTGGTATCCGGTGGTAGTTGGACTTTTGACGTGGGCTGTTATCTTCCCCCAGAATGGGTGTTCCAAAAGAATGAGGGAGAAGCTGCAAGGCAACTGTGACCTAGCCTTCCAAGGCTTGCTCTCAGCCTAGACTTGGCACCAAAGGGACTGCAAAAGGGTGATATGGCTGACTGTCGGCGACATCTCTGAAGATCAGATGGGAGCCTAGATATTACTTTACAGAGAACTGGGAGTCATTGCAGGTTTGAAGCAGAAGAAGGATCTGATTTGAGTTTGGTTTAAAACACTGATTCTGGGGGCACCTGGGTGGCTCAGTGGGTTAAAGCCTCTGCCTTCAGCTCAGGTCGTGATCCCAGGGTCCTGGGATCGAGCCCTGCATCGGGCTCTGTGCTCAGCGGGGAGCCTGCTTCCTTTTCTCTCTCTGCCTGCCTCTCTGCCTACTTGTGATCTCTCTCTGTCAAATAAATAAATAAAATCTTAAAAAAAAAAAAAAAAACACACTGATTCTGGGCCTCTGGGGGCAGGTGCAATGTGTGGGTGGCACAGTCCATTGAGTGTTAGACTCTTGGTTTCAGCTTGGGTCCTGATCTCAGGGTTGTGAGATTAAGCCCCGAGTTGGGCTCTGCTCTTAGGACAGAGCTGGCTTCAGATGCTCTCTTCTTCTCCCTCTGCCCCTCCCCCCACTTGCACACATCCCGCCTGTCCCCCCTTCAAATAAATAAATAAATCTTCAAAACAAACAAACAAACAAAGCACTGATTTTGGGACCCATGGACTAGATCAGGAGGAAATGGCTTGTTTCTCTTCTGGGTGAGACGCCATGGCTGAGGGACCTCTGAAATGCCTCGAGAAAGTACAGACCTGGCTGGAGATCCTGTGGTCCCCACAGCAGAAAGCCTCGGCCCAGATAAATTGGGCTGTCAGAGCCACTAGACAGAGAAGCTTCAGGATGATTGAATTCTCTCTGCCACGTTGCAATGTAACTTCCTCAAGTCCCAGAGGAAGCCAAGAAATGAATGACGGATAGAAACAAAGTGGGATGTGGAACCAGCGGCATAAAGTGTAAGAGGCATGTCTTGGTTTATCTTTGTGGCTAGCTAGTGTGAACACCATAATTATGGGGGCCTGGGCTGGGGGTGGGGGAGCTAAGCTAAACACTGAAAGCAAAGGGGAATTGTGGCTCTTATCAAATACGGCGAGAGTACTGCCATCCTCACACCAACCTGGTCGGTATTGCCTTGGAGGAGCAGATGCTTGGGGAAGGAGAGAGGCTGCCAACAACGCCGTACCTGCACTGGATGCCAAGCTTTACAGATATTATCTTATTTAATTTTCAGACAGTCAGTCAAGGCAGAAATCATCATTGTGTTTTTGGAGATGAGGAAGCCGGAACATAACTCAACAAAGATCTCTAAGTCTTAAAAAGGCTGGAGACAAACATAGAAACCGTGGCTTTCTGACCCCACCTCCGTGCTATGGATTGTGTGTTTTTTTAATAAGCTTCTCTTTAGCATTTTGTTGCCAGAGTATCTAATGTCTATAAATGAAGAAGAAAAGTACTTTACTGTTAACCATAGTTCCCTGAGTTCCAGATGTAAATCTGGCCACACATATAGTAAGAGGGTAATCTGGGGCTTTGGGCTGCAGTCACTGAAACCCAGAGCCGAAAATTGTTTTATATTATCAGTGCCCTCTAGGAAAAGAAATCTCTGTGTTCTACTATTCAAGAATTCTCAGCAGTGCCCAGCTGGAAGAATCGGCAGGTGTTTCTACGGCTTCCGGTTCTATCATTTCTATAATGTTCCTATGGAATGGACCTTTTCAGCCTGTTAGATGAAAACTGAAGCTTGGCAGGATGCAGAGGTTCTCAGCCAGCAGTGACCGCACCAAGCTGCACAGTCTCCATCATCACAGATCCGTGCAGGTCACGTCTCGGCGACACCAAGTCCTGATCCATGTAGTCTCAGGATTCAGAAGAAGGCCGACCTGTCAAAGCCCCACAGAAAGCAGTCAGTGGGTCATGAGAACTTATGTGTCCTTCAATGTCCAGCCAGGAGAGAAAACTACATCTGAGACCATCTGACGTTAGCAGAGATCATTTAACAGAAAGAAGCGTTAGCTGGATATCGAGAGTGGCAAAGGCAAAAAGGAAACACTAAGATAGGACAGCGGTAGCCACTGCAGGTTGTAGTCCCCTCCCCCCAGGGCTAGAGGTTGAGATGATTTAAACCTAGAGGCTCCAAGAAGAGGCTGTGCAGAGCTGGAACCTGGTGGTCTGAGAAGGTGCTGGCACTGTCCATGGATGGGGAGGTGAAGCTGGTCCTGGGGGCATGAGCTCCGCCAGAGGTGATTCAGCTGTTACTATGTGAACGAACATTAGTGTGAGCAGAGAGGTGAGCCTCGGCGAGGCGCCACGGTTGGTGGATCTGGAGGCAAAGGCCAAAGAACCAACAACCCTCTATATCTCCAAAGCTCCCCCTCTTCAAGCGCCCCCTGTTGGTAAAGTCTATCTGGGAAGCTGCGGGCGGAGCAATAGAGTGTGAGTTCCAGCCCCAGTTCCTAAAATAATACGCAAGTGGGTTTGCAGAAGTGGGCCAAGACACAATAGCTTAACACTTGGTACATTTAGTGAGACTTTGAAAATACAGTTGACCCCAGGACCCTAACCCCCCACCCCCGAAATCACAGCCCTAAAAGACACGCATTTGGGAAAATGTTTTGAATTTAACCACTTGCTTTTTACATTAAGCGATTGCCTTGGTACTGGAAGGGGGAAAAAAAGTGTTACATTATTATTGGAAACCCTGCATTGAAGTAATGCAAATCTGTCTTCAAGTTCATTTAACAAAGTGACATTTAAATTACTAAGAAGAATGGAATAAACTCTATGTTATTTGCACTCTCCCAATACACTGGGATGAAATTGTCCTGGGATCAGCAACTGATTAAGCTGATTATATACCTCATACATGTAGGATGTGGTTTTCAACCGGCCACAATCAAAATATAATTTACTTCTGTTAGTATAATAATGTAGATGCTATAAAAGGCATCTTTTGGTAAGTGGTTTTCATTTACATTTCTCCTACTATTTAGCAGGGTATTTTCACAGCCTTGCTCTCACGTTTCCCTGCTTCAATTCCAGATTCTTACTGGGGAATCTTTTGGCCCTCCCTGGGTCAATACGGTAAGGGATCCCGATGGGTACGGGGTGGGGCCATGACCTGAGAAACACACACACACACACACAGGCCAGCCTGGCAAACAGTGATCAAAGGTGGGTAGCTTCCGAAAAGGTGTTGACAGCAAAGGTGTAGACCAGCAGAGCAGCTCAAACAGCTCCCAGTTGAAATGGATCCACCACCCACAGCCATTCCCTGGGAGCATGTGTTCTAAAGGGAACATGGGCACAAGGGCAGGGTTGCCTATGCACAGTGGCTCGTCAAGAAAGAAGTCAACCGTACTGACTCACTCACCAGCCAGATGCCTGGACCCGAGCTTGCTGACTCTCCTCCGCTCAACATGTCCACGATGGGTGTCTACCCACCTCCTCAGATCGCGGGAGAGCTGCAGGACGTGCTAAAAGTGTGGACAGCTCATCTCATGTGTTTCTGGTCCGTCATGCGGGTACACACGCGAGCCATCTGTCTGTGTCCACTGCCACGACCCAGTCTGTGTGTCTTGGGTCTTGCCTATGGCGTCATCATCCTGTCCTCGCCCCCTTCCAGTTATTCTCCATAACTCAGACGGAGCGAGCTTTGGAAAGCTCTGGCTGGACCGTGCCCTTCTCTCATTTAAAAGCTTTCAGAAGTTTCCATGTCTTTGAGACTGAAATAAATTTTTTTTTAGTAGAACTTCCAAGGCCCTGCATGATCTCATCATTGCTAAACCTGATGACTTTATTTGGTGTAGTTCTCTTCCCAGCTCAGTCAGCTCTGGTTGTGTGTCGGTTGCTCCCCCCGGATTTTCTGCTTTCCAAAATGTTCTTTCTTCCATGTTTTGTGCATATGACTCTTACACTTTCTTCATCCCTGAGCCCAGAAGTCACTTCCTCAGAAAAGCTTCCCTTGTTCCACCTTTTACCCAATTTAGGGAAGATCTCCCACATTGTTCTTTTTCTTCCGGATTGTAATTATAACTCGTAATCCAAAGGCATTTATCTACTGACTAGCCTGTTTCCCATGAGATGGCAAGTCCCAGAAGGTCAAGACCTTGTCTTTTTCTTTCTTATTTTTTAGATTTTATTTCTGTATTTGAGTGAGAGAGAGGACAAGCATGGGGAGAAGCAGATGAAGAGGAAAAAGCAGGCTCCTCGCTCAGGGAGCCCGATGAGGGCCTCAATCCTAGGACCCTGGGATCATGACCTGAGCCGAAGGCAGCTGCTCCACTGACTGAACCACCCAGGTGCCCCTCTTTTTCTTTTCTTTTTTTTTTTTTTTAAGATTTTATTTATTTATTTGACACAGAGATTACAAATAGGCAGAGAGGCAGGCAGAGAGAGGGGGGGAAACAGGCCCTTCACTGAGCAGAGAGCCCTACAGGACACTTGATCCCAGGACCCTGAGATCATGACCTGAGCTGAAGGTATAACCCTCTGAGCCACCCAGGCTCCCCACCTTTAAATTTTATTTAAATAAGATTATTTAAATAATTTTAAATTAATTATTGTATTCCTGGAGCCTAACCCAAGGGCCTGCCCGACATGCAACAGGTGCTCGATAAATACCTACTGAACAAATTATTGGTGTAATGACAATACAACTTGACTTAGCAGCCCTCAAAAGTTTTGCCATCCTCTGCTATGGAGAAGGCCAAGTTTATCCTTTTGGCCCCATGCTGTTGGTATCTTTTCAAACCACTTGCCCTCTGGGCCTTCCCTACGCCTTCCCTCCCCTCCCTGGCTGCCAGTTGCTAACATCCAAAGTCATACTAATTTATTCTCTGCCTCAGGTACATTTTGCACTTAAGTGGACCCCACACAAAGTATCCGATTTGCCTTTCCACATTAAAAAATTGCTAAAGGAGGGGAGCTTGTGCGGCTCAGTGGGTTGAGGTTGAGCGGTTGAGCATCTGCCTTCAGCTCAGGTCATGATCCCACTGGCCCCCTGGGTGAGCAGGCTCCTTGCTCAGCAGGGAGTCTGCTTCTCCTTTAGCCCCTCCCCACTGCTCCTACACTCCGGCGTGTGCTCTCTCTCCCCAAAATAAATAGGTAACATCTTTAAAAAAAAAAAAAAATTGATGAAGGTTTTCTTCCAAGTTTACTCTTACTCTTTACTCTTACTCTTCTGGCCTCTCTCCATTACCATCTCTGGAAGAGCCCCCACACTGAGAATTTGTCCTCTAGACCAGGCTCCTCTAACACTGTTTCTATAAGTAAAGGGGTAATGGGGTATTGTTTGTACTTTTTTTTTTTTTTTAAGATCTTTCCCTTTTTTAATCCCCAGGGCAACCTCTTTAACTCATGCAAAAATTTTACTTCCCATTGCACATATGTGTTAATGGATGGCGTCTAAACCCAGTCAGCTAAACGCTGGTCAGAGGAAAAGGATTTTTGTCCCTGAACTGAAAAAAGTTTAGCCATTTGAAGTTGGATCCTGGTTCACTCATTCAAGGTGCCAGGCACGATGCTGATAAACCCCACAGACCTGACCACTGCCTGATCCCATCTACCGTGTTCCAGTGAATGATGGGATAAGGAGAGAAGCTTCCCTCTCCTGAGGACTTGGTAAAAATGAAAATTCTGATTTTTTTTTTAGCAAGGAATTGATGTCACAGTGAGAATTCCCTAAAACATACCAAAATATTTAAAAATTAAGGGCCCCAGGCTTTATGTCAGGAATATTTTACTTCTTATTTCCAAATATTCTAGTTAATATCGATGCTGTGGAGAATATTTGACCCTGGATAAGGAGATTTACAGTTCCATGAATACACATTTTAAAAAGTCCAAAAATACCCAAGAGAGACTCTAGTACTTTAACAATGGCAGCAATGTCTCTGGTTCTGAAGGTGGGTGGCAGGATGACTTCACCTCCAGAAAGAAGAGGTTAAGGTCATGAGAGGAGGGTTTTATAAATTAGTAGACAAGGCAGAATTAACACTTCAGTATCACCTGACACTAAACGAGTGATCATTGCTTCAGCGAGAATCAGACAGGCTCTCCTCTGCTGACCCCAAGCAGGTTGCAAATGGAAAGCGATCCTGGCCTCGCAAGGACATGAGCAAGTAAGTCCCTCCGGGAGAGAGCTGCCGGCTGATGGCTCTGCCTCCCGATCCCAAGCACCACGGAGATGGCACCGGCATCCGTCATACCTAAAAACAGAAGAAGAATACGCCATCACGAAGCCACTATAAAATAGAAACATTTGGTGCAGCGACTTAAAAAAAGCCAGGGAGTTTTCACTGCTACCGAATGTAAGCAGTTTGGCTTTCTTTTTTAAGCTGAAATACTTAAAAACAGAGAAATCTGATCCGAATGGGATAATCATAGTTGGAGCTTCCATAAGCGCTCCCCCCCCCAGGCCTTTTGCTTTCTTTACTCTATTCTGAGCTCTGTGTCGGAAAGAGGAGCCAAGAGAAAACCAGTGATCTTTCCCTGGTCATTGGTTCTAGGCTGAACCCGGGGCTTGTCACCTTTAAGCAAACGCACTACTACTGCACCTACAATCCCCAGTTCCGTGGCATTCCGGGAGGAGAAAGGGGGCCTTTCACATCTGAGCCCAGGAGAGGCCTGAGTGGTGCATGGAGGCTGGTTAATTCCACATTGTGCAATTTAAAAGCATTTTTTTAGAGATGTTTTATTAGGAGGATTCTTGATCTAAAGAGGTACTTCAGGAAGTAATCAACTGGAATACTACCAGATTGAGATAATAGCTACTTCTCAGTCTATATAAACTTAAATAATATCCACATCTTGGCCTAAGCACAGGAGAATGAAGCATTGCAGAACAGACTGATGGGGAAGGGCTTTTTACAGCTAAAAATCCACAAGACTCACAGAGCGGGGGAGAACACATACCGATCAAGCAGATGAGATAAGAGGCAAATTTTATCGACATCAGTTTATTTCTTATTACTCAGTAAATGAGAGAGAAAAGGAGAGGAAGCAAAAGGAAATGAGAGAAAAAAACAAATGGGATATAAAAGAACCAGCCCCAGGCTCGAATATAAAGCCTGTCTTCATTATTCCAAAACTTCAAGTTAGTTTAGATAATTTACTCACTTTTAAAAAGCTATTTTTTTAAAGATTTTATTTATTCATTTGAAAGTGTGCGAACGAGTGGGGAGAGGAGCAGAGGGAGAGCCAGACAGAAACCCAAATGGACTCCCCGCTGAGCATGGAGTCTGGGCTCCATCTCAGGACCCTGAGATCATGACTGGAGCTGAAATCAAGAGTCAGAAGCTTAACGGACTGAACCACCCAGGCACCCCTGAAGAGTCATTTAAAAATACTTTCGTTGGTGTGTTTCCTTTACTGACAATTTTATTTTCTACCCATTTCCAAAATAGGCCAAAATACGGAGACCTGGAAGTTGGGCTCTTAGAATGTTTCATCAATCATGTAAAGCTGGCCCGTTGGGGTCAGCCCAGACCACTTTCGTGAAGCCATAGAGGGGATCTGTGGATCAGTGTGGACAGGGTTATCACCTTGCAAAGGCGTTTCCAGCAGAAGCCTTTGATCACTGTTTCCCAGAGTATGTGTTGAGTACACTTGACATTACATTGTAAATTTCTTTCTCAGATTTTAAAGTATTTTTACCTTTCTTAACATCGGTTTGTAAAACACGACAGCATTCTTACAAAAGAGCTGTAATTTTTCTTCTTCATATTTTGCAGCCTGAAAACTGAAGAGTGATGGGAGTTCCTTGGAATTCCAGAGCAAATTATGGACCAAGGCAGAAGGGGATCAACCCAAACCAGACGAGATCGGGCGCGTTCAGAGTGGTATGGCCGTAGACGATCAACCCAAACCAAACACACACAAATCCCTTTCCCCCAGTGCACCTTACCTTCCACACTAAACGTATCATTGAAATTCCCTTCTGAACTGAGGCTAACATAAAATGAAGAATTCTACGCTTAGGGAGAGCTTTGAAAAATTAAGACACATTTCTTACTGGATTTAAAAACGTCCTAAAATTTTTGCACAGAATTGTGAGAAATGTTTTCGCTCGTTTTTCATTCACTGAGTAATAAAAGTAGAAGAAAGACAAATTGATCTAATCAAGCCATAAACTCAAAAATAAGATTTATCCTGCCTTTCAGGATCTATAGACATCCTGCCTGTGCCTCTTTAATTACCCTTCAGCACCTAGATGAGCAGGGTTTAGTGCAAGTAACTACCTTTCTTTCTGATGAAAATGATGTTTACTTTACATTTTGAGCTGTAGTGTAATATGTCAGTTGTATTTACGGCAACAATCCTTCTAAAGATTTTGACTTACATTTTCCTAGACTTGGAAACGTATTCAAGAGCATAGTTAGGCATTTATCTCTCATTTGCATGAGGAGGGGCTATCAGTTCAGTCAAAGGAAACAGACTTTCATTCACTAATCCATTCATTCATGTATTAGAGCAATGTCTACTATGCTTGCTAGCGACTAAGGCTATGGCAGTAGGGAGAAAAAAATCAGTACACTCATCAGTGCCCTACATTCTAGATGGGGAGATGGGCAATAAATCAAGCAAATAAATATATAATAAGAAGATGATGGGGGTGTCTGGGTGGCTCAGTGGGTTAAATGTCCAAGACTTGATTTCAGCTCAGGTCATGATCTCAGGGTTGTGAGACAGAACCCGTTGTCAGGCTCAGCCCGGGGCATGGAACCTGCTTGAGAGTCTCTCTCTCTCTCTCTCTCTCTCTCAAAAAAAAAAAAAAAAATGATGATGAGTGTTTTGAAGAAAAATGAAGAAGAAAAGGAGGATAAAGGCTCAGGGCTGCAATTTAAATAATGTGGGCAAGGACGAGTCATTGAGAAGGGGACATTTGAAAATACTCTTGGGAGTGTCATAGAAGTAACTGTGGCAAGTATCTGTGAGTATCTGGGGCGTGAGGGACCCAGGATCGGGGAGGAGCTAGGGACAGGGCCCTCCATGGAAGCATGTTCGGCATATTTGTAAAACAGCAAAAAAAGAGTGGGCATAGGGCGCTCGGTGGCTCAGTTGGTTAAGCGACTGCCTTTGGCTCAGGTCATGATCCTGGAGTCCGGGGATTGAGTCCCACATTGGGCTCCCTGTTCAGCAGGGAGCCTGCTTCTCCCACTGACCTCTCTCCTCTCATGCTCTCTCTCTCTCTCAAATTAAAAAAAAAAAAAAAAAAAACCCTTTAAAAAAGAGTGGGCATAGCTAGAGCAGGTGAGTAAGGGGACCCCAGTGGGGGAGGTGAATTAGAAAGCAAAGTGCAGGCTGGTGGGGGTAGGGAGTGGGGCAGGCAGATCCCGCGGGAAGGTTGTAGACATTTTAAAGACTTCCCTTTTACTCTGAATGGAATGGGGGCCATTGGAAGGTTTTGAGTGGGGACAGGGTCCCACTGACATTTCAAGACAACAGAAATAGAAGTAAGAAGGTCATTCAGGAGGCTCATGCAACAATCTAGATGAATAGTTTCAGCCAATTTGTGGGCAGTGGAGGTGGGAGACATGAGTCAACGCTACCTTTTCAAGGTAGAGGCAACAGGATTTCCGACACTGATTGTCAGCTGTGAGACAGGAAGTCAGGAGTGTCTGCAGGTGTCTGGGAAGAGTGACTGAGCAGCAGGGCTGGGGGAGGGGCTAAGGTCATCCGACTCTGGGGAATGGTAAATTAGAGATGTCTACCAGACCCCAAGTAAGGGGCCACGCAAGGCAGTGGGAATTGCCAGGGGTGTTCTGAACTGAATATTCAAATTTGAAATTTGAAGCCATGAAACTGCACGAGATTATCAAGGGAGGTGAGTGAAGCTGGAAAGGCATGCAGGTCTCAGGGCTGTGCTCTGAGCACTCCAGAAGCAGAGAGATGGAGGAAGAATGGGCAAGAGGAGGGGGGAAACCAGGAGCTTGCCGTAAGCTGGGAGCCAAATGAAGGATGGGCCAACCAGCTGTGCCAAGTGCCGCGACATGTCACCACTGAGAGTCAGTAATGCATTTAGCGAACTGGAAATCAGCATGGGCCTTGCCAGTAAAATGAGTTTAAGACGGGATGGAAGGAGAGCCTTCAGCAAATGATCCAGTGAAAGAGAGCAGAAAAATGGCACAGTGGCTCATAGGGAAGTGGGACCAAGGCAGGGGACGGTATGTGTCACACTGCCTACGTGAGGTCTCTGTGAGAGCTTCCCGTAGATTTTGGTATATTTCGACATGGGTGGAATGTGCTAATAACATTTTTTAAATATAGATTTTATTTTTTTTAAGATTTTATTTATTTATTTCACAGACAGAGATCACAAGTAGGCAGAGAGGCAGGCAGAGAGAGAGGGGGAAGCAGGCTCCCCGCTGAGCAGAGAGCCCCATGCGGGACTCGAACCCAGGTCCCTGAGATCATGACCTGAGCCGAAGGCAGAGGCTTTAACCCACTGAGCCACCCAGGTGCCCCTAGATTTTATTTTTTAGAGCAGTTTTTGGTTCACAAAGAGATCGAGCAGGAAGTACAGAGAGTTTCCACACCTCCCTGCCCCCACACGACTCAGAACGTCCCCACTATTAACATCCCACGCCCTGTGGTACATTTGTTACAATCAAGTCACCAAACTGACACATTATACCCCAAATCCCTAGTTGGGGGGTAGCTCTTTTGCCCTTTTGTGGGTTTTTCACAAATATACCAACAGTCGAGGTAATTTAAAATAAATGCATGTGGCAATGACTTTTTTACTGTGGTAAGAACACTTAACCCCAAATCTGTCCTCTTAAATTTACAAGTGCACAGTACAGTTTTGTTGTACAATGCTGTAGAGTAGAGCTCTCAAACTTCTTCATCTTGCATCACTGAAACATGACACCCCTTATACAACCACCCCCCATTCCCTCTTCTCCTCAGCCACGGCAATCACCTTTTTAATCTGTTGCTGGGAGTTCGGATATTATCAAAAAACAAAAGATAACGAATGTTGACGAGGATATGGAGAAATTGGAATCCTCATACACTGTAGGTGGGAATGTAAAAGAGTGCAGCCTCTGTGGAAAATGGTATGGAGGATTCCCCCCCAAAATAGAACTTCCATAGGCTCTGGTAATCCCACTTTTGGGTTTATAGTCTCCCTCATCAAAACCAGGATCTCTAAAAAGGAGCCCTCCTATGTCCATTGCAGCAAGCCAAGATGTGGAAAAAACCCAAATGTCCATCAATGGGTGAATGGATAGAGCCAATGTTGTATACACAAGCAGTAGAATACTATTTAGCCTTTAAAAAGAAGGAAATCTTGCCATTTGCAACAATGCAGACAAACCTTGAGGCACTATGCTAAGTAAAATAAGCCAGGTACAAAAAGACAAATACTGCATAATTCCACTGACAGGTTTCTAAAGTTATAATAGAGTATCATTTTTAAATAATTAAAAGCATTTTAAAATAATTCAAGATAATTGAATAATAATAATTATTATTTATTGTTAATAATATTAATCATTATTAAAAGTATTAGGATTATTGTCAATAATTATTATATTATTATAATAATATAATCTTATATTATTATAAGATTATTAAAAGATAATAGTAATATTATTTAAAATCATAACATTTTAGGGACGCCTGGGTGGCTTAGTCAGTTAAGCATCCAACTCTTGGTTTCGTCACGTGGTGACTTCAGGGTTGTGGGATCGAGCTCCAAGTGGGGTCTGAGCTCAGTGTGGAGTCTGCTTTTCCCTCTCCCTCTGCTCCTTCCCCCCACTGGTTGTTTTTTTCTCTCTGAAATGAATAAATTATTTTTTTTAATTTTTAAAAATAAAAGATCAAATAGTAACATTTTAGAAAGTGGTCATTTTATCATACACTGTTCTGTGGGCTCATCAGGATAAATGTCACCGACTAGAGTTTATAATTTCAAAAACAAAAGTACAAGTGTCCTGCCCTCAACCCCCTCAATTTCCGAACACCATATACTGAGCAGACAACGCAGTTTACCATGCTCTGTCCCCACAGAACCCACTTAGGTGTCGAACTGCCGTACAGTGCTTCTGGCTAAGTGGTTATCAGGAACACTAATGAGCCTAACAGAATGTAAGCACTAGTTCAATGTATAAATAAAATGTTTTACATAGAAAAAGAAAATTCTAGAGTATACAACTAAAAGATGAACTATACACAAACATACAGGCATATTCTGGGCAAAGTACAATTATAATTATATCCACTATTTATGACACACTGACATACTATGTGCTAAGAAATTTACATTCCTTAGTGCTAATTATCACCAACCACTTGCATCACTGGGGCTATCTTCCCAGTGACACAGATGTGAGGCTGAAGTTCAAGGAGTTAGAAAGTGGCCGTGATGCATTCTGGACCAAATTGTTAGTGTCTGACAGCAAAGCCCTTGTTTTTTCCCTCACACCCTGGTATCTCACCTAAAAAACAAACAAACAAACAAACAAAAACAGAAATAAGTAACTTTCTATTTATGACACAAAAATTCTCCTGGGAAAAATGAGAATTGCACATTTAAGAATAAAATATACTTAAAGGCAAATGGACAAGGGGAATTCAGCAGTCTGCAGTGCCGAATGCATTCTGTTCTTTCTGGAAAATACAAGACAGCTCAAAGGAGGCCCTGGACACAGTGGTTCACAAGAGGAGATGTCCACATACTTTATGAACTCAGCCAGTAGGATGGTAGGTATTTGAACAGTTTCATGCTAAGATTACTCTAAAGTGTGACGATGTCGGAACCAAAGGAGCAAAGTATACCTTTGCTATATATATATATTTTAACGCTTTGCATGATTCTGCCATTTACCCAGAGAAACAAACATCAATAATGTTCAGCAGTGTACCAAAAATCTAGACAGAATGGGTCAAGTTTCCACCGTCATATTACACCACATCATACTGCCACTTCAGCAATAATGTCAGTCATTACGTACCGGCTAAGGGCCTAAATCCTGGTTCACATCTATAATTTAAATACATATCATACTAAATAGTGTCATTGTGCAAAGCCACGAGGTATGCAGTGGTCGGTGTTTTTTCCCCTTCCTGAGACACAAAGAAGCTGATTCTGTCTCCAGAATGCAGGTGTAATGTTGGAAAGTGTCTTGAACATTCCACTCATGCATTTTCCTGGGAAAATAACTGATTTTTTAAGTTGTAAAAATATATGGGCTTTTCCATCTGAGTTGGTGGATGGAAATGGGTAGAAATGTTTCATTTCCAGCTGATACGTTTATGTTATTGAAACCTTGAAAACAGTTCAAAATCAACAACCCTAAATAGTTAGGCTAATAGGCCAAAATGTTTGTCATACTTATTGTTTTGCCTTGAACCTTCACTCATACACAGGAAAATTAGATTAAGACCATTTCAGTACATTTGCAACTTGTCTTTTCAAAAACTTATTTGCCATGGATGCAAGGGGAAAAAAATGTCTTCTTAAACCCAAGCACAATAAATTTGTGGTGACCAAAGAATTTCAAAAACACATGGATGGGAGATAGTAATTGTGCAGCAAATGCCTCCTCTCCCCGCACTCAGTGTCAGACAAATGGAAAATAGTATATAGCATCTGCATACAGTATCAGTGGTTGAACTTGAATTTCATTACAAAATGGCCTTGGTCACAGCTTGGGCTATTTACAGAAAGCCTATTTCAGTTCTCCTGGGCCCTATTTAAACAGTCCTAGAATGCAGTACTTATAAAAGGAATCAAAGGGTGTATTTATTTGATAACTATGCACCAAAAAAAGAAGACATAAATTGCATTAATCTCTCATCTTTCTATTCTCACTTCCTTGGTCCAAAGCAGCACTGCCTTTGTGATCTGGGCACTCTTACTCAGGAGGATTCTAAGTGGGCAGAGAAGTAATTTAACAACCTGTCTTATAGTCTGGCTTGGCTCTTCCTGGTTCCCTATTTTCTGTATCTTGGCTTAGTCTCTTGGGGAAGATGAGAAGAAGGCATTTAGGTTAAAGCTTTACTGAACGTAGTCATAGTTTGCAACTGCGCTCTTTGAGACCTGAAGTGCGTCTCTCCAGCTCTTCAATTCTGACTGTTTGGGACCAGGTCTGAACAACAGAATGCAGGAAAGTGAGGTTGTGTGCATTCCAAGCCCAGCTGTCAAGAGATCTTGCTGCTGATTCTGTTGCTGCGGGGAACGCCTTCTTTTTTCTTTCTTTCCTTCTTTTCTTTTTTTAAGATTTTATTTATTTATTTATTTGACTGAAAGAGACAGCCAGAAAGGGAACACAAGCAGGGGGAGTGGGAGAGGGAGAAGCAGGCTCCCCACTGAGCACAAAGCCCGATGTGGGATTCAATCCCAGGACCACAGGATCACGACTCGAGCCAAAGGCAGACGCTCAGTGACTGAGCCACCCAGAGGCCCTGCTGGGAACCCTTTGGCCACCATGTGGATAAGCCCAGCCTGGCCTGCTGGACAATGAAACAGCATCTGGAGCTGGCCTCACAGCTGTCCCAGACTTCCAGCTGAGGCTCCGAACACAGGAGTGTGTCTTGCCAAGAAAAGTCAAGCTGGGAACAGACCAGAGAGGCACCCCAGTGAGCTCAGCCCAAATTGCCCAAGTTTGGGGTGGTTTGTTACACAACAGTCGATAGCTGTTACAAGCCCTACAGGCTATCACAGCCCTCTCAACCAGGATTCCCTTTCCTTAATCCTTTCTACTGAAGGGAGGTTGTTTCTAACAGATCTTAATCTGCCAAGGGTGATTATATCAACAACTACTTTATCTGTCTTAAAAAGATAAGTTTCATTGTGAAAATCAAAAGGTTTCTCTAGATAAGGTATGCTGGTCAACAAAGAAATTAACTCTAGTCTATTATACAAATTAAGTTGCAAGAAAAGCATTCCCCTGGGTTGAAAGAACTATAGCTTAAAAGGCCCCAGTGACAAGAATCTCCAAAGAATTAACAGAAATGCCCCCAAAATTAAGACTAAACTTGATAACTTCCAGGATCAGAGGGCAGCATACTGTCCCAGGAAAGTCGCAGTCCGATGCTTCTACTCACTTACCACTCTTCTGCTTCCTCTTCCCTCTGCTTTGATGGGCAAATGGGGAGCAGAGCCAGGGGAAGGGAGAGGGGGCCACAGTCCGTTTCCTTGGGCCTCCTACAGAAGACACCAGTTGGGTAGGGGAGAAGTTTGCAGCTAAGTCAAATTTAAAGTCTCGATTATTGCAGATAGAGTGGTACGTCTGAGGATCTAATCCTTACCATGAAGCTAGAAGCTCCCCGTAGAGGGCCAGAATTTGCATAGGTGATAACCAAGAACTGCTGTGATACTACATTCAGAAGGGAATTGGTGTGCTAACCACTTTGACTCACCTTTCCTTTTGGTGTTGTAAAAAGACAGTTTGAAAAGAATCAGAAAATCACTTGGCCTAGAGATAGCAAATTAGTTCTAAGCTTAATAGTTTCTAAAATGTCCCTAGGAGTGGTGCACCTGGCCATCTTGGGTGAAGGAGCATGAGACTTTTTATCACGGGATCATGAGTTCCAGCCCCATGGTGGGTATAGAGGTTACTTAAAATGAATAAATAAAAACTTTTAAAAAGCATTCCTGGGAGACACATGTCTCCATATATCGCATCAGTCCTGTATATTGGAGAATTAGGCAAGAAGAGGAAGGAGAAAGTAATGTGGATGCCCCCTGCATTCTACTAGTGGCAATAGTCATGGGCTAGTAATAGTAATGTAACTTACAAGATACACTAGTCTTCACTTAGCAGCAAATTCAGTTCTTTATTAAAAAAAAAAAAAAAAAAAAAAAAAAAAAGATATGAATGGACCTGAACGTAAAATATAAAACTTTGGAAAAAAAATAACACAGGGCAAAGTCTTCAAGTTCTTACACTGGACACCAAAGTTTGTGGTGTGACCTATAAAAGGAAAATGTAACAGATTAGAACTCAACAGAATTAAAAACATTTGCTCTGTGAAAGGTCCCATTAAGAGTATGAAAAGATGGGGGCACCTGGGTGTGCCAGTTAAAGCCTCCAAATCTTGGTTTCAGCTCAGGTCATGATCTCAGGGTCGTGGGATCAAGCCCCGTGTCGGGGCTCCCAGATCAGGCGAGTCTGCTTGTCCCTCTCTTACTCTGCCCATCCACCCCACTTGTGTTCTCTCTCTCTCTCTCAAGTAAATAAATCTTTTTTTTAAAGAATATGAAAAGACAAACTGCTAACAAGAGAAAATAATTTGAAAACCACATATTCAACAAAAGACTATATCTAAACTATGTAAGGAAGTCCCAGAGCTCATCATAAAAAACAATTCTTGTTAGAAAGTAGGCAAACTACATGAACATTTTACTGAAGAGGATACACAGATGGCAAATAAGCACAGAGAAAACTGTTCAATTTCATTAGTCATCAGGGAAATGTAGTTTAAAATCACCACAAAATAACATTACACACCATTAGTTGTTTAAAGCAACAATAAAAACATAATGTTGCTCTGCCTACTTGTGATCTCTCTCTCTCTCTGTCAAATAAATAAATAAAATCTTAAAAAAAAAAAAAAACATAATGTTGACACCAAATGCTGGTGAAGATGTAGAGAAGCTGGATCACTCAGGCCTCATTGGTGGTAATGTAAAATGGTACCACAGCTCGAGAAAACAATTTGGTGGTTTTTAGTAAAACTTACCCTGTAACTATCATACAACCAGTAATGACATTCTTGATATTTATCCCAGAGAGATAAAAACTGATGAACACACAAAAACCTGCACATAAACGTTCGTAGCTGTTTTGTTCACGATACCTTAAAACTGGAATCAAACCAGATGACCGTCAATAAGCAAAAGGTAAACCACCTGTAGTATGTCCAGACCTTGGTATACTATTCAGCGATAACAAGGAGCAAACTTTTGACCCACACAACAACTTGCATAAATCTCCAGGGATTCATGCTCACACACACACACACACACACACACACACACATCACTCAAAATCTTCACACCATTCTCTTTATATAACATTCTTTAAAAAATGTAACTATAGAGACAAACTAGATTGACCATTGCCAGAGGTTAAGGGGTGGTAGTTGCGAGTAGAAAGCAGGAGAGAGCCTCTGTGGTTATGGAACACTTGTGTGTCTTGACTGTCGCAGTGAGTACCTGAATTTACACAGAACATACACTTGGACGTTACACACTCCCCTACCCCTCTGTCTCTCTCCCTCCAAGATCCCTGTCCCTCAAAATGCATGTAGAACTCGTAAAATTTGGGAAGATCTGTGGATTGTCGATTTCCTGGTGTGACATTATTCTATAGTTGTGTAAGATGTTACCATTGAGAGGAACTAGGGAAGGGTACCTGAAACCTGCAAGAAGGTTTTCTGCAACTGGAGCGATTTTGACTCTTTTAACATTTAATTATATCTTAAATTTTGGCCGCTCTATAGTGATTTCAAAATAAAATTCTAAAATTTTGTGGGGTTTTTTTGTCGTTATTATTGTTGTTTTTAGAGAGGGGGGAAGCAGAGAGCGAGCAAGTGAGAGGCAGAGAGAGAATCCCAAGCAGACTCCAATCCCCAACATGGAGCCAAACTCAGGGCTCAATTTCACAACCCTGAAATCACGACCTGAGCTGAAATCAAGAGTCAGACACTTAACTGGTCAGAGCCACCCAGGCACCCCTCAAAATAAAAATTTCCAACAAAACTAACAAAGAAGATTGCAGGGTGGGTAATGAGCACAGGCAGTAAGAGCCAAGATGAGGTCTCGTCAAGGCCAAGCACAGGTTTCCAAATCCTGGTCATTAAGTCAGGATGGGTCCCCCAGAGAAGACGCTGAGTGGGGGTGGCTCACAGAAGCCTTCACCTGGTTAGATGTGTGCCTCCCATTCTCCAATTCCCCAACAGGGGTTGTTCATCACTCAGTAAACGATGTCAACAAGGCCCTGGTGCTAGTGCTGGTACGTAGACCCAGGCTCAATTCTATTTATCTTGGATCTCATACAGGTATCCTCTTAACGGATTCCTATCTTAAAAAAAAAGGGCGTTCAATCAACACCGCTGGCATCCCTAGGGGAAGCTAGCGGAAAGGCCACACAATTCACTGGTCCCCATCCTTCCACCATTGCAACGCCACGCAGTGACATTTACAGATAGCTGCCAAACACTCAGAACTGGGCCATGCAACGAATTCAATCTGAACTCTGGAATATAAATGAGAATGAGATTCTAGCAAAATAAAAATGACCGATGCTTGGGGCCTAGGGAAATCTACACATCCTGTTAACTGCTAGGAACCAAGTCTTAGATGGACTCTTTCTCATTCTAGTCCAGTGTGTATGTGAGCACGTGTGCGTCCGTGTGTGTGTGTGTGTGTGTGTGTGTGTGTCTGTCTGTACATACTTTTTTTATTGCTCATTAGGGGATACAGAGCATAATTCTCAAAATACAGAAGGAAAACCTATTTCTGAAAATGACTGTAGAAAGCAGAAGATAGTTTAAGTAACAATTATGCATCTTATCAGGGTGAGAAAAGACAACTATGTTCTCAGTGATGAAAGAAAAAATAAATCAAAATAAAATGCTATCCACAAAGCTGGGAGAGATCAAGATTTGTTTAAGGAACTTAAAGAGCCAATAGCACATTTATGACTTCAAGTCCTTAAATGGTGAAGCAAAGGGGTGCCTGGGTGGCTCAGCCTGTTAAGCATCTGTCTTTGGGTCATGTCATGATCTCAGGGTCCTGGGATTGGATTCTCTGCTCCACGGAGAGCCTGCTTCTCACTCTCCCTGCTTGTTCTCTCTGTTCTCTCTCTCTCACTCTCTCTCTCTCTGCCAAATAAATAAATAATCTTTAAAAAAAAAATAAGATAAATAGTGGGGGAAAGAGGATTACCCTTCCCCATCCTCAAAAATCATGCTGGAGGACGGGGGAAAAAAAAAAATGTACCAATGAGAATATTCAAAGAACGAAAAACAGAAGAAAAATTCGTTTCCACTGAAATGAGGACACCTCTGTAACCCTGAACCAAAGCGGTGAGGAAGGGCTGGCAAAGGTGGGGAAGGTGAAACAGAAGTGGGAGGTGTCCAGAGATCCCCAGTGACCCAGGCCTATCGTGAAGCCGCTCTCAGCTTCCCACTCATCCCGTGGGGCTGGCACATTTCTCCTGCTGGAGTCTGCCACTAGGGGCGCGCTAGAAAAGGAACAGAAAGAGGAAAGGGTCTGTCCAGGGCTGGGGTTCATCCCAGTAGTGGCCGTTGGGTCCACAAAGAGTTGATTTCAGTCTCCAGATTTTTCTGCGTTCTAGAACATCATCTTATCCCCTCTGAAATAGCAACCAACTGGCTGACCTCCGTCTGAGCGGTCTGTTTCCCCCGCCCACCTACACTGTGATGACCCCAGGCTCTCTCCTGACTTCCTCCTGTGCTGAGAGTGGTAGGTACCTCCTACAGTTCCTATTGCTTTGTTAAGTCGGTGTCCCTTTTCTCACTTTCCATCTTCCAGTATCTGTTTAATCAAGCTCAAATATTAAACTCACTCTGCTGAAATAACTGGTGGAATTCCGTTTTCCCCACTGAATCCTGATTGAAATAAAAGCGCCATCCTCAGAAGTAAGTAACACACTCAGAGGGGCAAATGAAATCATTCTTGAGAGCTAGTTGTTGCGATGTCCCTGGCCTTGGTTTGATTGGAAGCTTTGAGAAGCAGGAAGAGTGATGCTGGATAAACCATCACATAGATCACTGCTGTAGGAATTCTTGCCAGCCTGGAACATGACCCTGACTGCTGTCTGACATGCACTTCCCATAGATAACTGGTCCGGGAAGAACTCATCTCATTTAAAGGTGAGCAACAACCCAAAATGAACTTGCCCTAAGTTATATGCAGACACATACCATGTTCTGCATGAGAAAACAATAGCATAAGAATAAATAACCAAAATTCTAAGAAAGATATCAGCATATATAGTCAAGCAGTAAATTCTACAATGATATAAAATAACTAAATAAGATTTATTTTTTGGATTGATAAGATGCTTCAGCATTAAAAAATTTAAAATGTGGGGCCCCTGGGTGTCTCAGTTGGTTAAGCATCTGGACTCTTGATTTCTGCTCAGGTTATGATCTCAGGGTTATGAGATCGAGCCCCACATCTGTTCTGTGCTGGGCATGGAGACTGCTTAAGATTCTGTCTCTCCCTCTGCCCACCCCCCCAATTTTCACACTCTCTTTCTGTCTCTCTTTCTCTCTAAAAAAAGTAAAATGTTACATTAATAAATCAAAAATAAAAGCCAAATAACTGGTAGTGATTTTTATAGGTACAAAATATGAATAAAATCCTATATCCATTATAAAAAGATGTAACAAAAAAATTTAAATACTATTTAAAGATATGATTGTCTACTTAGACCAAAACCACCTGAAGTGAATATAATGTTACATGTTAATTGTATCTCATAAAAAATAAGCATTTTCAAGTTAATATCATTTTTTCTAATTAGCCATAAGTAGTTAGAAATGAATTGAAAACAAAATCCCATTTGCAAAAATGACAACTAAAAAAAATTCAATAAGAAAAATATATATATATATGAACCTGTAAAAAAAAAGAAAAACTACACAGCTTTATTGATAAACATGAAATAAGGCCCCCACCGAATGGGAAAACCCAGTACTTTTAGATAGGAAGACTCAAATAACATAAAGATGTCAATCTTCCCAATGCCATATATAAGCATCATGCTTTTTCTATCAAAATACCAAAGGAATTTTTGAAGGAACTTAATAAATTGATCTAAAATTTCATTTGGATCAGTAATTCCATAAGAATTGCAAAGAAATGTTTGAAAAACTGAATAATGAGTAGAGATGTGTCTTATCAAATATGAAAATGTCCTCAGAAACTATTACAATTAAAGTAGCATGTTATTATGTCAGTAATAGACAAATAGTTTATCATATCATAATGTAATTCAGAAATACATATCCATTCGATATATGAAATACGTGACATTTTAAATCAGTAGGTAAAGAAGGAATTATTCAATATGTGGGTATGAAACCACTGAATATCCATTTTAAGTAAATTAAACTTTGATTCCTGCATTGTGAGATACATATATCTCTATGTACATATGTGTATTTATCTGTGATGGTTTACAAAATTATTAGAGAAAATTTTAAAGAAAGGTTTTATTAAAAACCTTTATGGGAAAATGACCTTCTACATAAAATCCAGAAGCCAGAGAAAATTGAACATAATTTTTAGATTTTCCCGCTAAAATTTAAATTTGCTCTATGTCGAAAAAATACCATAGACAAAGTGAAAAGACAAAATGGATTAAGAGAGAATGTTTACAACTCAGAGAACAGAGAAGCAGGGCGCTGCGTTCTACCTTCAGTCTGAGAGCTTTGGTGACTAGTGAGCCTAATCAGCAATTTTCAGCAGCTCAGCAGACAGGGGTGGAAGAAAAGGTCCAAAGTAGGGGCTAAATAGGAGCCTAACTCCTACCCCGCCAACCTGAAACATGAAAGGGTGACACCATCACAGTAGAGTTAAACTAGAAATAACACTTCCCCTATTCATCGGACTGGAAAGACATGGCCAGTCTCAAAAGTGGTTGTTGAGCAGCAAAACTATTACCCACCCTTAAGGCAATGAGTGAAAAAGCCTGAATTTATCTTCACTAGGCCTTTCAAAAAACCTCAAGTCAAGAATTTAATCTAGAATGGTCTGCTAGTGTCCCCAGAAATCTAGCAAAAGCAAACACAAATCCTTTCTTCATAAATGCCCCTTTGTCCCAAGTCCCCAGAATTCCTCTCCCCCTTCCAAAAATAAATAAATAAATAAATAAATAAGCAAAAAGAAACAAACAAGGATAATGAGTAGCTTTCTGTCAAAACCAAACCAAGCCACGAAAGCACAAGCATCATGAGAGAGAGAACCAACCAGAGCTAGAAGAGCCTGACCTAGCTCAGCCTGACCTAAGCCTCACCTGACTTCAGATGAGTTCTTCTCAAAACACAGTTCCTAGACTAAGCAGCATCAACATCTCCTGGAAGCTCTTGGAAACAGAAATTCTTGGGTTCTGCCCCAGATCTGCTAATCACAAACTCCAGGGGTGAGGCCCAGCCACGTGTGATTGAACAAGTTCTCAGTTCATCCTGATATACGTTCAAGTTTAGGAACCATTGCTTGAAATATCAAATTTAGGTGCGCCTGGGTGACTCAATCGGTTGAGCATCTGCCTTGGGCTCAGGTCATGATCCTGGAGTCTCAGGATCGAGGCCCACATCGGGCTCCCTTGCTCAGAGGAGAGCCTGCTTCTCCCTCTGTTCCTCACTCTACTTGCAGGCTCTACCTCAAATAAATAAAAAAACAAATGTTAAATTTAAAGATCCAGTGTGTGGTGCAAGTGTGTTTGATGTGTTGCTCAAGAAAGAGTTGGAAATATGACAGAAGAGCAAACAATTCTGAATAAAGTCAACCAGGGCTTTCAGAAGGGAAGAACACAGTAAGCAGTATTTAAATTTCAACTGATCCAGGGGCACCTGGGTGGCTCAGTGGGTTAAAGCCTCTGCTTTCAGCTCAGGTCATGATCTCAGGGTCCTGGGATCGAGCCCCACATCAGGCTCTCTGCTCAGCGGGGAGCCTGCTTCCTCCTCTCTCTCTGCCTGCTTGTGATCTCTCTCTGTCAAATAAATAAATAAGATCTTAAAAAATAAATCAATAAAATAAAATTCAACTGATCCAGTTAGCAGTGGGCCAGCTCTCTTTCTCTCCTTCTCAAATAAATAAAATCCTTTAAAAATAAATAAATAAAAGGTTTTACTTATTTATTTGAGAGAAAGAGACAGCATGCAGGTGCAGGGAGAAGGACAGAGAGAGAGGCGGAAGCAGACTCCCCACTGAGCAGGGAGCCCAAAGTGGGGCTCCATCCCAGGGCTCCAAAATCACGACCTGAGCCAAAGGAAGACACTTAACTGACTAAGCCACCCAGCTGCCCTGAAATGTCAAATTTCAATCAGGCTTCAAGGAAAAAGGCAGACTAAGTAAGAGTCTCGGCACTATCCTACAAGAGAATTCAAGACATTTATTGTCTAATAAATTGCAGAGTGTGAATTAAAAGTTGCTCATGGCGAGCAATTGGTACCAACAGTAGGTACAAACAGCATTAGTCTATAACATGCAGGTTTTAGAAATTATATAGTTAAAACTAACATCTAACTGTAATGGGGATAAAAACTCTTGGAAAGCTAAAAACAAAATACTATCTCCTGGACATGATAAAAAATATCTAACATAAGGGGTGCTTGGCTGGCTCTGTCAGAAGAACGTGCGACTCTTGATCTTGGAGGGCATGAGTTTGAACCCCACAATGGGTGCAGAGATTACTAAAAAATAAGTAAATAAAACTTTTTATGAAAAAGACTACTGAACTTAATGGCCAATACCATACTTTCACATTATCATTATTAAAGAAAGAAGAAGAGAAAGATGGCTGCTATTTACAGATTACTCCCTTTTGAAAAGAAAACACACTAAACTTTCTTGTCTTTGAGATTCTCAACTTTACTGTACTCTACTCGGAGGTAGAATTGATTTTATTACCTAGCCTGTGAACTTTTCCAACCTGCAGTCTTTCATTATTCCTTTCCTCCTAGAAAATGGAATATTAAATTCTATTTAATAACAGGCAGTTATTTTAAAAAAAGAAACCAAGTGGAAATAATAATTGAAAACTGTAATTGCCGAAATCAAGAATTGAATGGGTAGAGTGAAAGTCAGCATGGATTCCACCGAAAGCAGATTTTTATGAGCGAAAGATCAGGTCGAGGAACCCTCCCAGCAGAAAGTATTAATTCTACCTCTGAAATGAATTTTAAAACAAAAGAAAGAAAGGAAGTAGTAAAGAGTCGATGTGCTGGTAACAGGAGTACCGAAAGGACCAGGGGAAACACAGAGGGGAAGAATTTGAAAAAGAAAATTATGACTAAAAATTCTCAGATCTTTACAGAGAAAAAGCAAATCACATACAAAGGGCCAAAGTATATCAGATTTTCAATATCGCTGGCACCAAGAACATAGGGATAACGTATTAAGGATGCTCAAAGAGGATAGCTACCAGGCCTGCATTTCTTCCTGACTCTTGAGAGGCAGGTAGAGAGGAAAAGCGGAAGGATGTGGACGAAGAAGACGGTGGGGGAGAGTGCGTTGGTCTAGGCTGGAGAGGATGCAGTGAAACGCAGCCCAGACTGCCAAAGACTATTTAAGGACAACAGTTGTGAAGAACTCTGTGAGCCACGGTTCAGAAATTTACAGTAAAATATTTTCTTCTGCTGAGTGCTTTCTGTGAGTGAGTGAGTGAGTGAGTGAGTGTGTGTGTATACACGCATGTGCATGAAATGAACTCACAGAAGCAGTTGGATGTTCCATCCGGGTTGATGTGTAGCAGGTAAGACAGCCTCACTGAAATGAGGAGCTTGGAGACAAACGTGACCAAAGGGAAGTAAGCTCTCAGGAATTTCTAGAAATCTTGGAAAGCAGGGAGGGTAGGACATCCACAAAGCTTTGAGTCAGCCCCGCTGGGAGAGCCAGGGTCTGGAAGACTTCCTTCCTGCTGACATCTGGGGGTCTGGCCCTTCTGCTTCCAGAACAGAAAGGTGCTCTCCAGAGTCGTTCCTGCACCTTGGGTGCTCTCTGCCTGAGTCCCCGACAACAGTCTTCCAGACCTTTGGGTTCTCAAAACGTCCTGGGTTCAGTCCCCTGTACTCAGCCTGTCTGCTTTAGTAACTCACCTTTCCTTCTTTCCGTTTGTCCAAACAGCATTTTCCAAAGTGCCCTGAGGGCGCCTCTTTACCTTCTCCAGCTCAGGGTTCCATGAGGTCACCCCTGCCCCACCCCCAGCCCCGGAAGGCAAGGCTCCCAGAGTTCCATTGTAGGTGTACGTGAGTCACCTTGAACTTGAGGGGCCTGAACAGCTGCAAGTTCATCACCCGTTGGGAAACACTTTGTTTAATATCCACTTCATTTCAAACTTTCCAAACTTTTCCTGTAAAGTTTAGGAACTATTTTAGATTTCACAGGCCATATGGCCTCCGTAGCAACCGTGCCGTTCTGCCATTTTGCACGAAAGCAGCCCTAGACGATATGTAAACAAATAGTTATGGCTGGGTGCCAATGACATTTTATTTACAAAAACAGCCAGTGAGAAGGAGCTGGCCCACAGGCTGGGGTTTGATGTAAGCAAGCACTTGCCAAAATGAACACCAGGTCTGGATAAATGGCTGGATCTGGGTAATTTTGGCCCGATCTCCTTTTGGGTGTCCAGTCCCTCGCCCCAGGTTTTTATGGATTTCAAGATTTCTCAAGGTGAATTTTAGTTCTAGACTTTGGCTTTGCCTGGGTTTCCTCTGTTCTGTACTTGGTCTGCCCTGGTTTATGTACATAAGGCATTCATTGATTTGTGTATTTATTAAACTATTCTCACTATATTTTTGTGATCATTTTTGTATTTTGTATTTTGTGTATTATTTTGTATTTTGTATATATTTTGTATTTTGTATATCATTTTGCTAGGGCTATCCCAACAAAGTACCTAACACTGGGTGGCTTAACAACAGAAATTTATTTTCTCAAAATTCTAGAGGCTGGAAGTCCAAGATCAAGGTGCCAGCAGGGTTCATTTCTTCTGAGGCCTCTCTCTTTGGCTTGTGGATGGCCATCTTCTCCCTGTGTCTTCACATGGCCTTCCCTCTGTGTGTGTCTGTGTCCTGATCTCTTCTTTTTAGAAGGACACTGGCTATACTGGACTAGAGCCCACCCTAATGACCCCATTTTAATTTACCTTTTCAAAGATCCTGATTCAGATACAGTCACATTATGAGGAAATGGAGAGTTAGAACATCAAACCCCCTACAATAGAAATTTAGGGATAACACAATTCAGCCCACATTTATGAGAATATAAATTCTATAAAGCGTTGTGATTATAAAAGGGGGCCTTCATATGCATTACACAGCAAAGTTATTAAATTGTGTGTTAACCATTCCTAATGTTAAAACCTTTTCATAAGGTTTTTATTTATTTAAATTCAAGTTAGTCGGGGCACCTGAGTGGCTCAGTCGGTTAATGTCTGCCTTTGGCTCATGGCATGATCCCAGGGTCCTAGGATTGAGCCCTGCATAGGGCTGCCTGCTCCATGGGGAGCCTGCTTCTCCCTCTCCCACTTCCCCTGCTTGTGTTCTTTCTCTTGCTGTGTCACTCTCTGTCAAATGAATAAATAAAATCTTTTTAAAATAAATCAATAGATAATTAATTAATTAATTAAATAGATTCCAGTTAGTCAACATACAGTGTAAGATTAGTTTCAGGTGTATGATGTAGTGATTCAACATTTCCATCTAATACAAGTGCCCTCCTTAATCCTCATCACCTATTTAACCCATCCCCCACACACCTCCCCTCTGGTAACCACCAGTTTGTTCTCGTGTAATAAAGAGTCTGTTTTGTGGTTTGTCTCTCTCTTTTATTCCTTCACTTATTTTGTTTTGTAGCTTAAGTTCCACATAGGAGTGAAATCATATAGTATTTGTCTCTGTTTGACTTATTTCACTTAGCATAATACTCTCTAGCTCCATCCACGTCATTGCAAGAGGCAAGATTTCATTATTTTTCATGACTGAGTAATATATATATGCATATGTATTTTTTTTAGACACATCTATTCAGCTTCATGATCAGACTGTTGTATTTAGCAATCAATAGCATGGATGGAAAAAGAAAAAAAATCTAACCTTAAAACCCATTGTTGGAATGCATTATGCTTCCCACAGAACAGAAACTAAAATAACTTGTTGTACAATTAGTCACAAATCCAGTTCTCAAGTTTTTTGCCAGAGCAGGTAAGTATTGTCTGAAACCTGGCTTCTTTGTGGCAGCAAGGCCCTGCCCCCACTTGCTTGACAGAGTTCACAAATCTGTCATAATTGATGACTTTCCTGTCCCTTTTCTGGCTCTCTTGTCTTACTAAGCTTTGGTTCCTGGCAGTGATTAAAACTGCCTACCACTGCCATCACTATTGCTACTGCTGAGACCACCACAGCCATCTTGGTTTCGTGGTTTGGCAAAAAAGTACTGGCCTCCACCACCATAAGGGTCAGAGCTTCTACCTCCCAAATTTCCTCCTTTCATGGGTCCAAAATTTGAGCATTGACTGTTGTAATTGCCAGAATCATTGAAGCTCCTGCCACCTCCATAGCTGACTCCATCACTATCAAATCCCCACTGCCACCATATCCACCACCACCTCGACTGCCACCAAAACCACCTTGCCCACTGAAGTCTTCTCCATGGCCAATGTTGTCATTACCACCAAATCCACCTCCATGACCACCACCAGAGTTTCCAGAACCACTCTGACCTCTTTGGCTGGAGGAAGCCCTAGCCATCTCTTCCTAAGATACGGCTTTCCTTACGTCATAGTCATGGCTATTCACAGTATGGGCTTTTTGAATGACAATCTTGTCTACAGAGTCATGGTCATCAAATTTTAAAAAAGCAAACCTCTCTTTTTGCCACTGTCTTGGTCAGTCATGATTTTAGTCACTTTGATTTTCACATACTACTCAAAATAATCTCTTAGATGATGTCCTCCAGTGTCTTTTTTAAGTTCACCAACAAAAATCTTTTTCAATGAAGTGGGCACCATGTCTTCGAGAATCTTCTCTTGAGACCACCCTCTTTGGTTCCACAAGTCTTCCATTCCCCTTTGTGTGACCTTGCATTCGTGGCTGCATCCACCTTCTCTATGGCGGCATACATGACAAACCCAAAGCCTCTGGAACATTTGGTGTTTGGATCTCTCATGACCATGACAGTCCATGAGCATCCCCCACTGCTCAGAATGACTCCTCAGACTTCCTTTGGTTGTTTCAAAACTAAACTTCCAATGAATAGCTTCCGCACCTATTCAGGCTCTTTGAGAGACTAACTTTGACATGATGGTGGTGGAACTGGGGAGACTTTAACAATTCTTACCTGGTGGTGTCCACAGGCAGAAAGAACCACATCTTTATCCATTCATCTGTCAATGGACCCTGGGGCTGCTTCCATATTTGGCTGTTGTAAATAATGCTGCTATAAACATAGGGGCACATGTATCCATTTGAATTAATATTTTTGTATTTTTTTTAAGATTTCATTTATTTATTCAAGAGAGAGAGCGAACGAGCACAGGGAGAAGCAGAGGGAGGGGGACAAGCAGACACCATGCTGAGTGCAGAGCCCAACTTGGGGCTTAATCTCAGGACCCTGAGATCATGACCTGAGCCAAAACCAAGAGTTGGACATTTAAGTGACTGAGCCACCCAGGCACCCCGAATTAGTATGTTTGCCTTCTTTAAGTAAATATCTAGTAAGACTACATTGTAATGTTGTTCTATGTTTAACTTTTTGAGGAACTCCATGCTCTTTTCCACAGTGGCTGTACCAGTTAGCATTCCCACCAACATTTTTTACTGTTGGTAAAAAATTCTACCTTTTTTTTTTACCCAAAAAAGGGTAAAAGCCTTTATTTTTTTTAAAGATTTTATTTATTTATTTGAGAGAGAATGAGTGAGAGAGAACAGGAGAGAGGAGAAGGTTAGAGGGAGAAGCAGACTCCCCAAGGAGCTGGGAGCCCGATGCGGGACTCGATCCTGGAAGTCCAGATCATGATGAGCCACAGGCAGCTGCTCAACCAACTGAGCCACCCAGGCACCCCCGGTAAAAGCCTTTTTTGAACCACTCTGGATTTTAATCAGTTTTTGTTCCCCAAGAGGTGTCCAGACTTTCACCATCCAACTAGCATTCCTTTTTTTTTTTTTTTTTTTTTTGCCTCTCCTTCCCAAATCCTTACCTCCTTTTTTCTGCATGTGGTCACACACTTGGCCTCAAGACTGAGGTCAACCACATGGCAATCTATCAATCATGCCTATGCAATGAAGACCCAAGAAAGACCCTGGTCACTGAAGCTCAAGTGGGTGTCCTAGAATTCATTGGACCTAGAATAACCAAAATGATATTGGAAAAGATGAGCAAAGATAAAGGACTTAAATTACCTGGGCTTTTAAAAATTAATTAATTAATTATGTTGAGAGAGAGAAAGAGTGTGCCAGCAAGGACAGGCAGAGGGAGAAGGAGAGAGAATCACAAGCAGTCTCAGTGCAGAGCCTGATGTGAGGCTCAAATCTCAGGACCTTAAGATCATGACTTGGGCCCAAATCAAGAGTCTGATGCCCAAACAAATGAGCCACCCAAGTGCCTCTTAAATTATCTGTTTTTAATCTTTATAATAAAGTCACAGTAAAAAATAGTGTGGTATTGGTGTTTAGACAAATAGATCAATGCAATAGAGGTTCTAGAAATAGAATTATACATATACGGTAAATTTATTTTCAACAAAAGTGCCAAGGCAATTCATCAACAAAAGGATAATCTTTTCACCAAATGGTGCTGGAATAATGGGATAACCATAGGCAGAAAATAGCCTCAATCTTTATGTCATACCATGTAAAGATATTAACTTGAAATCATATATCTACACATAAGAGCAAAAACTAAAATACAACCAGAATAAAAAAAAATAAGAGAAGACCTAGTGACCTTGGGTTCAACAAAGAGGTCTTAAATATGACACTAAACACATGAATTATAAAAGGAAAAATCAAATCAGTTGAACTTCATTGACATGAAAAGTTTTTGTTCTTCTAAAGGCAATATTAAGGGGCTCCTGGGTGGCTCAGTTGGTTAAGTGTCAGCCTTCTGCTCAGCTCATGATCTCAGGGTCCTGGGATCGAGCCCCGCATTGGGCTCTCTGCTCAGCCGAGAGCCTGCTTCCTCCTCTCTCTGCCTGCCTTTCTGCCTACTTGTGATCTCTCTCTGTCAAATAAACAAATAAAAGCTTTTAAAAAATTTTTAAAAGGCAATATTAAGAAAATGAAAAGGCAAGCCACATACTGGAAGAAGTTATTTGCAAAACATATATCTGACAAAAGGTAAAGGATAAAGAACTCATAATTCAAGAATAAGGCAAGCAATTTTTTAAATGGGCAAAGATATGAACAGAAGAGGATATACAGGTGGCCAATAAGCACGTGAAAAGATGCTTTGTATTATTAGTTACTAGAGAACTTCAAATGAAAACCATGAGACATAACTTCATACCCACCACATTGCTAGCCATAAAAAGACTGACTACACCAAGTGTTGGAAAGGATCCAGAGCAACACTCACTTCCTTAAAAAGTTAAACATTTGGAAGCATATGTCTGCACAAGAACTTGCATTGTATTTATAAATGACATATATATGTATATTTATAAATATATAAATATATATGTATGTTTATTTATATGTATGTATATTTATAGATATATAAATACACAAACATGTATTTGTAAACTATATATATATATATATATATATATATATATATATATACATATGAACCCAAGGACCCATTAACATTAAGCAAATGGATAAACCAGTTTTGATTAACCTCTACCAAGGAATATTGCTCAAAAATAAAAACAAATGAGCTATTGATACAGAAGTATGTGGATGAACGTTTAAAGAGCTGAGTTAAAGCAATCAGAGTTCTCTCTCTGAAAAATAAGTATATACTGCATAATTCCATTTACAAAAAATTCTAGAAAATTCTAACTCAACTCTAGTAACAGAAAGCAACTCAGTGGTCACCTGGGATTGGGGTCGAATGGAGGGATGACAAAGGGGCACAAAGAAACTTCTGGGCATGTAGATCTGTTCATTATTATGACTGTGAGGAGATTTCACAGAGGTACATATCTAATAATTTATCAAGTGGTACACTTTATAGAAGTGCAATCTGCGTGTGTCAATTACACCTCAATGAAGCTGTAAAAAATTATTAGTCCTTCATATCTGGTAAAAAAATTAAAATAAATACAGGCATCATTGACAAAGATAAAAAAGATGATATCTCATCATGGTGAGTGAGTGATGAAGAAGCCAGTTCTGTCTCTAAAAACTCCTGGCCATGGTGAGAGAGCCATTCATGGTTTCTAAGAATGAACCCAGAACCAAATCAGTTGTATTAGAGAAGAGAGGAGATGGGGTTGAGGAGGGGAAGGCACACTCGTCCAGGAAAGAGGGACGAGCTCAGGGAAGAAGCCAACAATCCAAAGGAACCCTGAAGAAGTCATACTGAGTGAGGAAGAAGGAATGGATGCCAGAGAGACTGGACAGTCCGAACAAATGCACAGACTTGGGTGTGCTTTGGGGCGGGGCTCCCGAGTAGCATCACCTCTTCTGGTAGCATGTTTTCTATATGGATATTCAGATCTGTAGTCATACTACCAATCAGAGAAAATAGCGTCTTTCCTAACGTGAGCCCATTTGCACATCCTCGTTCTCTGGAAGACTCCAGCCCTTTGATAAGCATTTCATTGTTTATGTAGCAAGCACTGTGATATCTACTTACATGTCCATAGGACCCCAGTGCCTGGGGAAGTTCTTTTTAAACGGAAGGGCCTTTCAAGACAGTTAAGAAAGACTAGTGCTCCTTTGGCTTCCGAAGGTACACTTGTAGCATCCTGGAAGTGCTCAAAGACTTTTCATATAAAGTTTATTTTCTCAGTCATGTAAGAATCACATGTTAAAATAAAATACCTACGATATACAGGAAGAAGGGGAAAACTCCCACGGTCATGTCACACTAACCATCCGTTGTTAACATTTTGACATTTCCTTTGAGGATTTTTTTTTTTAAGATTTTATGTATTTATTTGAGAGACAGTGAGAGCATGCACAGGAGTTGGGGGCAGGACAGAGGGAGAGGAAGAAGCAGGCTCCTCACAGAGCATGAAGCCGGAAGTGGGGCTCACCCCAGGACCTGGAGATCATGACCTGAACCCAAGGCAGATGCTCAACCCACTGAGCCACCCAGGCACCCCTACTTGGAGGCTTTTAAGGCACTTTTTAACACAGGGGTGACAAAGATATACATGTTGTTGTTTCTTGCAAAGGGCAATTTTTTGGTCCATAAAGGTAATTAATTAGCTGGGTGTATTTCTACTTTATATCTGGGAATTACATCTGCTCAAGTACAAGAAATTTATCCATTATTTACATTATTAAGAAATGGCCTGCCACTCTCACACGATGCTTGTCGGTTTCATAAAGGACAAAATCAGTTACAGACGGCATTCACCAATAACACATTCAATACTATTCAATAGTAACTATATTAATATGCTCCTTTTTAAATCAGCTAATGGAAAGTTAAGTGTTAGCAGGGCCTGTTCCCAGATTGAACAAGAGTCATCAGCTTCCTGGTAGTCAACTTTTGGGTTGGAGAGGGTTTTCAATGGAAATGTGTGCATCTGATGAATGCTAATTACATGCTTCCAAATCTTCTTTAGCCAATCCGTTTGCAGCTGTTATCCAAGTTATTTTATAAACGTCTGAAACAGCTGTCAACATTCTGAGGGGGAAGCTCTTCAATCAATGAATTGACAGAAATGCAATACTTAGATTTTTCTGAGCAGAAGGCACGAGAACATAATATACATCTATTTAGTGATGTAGCCAGCAATGAAAGGCAACGATTGATACCGCCATTGTGTTTTAAAGTGTTGAAGAAAATTTTCATGCTCATGGGCATGGAAAGTACATCGTAAGAGTGCCCTACTTGGGGGGAGACCCACAAAGTCAAATGGGATGTTTGAGTGTCCTAAGGATACAAACAATGCAATCTTATTTCCTATCAATAAGAACGCTTCTAGTGGTGTATAGCAACATTGTAAATCATATTTTAATTAAAATTTTAGTACTTGTTGATGTTATTTGTTTATTGTCTCAATAAAACATTTTTAACAGATGACATCTGGGCATTTTGCTTAATTTCTCTTTTTTTCTTTCTCTATAAAATTCTTTAGTAAATCTAATTGTCAAGAAATGCATCAGACTGACAGCTCTGGAAAATGAAGCCTTTTACTCAGGCTCAGAATCTGTGTATTGAGAAAAGAACTACCTCGATGCTGCTGTTGGCCTCAATTCCTTACTGAGACTTGAAGGCTCAGATCCCTTTTAACCTTCAGGTTGCATTCACTTCTTTGCTAAGGTTACAGTCTTCAGGGTGAAAATGAGCATCTCTTACAGAAATGCTATGTGTCAGAAAGAAGATTGAAGCCCACTATGCTTTTTACCTGCAACTGGTCCAAAATGATTCTTGAGCTCTTATGACCTCTTTAAAAGTAACCCAATGTTTTCTTTGCATGAGTGGAAGAGAAATCCTGTCTGCCCTGACTTTTCATGGAGCTATGTCCCTGCATGGGCATGTCATGATTTTTCATGCCAGTAACCAAAGAACATAATTAGGACGTGTAAGTTTGCCAAAGTCAGCCCAGTTAAGTCATGCTGGCACAATACATATCCTCATCTCTGCAAATTTGATACTAATGATCACATATATGAAAATATTTCGCTATTGGTGCTGTTTCCTAATAGATGAAAATATCAGCAGTTGTGGCATGATAGCCTGGGGCAGTTTTTTGAAAACACACAAAATAATGTTTTAAACTTTCAAAAGTTTAAACATAGAAAGTCTTTTTCATTGACCTTAAAATTTCTTCAAGCGTTGCAGAATAAGTTGGTTCGTTTGTTTCCAATCTCTGTTTCTCTTACCTTCTCTTTCCTCTCTTAACTAACCTACTTCTAGGGTTAGTTACCAGGGAACCACGGGAAGCAGATATCGAGACAAAGATAAGCATGCAAATAGTTTATTTCTGGAAGTGCTCCCCGAAGAAACTAATGAGGTATGAGGGAAGCAAGACAGGGAAAGGGAAAAAGCAAGCGAGGGTATGATCTCATGCAAAGTTCACTGAAGAGAGGAACTAACCTGAGCTGGCAGGGAAACTGGGTTACAAGTTTTGCCTCAGTTTATCCCAACTGCAGGCAAGAAAGCCTGGGCTTTCATTGTCTGCACCAGTCAGCCATGGGCTAGGGGCTTCCCGGAGGAGGCAAGACCTCCCAGGCATTTCCTGCTTTCCGTACTTGTGCCTAAAGTGACTTCAGCCGACCTTGGGCAGACCTCCAAAGAAAGGTGCAGGTGTGGACAGTTATAAGCAAAAGCATACAGAAGCCAAAGGAGGGGTGCAGAAGAATAAAAAAGATCCAACTGAATCTGGCTGAGCCCCAGCTATGTCCAATACACAGAGGAACATTAGACAATATCCCAGAATTGTAAAATGAGGACAGTGCTTATTCAGAAATCATAAGTTTTGTCCTGGAAGAGTACAAAGATGCCTGAGGGGTCATATTTTGAGTGGCATGCTCATTGCCACAAGAGAAAGAGAGCATAGAGCAGAGATTCCCATGCTCATTAGAATCACCCAGGAGCTTTTAGAACTCCCAAAGGCCAGGACATACCCCGGACCATTCAATCACAATCTCTGGGCCTAGGGCCAGATGGCAGTGTTTTTTCAACATGCAGGCAATGTAAAGAACCTTTGGCATAGAATATGGTCTCAATATCGATGGCGCTTGCAAACGGATATCTATTGCCCTTCCTAATATGGCTTTTGTTCATAGTCTATAAAAAACAAAACAAGCAAACAAACAAAAATCTACTCCTTAATATGATACCATTTTAGTGGGAAAATGTCTTGCTTTGGGCAAAAATATCGGACTATCTCCCTATTAATATGTTATTTGGTATTTATTTAAACATTATTTAATTGGTGCAGGGACAAGCTAGTCAGAGTTTTGCAGAAATCTGCAAGGAAACATTTCATTGTCTTAAAAATACTAAACAAAGAGAACTATTTTAAGAAATAATAAGAAAGCCACCTTGTATCTTATAAAAATGAAGGGAGGATTCTGGGAAGATGGCAGAGCGGGGAGCACCAGGAATCTGTCTCCCCACCTAGACAGTAATTGCACTGGAAGATTCTGTCTGCTATAACTATTTTGGAACTCTGGAGTCTATTGAAGGCTTGCTACTTCCAGGGGAAGTAAATTTTCTGGATGGTAAATTGCACTTAATTTCAGTCAATTTCATTGTAGCAACTACCCATCTCCCATCCTCTGGCCCTACAATAGACAGCTGTGCACATGTTTCAAGAGCAGCTTGCGTACAGCTTGAGGGAGCCAGGGTGGATAATAAGGACTCTGCCTCCAAATATCCGGGATCTGTGCTGTGATCACTGATTGCTGTTTCTGATCACAGAAGAACAGGCGCAGAGTGCAGACACAGAGAGGCATTGTTGCCTTCGTCCCTTCACTGTTACAAACCTCTTCTCTTCAGATTGAAATGACTGTCGGAGGATTTAAAGGGCCAAGGTCTTTTAAAATTTTCTTTTGTCCCCCCACCCCACACCTCATTTCCTCTTTTGGGAGCCAGATAGTTAAGCTCTAGGATATTTAAAAGCAACCACATATATAGTGGGGAATTTCGAAAGTCATGCGTGCTCAGGAAAAAGAGCAGGCTCAGAAAAAACTTGAGAAGACCTTTAGTTTATACCTCAGGCTGATCCCCAGGACAGAGCAGCCTACAACAATCAAAAAAGAAAGACAAAAACTCAAATCAGCAAACCTTGGGAAAAGGGAGAATCTGTTTTCCAGAGTTACCTCATTATTTTATTCAAACAGAGCAGCCTACAACAATCAAAAACTAAAAACAAAACCCAAATCAGCAAACCCTGGGCAAAGGGAGAATCTGCTTTCCAGAGTTACTTCATTATTTTATTCAAATGCCCAGTTTTCAATAAAACAAAACGACAAGGCATTCAATGAAATAGCAAAGTGTGGCTCGTTTCAAGGGGGTGGGGGGTGGGGAAACAACAGAAACTGTCCCCAAGAAAGACCATATGATGGACCTACTAGACAAAGACTCTAAAACATCTATTTTAAAGATGCTTAAAGAGCTAAAGGCAGACATGGAGAAAATAAAGAAAATGGTGTATAAACAAAACAAAAATAACAGAAAAGAGATTTGAAAACCTAAAAAAAGAAAGGAACAGAAATTCTGCAAGTGAAAAGTAATAGAACTGACATGAAAAATTCACTAGAGGGATTCAGAGGCAGATTTGAGCAGGCAGAAGAAAGACTCAGTGAGCATCAGTATGGAAAAATGGAAAATCTCAAGTCTGAGAGAAGAAAAAAAAGATTGAGGAAAAGTGAACAGAGACTGAGGGACTGGTGGGACACCATAACCCAACCAGCATACACATAATGGGCATCTCAAAAGAGAGAAGAGAGACAAAGGGGAAGAGAGATTATTTAAAGAAATAATGGGCCCCAGCTCCCCAAATGTAATGAAAGACATGGTTATAAATGAGAAACTCAATGAAATCCATGCAGAATAAATCTGAAGGAACCACACCAAGACACATTATAATCAAAGTGTTGAAAGTCAAAGATGAGGAAAGAATCTTGACAACAGCAAGACGAGTGGCTCTTAACAAACACGAATCCTCAATGGAATCATCAGCAGACTTGGTTCAGAAACTTTGGAACCGGAGGCAGTGGGCTGATATATTCAAGCTGCTAAGACTGCAGAGGACATCATGCTAAGTGAGATAAGCAGGTCACCAAAAGGCATATAGGTTCCTTAAGTCATCAAATTCACAAGGTAAGGACAGAAAAGAGAATAGTGGTTGTCAGGGTTTGGGAGGGGGGAATGTTTTCTCTAGGTTTGCAAGATGAAAAGAGTTCTGGAGATGGATGGTGGTGATGGTCTAACAACAGCTCAGATGTGCTCAATGCCATTGAACCTACACTTTAAATAGTTAAGACGGTAAATATTACATTATGTGTATGTTACCACAATGAAAAAAAAGAGGGATATTAATATCAAGTTATAAGAGAAAAAGTTTATGTGGAAAGGATTATAAGTCAAAGGAGGAAAATGGCCAGGAAAAGAGAAAGGTGGCGGGGGGGATATCTCAGCCAATTGATTTTCTAAATTCTTAATTACTCAGTCTTACTTAATATGAACTTGGAGAATAAGCTTGAACTCCTGGCCAAGGAAGTAGTCATGAAACCTGGATACCAATATTTAGGGCAAGTTAGTGTTTACAGTCATGAAATTATATAAAAAAATCATTGTAGTATTTTTTTCACATTGTTCAGGGTATTTTGATTGTGTGTGTGTGTGTGTGTGTGTGTGTGTGAAGAAATTGAGAACATCTAAGAAATTTAAGAAATTCCATTTTCACAACCAATCTACCTAGATAATGTTTTATTTTTCCTTTGAAGTATTTTATTTTCATAGGGTTAATGGGTTTTTTTTCTTTCTAAAGATCAAATAACACTTTCCCAATGTTAATATGTGCTTTTGACACTTAAAATATGCAAGCTAGGGTATCCAAACTTGACAGTTCTTGGTATGCTTAAACTCTAATTAGATTGCTGTGAGAATCGAATGAGGTAAAATACAAAAAAAAACCCTTTGAAAAATATAATTTATTGAATAAAGTGTACATTTTGGTCTAGATATGGTTATAAATCTAGTTTTGGAGAAAGACAAATCTTAGTGGAAATTTGTAAAATAAAACATGGAGTTGTGTATAATGAGCAATCCATTTGCTTTAATTAATTCCTAAAGGTGCTGAACTTTGGGTACCTCAATTAAATAATCATTACAATAACTCATTTATGGAGATATGTATACACTGGGTCTTCACACAGAAGATAATGGAGATGTCTGGACAGAAAATGAAACATCAGTGAAATTTCTTAGGAAATGAAAAAAAACAGGGTTTTAATATAAGTAAAAAAATAAGTAAAAAAAAATAAACAAACCCTCAAGTATTATGAATATGAAACAAAAGAGAGAAGCATTTACCAAGAAAACGGCAGTTCTCTTTGTTATCCTTCACCCCAAATCACAGAGACAGTCAAATGGAGGACATGCTGTTTGGGAAACAGTCATATGGAGGACATGCTGTTTGGGATACAGATCTGAGGATCATTATTTTCTAACTCATCATGTTGCCCTCGTCTTGCTTCGAGGTCTAAGATGCCACTTTCTAAGGTTAGAAGGAAGGCATTCTCTGAGGGGTAAAAATCATCAATGGTCCTTTTCTGTAATAAAAGTAGAAATGGATCCAATGGGCAGCCATACTGTTACTGTAGTGGCCAGTACACTTACACTGAGCTACCCAGGCATCAACATAAACGTACCTGACAGTATACAGAGAAGGTGGACTCGAAAGTGCTCACAAATTCTCAATTTTAGACCTCCTTAAGAAAAGGAAATCAAATGACAGAATTATCAGAGCTATCTAACTGACATCTAACAAAAATTGGAAAATAATCTGTATATGACCCTAGACTCCTGAAGGATGGCGGCAGTACGAAAAAAGCTATTTTATGTTTCATGTAATCATTCATTTAACCAACAAGCATTTATTGATTGCCTTGTATTGTGCCAGGCACAGCCCAGCTGGGGATATAATATGAACAAAACACACATGGACCCTGTGCTCGAGGGATTTGAAAAGGACTTCAGATTCATCTCATGTAAGCATCTACTAGAGGCGTAAGTCCCCTTTGTGATATCCCTATTAAGTGGTTGTTGCAAAAACCTCGTATTAGCTTGCTCAACAGCCCTTCCAATTTCCTTCCTTTCACCAACCTGTATATTCCAGATCCTGGGTACTGTGTGAAACAGGGTTAGGAGTGAGCAGAGCAATTACAAAATTACTTTTTCCCTGTACTGTTAAAGCAGGGAAGTTAAAGACTCCCTTGCAGCTTGAGTTCCAGGGATGCCTTCGTTTCCGCTGATCAGAGGTATCCATGTGAGACTGGAATTTGTAACTGGTTTAAGTGGGAGAAGATGAGCAGAGTGTGAGGCATATCCAGTTGGCTGGTGCACGTAATAGCTATGTGGTCCTCAGGGAGATGTTCCTCAAAGTGCAGCTGCGGCTTGATCCACCGGCCCTTTCAATGAGTTTTTGAATACCTGAGTAAATCCCTTTCTGCTGAAACCAGTTAAGAGTGGATACCAGTGCCTGAAAGTGAAACTGACACAGTGTAATTAACCCAAGCTTGTACCTTCTGTCAGGAAGGATTCCTCCTAGCTGCTAGGAAGCTGCAAATCTACAATGAAATCGTGTGTGTGTGTGTGTGTGTGTGTGTGTGTGTGTGTGTGTGTGTGAAGCTGCAAATCTACAATGAAATCGTGTGTGTGTGTGTGTGTGTGTGTGTATACCAGCGCGCGCGCGCATGCGCGCTTGTGGACACACAATAGAAGATCAAAACTAAAATCTTGTTTCTTTTCTTACATTCTCTCTTTCCAACAGGCCAAATGTATTTTAGAAATACATTTGGAAGTCCTGCTACCTCAGAGTATCAATTCTATCTTCTCTGGAATAACTGTACAAGTCGTTGAATTCTTAAACTGAAGTCTTGATTCTGCTTGCATAAAGAAATACATTTCGCTGGGGCACCTGGGTGGCTCAGTGGGTTAAGCCGCTGCCTTCGGCTCAGGTCATGATCTCAGGGTCCTGGGGTCGAGTCCCGCATCGGGCTCTCTGCTCAGCAGGGAGCCTGCTTCCCCTCTCTCTCTCTCTGTCGGCCTCTCCATCTACTTGTGATTTCTCTCTATGAAAAAAAAGAAAGAAAGAAAGAAAGAAAGAAATACATTTCGCTGATTGGATAAGAAGTTCTAAGAAACATGAATATTTGACAAGTGTGAGCCTTAAGGTCAGCAACCTATGTCTTAAAAGTGCCAGATGTATATATAAGATGACAGGAAATCACGGACTTACCACAGAGGCATAAACATTTGTAAGTTTCAAAGGTCATTAAGAATGTAATTCTAAAAGCTTGGTTTTGAAAATGGATATGCTTATTTCAGGAATCTGTATTTCCCTGGATAAAACTGTTACTTTGAGTCTAAAGTCAAAATAACACCACGCAGGTGTTTACAATCTAATCACAGCAAACTATTCATAAAGAGATGAGATAGTTTAATCAGACAGTAGGCTGTGATATGCTTCTGGAAATTGGACACAACTTCAGATTTCAGATATGATACTTGATTTTTGAAAACACTTGGAAAATGGGCCAGCAATGTGTCTTCAGTGGAATTTGGAGAAAGGACATGCAAATGCTTAAGTGTCATTTAAGGATAGTGAAGAATAATTTTTAATCGCCTGATCTGATAAATTGAGATAGAAAATCCTACTTGGTAGGTATTATAAAATGGGGTAGGTTAAATGCTTTCGGAGAGGGTTTGAAAGTGATTCTGCAATATGGTAAAGAAATGAGTTAGAAAGTTTTCTTATTTTGATTTACAGCTCTATAAAAGATTTGGGAAATAAAGCCATCTTGATCCATTTGGCAAGAAGTAATGTTTTCCTTCTCAAACTCCCAAATTACTTTGCGGTTCTTTCGTGACCATATCACAGTCTTTCTCGAATGATATTTGTGTAAATATCTTTTTCTGCCTATAAGTTTATAAGCTCCTGAAAGACAGGTATCATATTAATACTCAGATGGTTTCTATCACAGAGCATTGCAAAGTAGGTATCAATACATATTGGGTGATAAAGACACAGTTTTTGTATAGACTGAATTCTCACTTCAATTCCTAAAGTAATAACTTTCCACTTTTCAGCTGGGTGGCAAAGTCAGCAGAGTTCCTAGGTGGATTTATCTATGCCTCCAGATTATGAAATAACCAGTTCCTTGGTTGGCCCTTCTGGTCAAATCCTTTGAGCCCTAGAGCCCCAGCATTCCTACCTATCTTTGAGTCGGCAAAATCTGAATAGTGCTGGGGTTCATGTTTATATCAGGAAACATTTTTCAAGTTCATGTGTGTTGCAGCCACAGTGGGCAGTACAGAAAGCAAGATAGAATATGACCATATGTGGGAACAACCTGAAGTGGGGCTCCAAGAGTGGAGGGGACACGGTGAATGGAGGGTATGTGGTCAACCCAAAGTTTGCACATTTGAACTCAACACACACACACACATACACACACACACCACTGTGCAAACAAAAGAAAATGTATCTGAAGAGCGACGTAGACAGATGTATTCTCATGCCCTTACACAGGAGATGGGATGGGTGAGAAGCGTGAGAGCAACAGACAGAATTAAGCAGGGTTGGATGCTAACCCAAGAGGACAAATGAAATGGGTCCCTGAAGAGATGAACAGCAAGCAGATAGAACATATAAAGGGGAGAGTTAGGGTTCTCAAGACACGCTGGTTAACTAACTCACAATTCTCCTGGGACAGGACATTATATGGAAGTGTGGTTAGGCATGAGTCTTCTGGTACCATGTTGCTCGGCTCCAGACCTCCTTAGCTGTAAGACCCTACACAAATTACTTAACACAGCCATGCTTCAACTTCCTTATGTCTAATATGAGGATAATAATAGTAGCTCCCTCGTAAGGATGTTGCTACGATCCAATGAGGCAAAACTTAGACCCTGGATAAAACTGTTACTTTGAGTCTAAAGTCAAAATAACACCACGCAGGTGTTTACAATCTAATCACAGCAAACTATTCATAAAGAGATGAGATAGTTTTATCCAGCGACTGCCATGTAATATTACACAATACTCTTTCAATTAATATTTTGTGTGTGTTCACTTGCATACGATGTATAATTTATACAGCTCTCTTCCATATTTCTTAGAATTGCGTCTCATGGTCCATCGAAATGCAGGCGCTTTCTCAGAAATGCTGGCAATATGTTGCTCTTACCTTCACTTCCTCAAAAGCATAAGAATGAAGAATATACTTCAGAACATCTCTTTTTTTTCAGGCCCAGATGACAATCTTCTACTTATTTACATTTTCAGGCTGCATCAACTTCTTCCCCACAATCCACTTTTAAAATCGACTCCCTGCTGTGTAAAGTGGCACCTCCTCTCTTTGTCCTAAAATAGTCTTTTTATGCCTGGGGAAGTTTATTTTGGCTCTAGTGTTCTGGCATTTGATTATTAAGTCTATATTTATTTTAGCCAGGCCCTCACTGATTTTATTGGTTCCAATTATATTCCTTCCTAACCGTTTTTTGTTTTGTTTTGTTCTGAAATCCCAGTATCTTGACTATATTCAGTCTATAAGCTTGGCTGTTTAGCTCCCGTTTTCTAGACCTTCTTTACTTCTGTTCAGGGCTCATCACAAGGGAGTCCTGTACCGAGTCAAATCCATGCGAAGGGAGGGCATGGATGAAAGAAATACCCAGAACGTCGTAGAACATTTTGTACATGCTACTATTCCTAACATGGAAACCACTTCTAATTCCACCACCCAGAGTATCTACTTCTACTGGCTACTTGCACTTAAAAAAAAAATGTCTTAATCTATGCAAAATAATTACAAATATGGTCAAGAAGACACTGGCCCTAAGCACATTGCCGTGAAACTATGTATGTTGGAAATCATTTTCAATGCACAGCAAATGGTGTGATCGATCCACCTTTATGCTCCATGTAAATTTGTTTTATTTTTGATAACGAAGCCTGGAGAAATGATTCTTGAAGCATCATAACAGCCTTGACTGACAGCTCCCTAAGTGCTGTGTCTTTTATAGCAAGCATAATTGACAGCTCGTGGGTAAAGAGCATATGTGGATGGATTGCGTCCACATTGAACGCAGTGGGGGAAAACACCAAAGAAGATATTTGTTCTCTTTGTTATTAATTAAAATGCAATTAATATTGTAAAGTATATGCATTTGGGGAGAATAGATTTACTTGCAGGCTGAGATGGATTCAGTTTTTAAACTGTTATAGAAGCTTCATATATAGCAATTAGGTACTAAAATTACCTCTCATAAATATTTTTACACTTCAGTGAAATTTGCATTACTCATTTCCTTATTCCATGTATACCGCGTATTTAGCTGGTCTAGATAATAAAAACTTTTTAAGTTGTAGATTTAAATTTCACTGAAGATGTGTGGGCACCTGCCTGGGTAGGTTAAGTTGGAAGTCTGGCCCCATTAAAAACATGAATCCTGCAATGTCACTTCTGGACATGTACCCAAAAGGACTGAAAGCTGGGATTCAAATAGACACTTGTGCACAAGTGTTCATAGCACCATTATTCACAATAGCCAGAAGGTGGAAACAACTCACGTGTCCCATGATGGATGGACAGATAGACTGAATGTGGAACCTATGTACAATGGAATACTATTGATCGTTAAAAAGGAATGAAAATCCTAAGACATGCTACCACATGGGTGAAACTTGGAAATGGTATGCTAAGTAAAATAAGGCAGGCCCAAACGGACAAATTCTGTGTGATATCACTTAGCTGTGGTACTTAAAATAGTCAAATACATGAAGACAGAAAGTGGGAGGAGGGTGGTTACCAGGGAGTGGGAAGAGGGAGACTGGGAGGTGTCTGATGGGGACAGAGTTTCAGTTTGGGAAGATTGACACATTCTGGAGATGGATGGTGGTGCTGATTGCCCAACACTGTAACTGTATTTAATGCCACTGAACTATATACACTCAGAATTGTTAAAATGGTAAACTTTATATTATGTATTTTTTAACCACACATGCACACAAAAGGCACATAGGAATCTGCAGGGTCAGACCAGATGGCCGGGATGAAAGGATACTGACACCAGATGAAATGTAATGGAATCTATTCTCGACAAGAACTGTGAATGATTTGGAAGGCTTTATGCTGGGTCTCACTTCGAGATGTAGTAGGTCTGGACTGGGACTGAAGAATTTGCATTTCTAAGGAATTCCCAGGTGTGTTTTTTATTTATTGCTGCATGACAAATTACCCCATATCATAGTGGCTTCTTTTAAGAACGTACATATATTTTTGCATAATTTCTATGGCCCAGAGTCTAAGATTGGTGTCTCTGGCTCAGGATCTCTAATGAGGTGGTAATCAAACTGTTGGTTGGGGACTGAAGTCATATGAAGACTTGGCTGGAGGACCCAGTTTTAGGATGGCTCACTCCCACCTCTCTTAGCAAGAGACTTTTGTGCCTCCCTAGGCAGATCTCTCCGGATGGCTGTCTCACCACACAGCATCTAAATTCTCCCCGGAGTGGGTGCTTCAAGAGACAGAGAGCAAGCAGGAAGCCAGCTTTTGTGACTAGTATCCAAAGTCTATCCTTCAGAGATAGGTCATTAAATCCAGCTCATATATTAAAGGAAGGACTTCACCTTTTAAAAGGAGGCATACCAGAGTACCTGGGTGGCTCAGTCAGTTAAGCGTCTACCTTTGGCTTGGGTCATGATCCCGGGGTCCTGGGATCGAGTCCTGCATCAGGCTCCCTGCTCAGTGGGGACTCTGTTTCTCCCTCTGCCCCTCCTCTCACTCATACTCCCTCTTGTGCATGCCTTCTCTCTCAAATAAATAAAATCTTCTCTTAAAAAATAAAAAAGGAGGAGTACCAAAAATTGTAGACGTTTTAAAAAAACAATACACTGGGTATATTCCTGGGGCTGCTGTAAGAAAGTGCTATAAAATTGGTGCCTTAAGCAACAGAAATTTATTATTTCACAATTCTGGAGGCTGGAGGTCTGAGACTTCCTAAAATATTACCATATTGGATTAAGACCCACGGCAATGACCTCTTTTTTACCTGGTTACTTCTGGAACAACTCTTATTTCCAAAAAAGTTCATGTTATGAGGTACTGGGTGTTAGGACTTCATCATCTTCTGAATTGGACACAATTTAATATACAATGTAATTAGGAATGCTGAGGTTCCTGCTCTGAGGACCATACTTTTGAGAACCACTGATCTCATCCACCCCTCGGTTACACTAATGAGGAACGTAGGTTTTCCATAAGCTAAACGAACCACCAAGTGTCAAAGAGTTTGTGGCAGAGTTCAGACAATAACACATATTTCTTAATCCAAATTCAGTGCACTTTCCATGAACCATGGAGTGTTTGTTCATCTTTGACCTGAAGTTCTCTGAAGAGCTCAGTTATCTGTGGACGCATGAAGACTTTGTGCTTTTTTTAGGCTAAGTTTTTTCACACTGATTCACGAAACTCTAGTTCCAGGAATCTTTTAAAGGTGTGTGTCTGTGTGTATGTGTGTGTGCGCGCGTGTGTGTGTGCGTGTGTGTACGATTTTTCTGGAAATGACATCATTCATCATTAAGCAATCTACACAGGGAGGGGGAAGAAAGAGATGAAGAAGGGATACTGAAGAAGAGAAGAGTAAGGAAATGGGATATGAGAAACACAGGAAAAAGAAATAACAATTGGTACCAATTTACACTCCCGCCATAGCCTGCCACATCTCCTGGTGTGAGTCACGGCAGGAGGTGAGATGAAATCAGCTCTACCTGTTATGTGTATCTATATTTTTAGAAATTCAAGGATAAAATGAACACCTGTATGTCCACCAGTCATCTAAAGACAAAGAACATTAGCAGGAACACTGACACTTCTGTGTGCCCTGCTCACGGCACCCTCTCCCTCCTTCCTGGGTTATTTACTATTCCCAAGTGGGTGTTGATCATGCTCTTGCTTTTCTTTATGGTTTTATGACAGATAGGGATAGACCCTTAAACAATATCTCGTTTCATTTTACGTGGTTTTGAACTTTATATAAATGGAATCAGACTAGGTAAGCATATGTGACTTTTTTTTTCTCTACCTGATGAAACCCATCCATATTGTGTGGTTGTGGTTCATTCATTGTCATTGACATCCATCCATCCTCTGATCAATAAATGGTTACTTTTGCTGTTACAAAAAAAACCCCAGAAAAGAATGTTATGAATATTCTTATGTTTATGCACTGATGTGTGTCTGCTCCTTGGTGACTTAGCCACAGAGACTACACCAGGTGGAGTTGCCTGAGATCATGTGAATCTTCCCAAAGCTATGTCTCCCAGAGCAGGGATAAGGAAGTTCATTTTATTAGGGTTTGGGATGGATATTTAGAGGGGAAGGTTTCATCGTCACTTGCAATGGTCAGGCATAGAGTTACACATTCCCACTCAGAAAACATGTCTATACATATGTTGTATGTTATGCTAATGAGGCTATGTTCCTCTCAGCGTGGGGATTTTAACATTATAATGAAACTCAGATACTTCATGATTCATCTGCCCAGGTGTCTGTTCTGGGGGGAGGGTCGTATTCAAAGGTTTTTTTTGTTTGTTTTTTGTTTTTTTTTCTTGCTCCAGCCATTTGTTATCGCCCTCGACCTGCAAGGACGACAGGAAGCCCCAGTTCGGATGCATCTTCTCCCTCTTTATTTCCGCAAGTCTACAGACTTATATACGCTTACATGACCAATCAGTGAGCAGGGTACAGGAGGGAGCGAATCAGGCTGTGCACCTAAACGAACAACTTCGCTAGCAACCAATGCTGTTTACTTCCTCTTTGGGCATTCCGCTTAGTCTCACGAGGCAATCCTAACCTGGCAACTAGCCAGGCGCCATCTTTTAATGGCGGAGGCCGCCCTGGCCAGAGGCCTGCCTCTGACAATTTGTTATTTTCTAAAAGATAAAAATTTACAATTAATCAGAGCTTCTAGAAGTTTCTTGAGTTCAGTGGTCTCGCTGATGACATAGATACATGTCTTCTGGTATACTGCCCAAGAATTTATGATAATACAGGCTATATACCTAAGACTGCAATTGATGGATTGTAGGGTATACTCCTTTTAACATCATTGATTGATTGGTTGATTTCAGGAGGTCTGTACTCCCACCAGAAGCATCTACAAGTTATTGCTACCTCACATCTCAGCAGCACTTGTTAGTTCATTTTGACTATAAGCTGACTTTAGAACCAAACCCTCACATTAGATGTGATTCCACCATATTGGACCTTCGGGACTTATGAGCCTTAGGCCTAGGATGCCTGATGCCACTGACATAAGAGGTGTTCAGAAAATGAGAGGAAACTTAAATGAATCTAAGTTTTAGCTGTGTGGTAAAACTACAATTTTTTTTTTTTTACATATTTTAAAAGTTTACCAGCACATTCCTGATTCCAGTCTTTTCTTCTGACTCCAAATTATGTACCTAATGTCAACCTATAATGGTATATTTGTTCCAAACTCAAAGGCTACATGGGAAATTTCATGCAGCAGTCCAAGTGTTGCCCCTAGAGGCAGGAAATGTATTACATTCACTTTACTGTAATCTAATGAAATATTTTAACATGGATTTTAGGAGAAAAAAAAAAAAAGAAAAGAAAAAAAGCCCTACAATCCCTCACCTTAATTTCCAAACTTACTTAGTTCTTATATGTTCCAGAATGTCATTATTAAAAAGAAATAGTAAAAATTCTGCTTCCACATATTTATTTGTTTTCTAATTAACTGAATACCCACAACTAAGTTAAAAACCTTTTTGTGACAATGTGTGGGAACTGCTGTCTAAAGGCACCTATTTGAATGAGCTATGAAGTTTTGGTTCCCAAATTTGTGAACCTCTGCCAATTTCTGATGAAAGTTTTACTATTCTAAAAGGTAGTAACAGAACAAGAGTGAGTTTTCAATTCAGCAAAATACATTCCATTTAAAAGAACAGTTTTTTTTTTTTTCTGGGATTATGTCATTTCTACCTTTTTAATGACTAAATGTGTTTTAAGAAATGATGGTATATGTATTTTCTTGACAACTTTGTGTGTTTGTGTTTTAATTTTACTGATCCTTCCATTCTAAATGTTTGGAAATCCTTTCAGAGCGGCTTACTGCATCATTTAAAAATGTATTTTGTAGAAAAATGTATTTTGTTACTCTCAAGAGCCCACAAGTCTCCGGAAGCAAGTTATACTCATTTTTATTCCATGACGGGGCATTTAATTCTGATTGGGTTTCAAGCGAGGCTTAGTGCTGACACTGCAAGGAGAGGCGCGTAAACATGGCTAAGGCTGTTTCGTCCTCATCTGTGAATGGTTTAGCCTGCGCGTTATACAGTTCAACAATAGAAGTGTGAGCGCCATGGAAAGTAGAGTGGTTTGGCAGTTGCTGGAGGCAGGTGGAGACCCTGGACCCTGAAAGCGTGGAAAGGTAAAGAGAAGGGGAAACCCATGGTAGAAAGACATATAAAGCAGCCAAGGCTTGGAGTTCATTCTTGCGTGAGCAAGAACAAGAGCCTCTGCTTTGGCGCGAGTTCTGCCGTTCGAGGAGAGCCGGCTCGAGGTGCAGCCCCAGACAGGGAAGGAAGGGCTGGTTGAAGAGCCACGTGAAAGTCTACCGAGACTTAAACCACCAGAGAATTCAGGAGCTGCGGGAGAGGAAAGAAGCCAAGCGCTTCAGTTTAGGACTACGACGAGCAAGGGGGTGGAATCGGACACGCCCCGAGGGCTCACACACCCAACCAGCGACGAGCCGCTCCGCCCTGCAGAACACGCCCCCTGTTTCTTCCCGACAGCCCCCGGAACCCAGCTCCCACCCGCGCCTGCGCAGGCTTTATCAAGTCCTGCCCCTTTGCCCGGCCGCCGGGCTCTCTGGTAGCCAATATGGCGACTCCCTGTGTGTTCTGCGGCGCAGCAGCTTTCTACCGGCTCTTTCTCGGAGGTAGGGTTAGCCTCACCCGGAGACAAGGCGTTTGGAAAGCCGCGGCTGCTGAGTTGCAGACAGATACTGGATTCCAGGTAAGGGAGAAGCACTGGTTCGTGTAGCGCAAAGATGTGGATACGCGGCCGCAACCTTCCTCTGGCGTCTCACGTGCCCTCAGACGGGGACTTAGGGGTCTGGGGTATTTAGTTGAGGTCTGAGGTTGAGAGAGGAGAAATGGGTATTGGTTTGCAGCGGCCAGTCCAGGTTGTTTCTGGTTTTCGTAGGGTGCAGTGAGGAAGTTGTCTGCAGACAGAACTAGAGCCACCCCTCTTCCTTGAGTTGGCTGCCAAGCTGAGGGGAGTCCATGCCTTAGGTGTGGTGGGTCGGGTCCTTCCGGCTTGCCTGCGGTCCAGTGTGGAGGAGGGCCGCGCCAGGGGAGGTAAATGAGAACTGGACTTCTGCAGTAGGCTGGAAGACTTACTGGAGAAAGTCACAGTGGATGAGATGGACAGTAGTGACTTTAAAAGTGCCTTGCATCTGTGCAGTTTCTGTTTTCTTAATTTTCCCCCAAAATCTTGTGTCTGGAGAGATGGAGACCAGAACTTTCACATTTCCTTGACTCCTGAGAGCAGTGAGAAGCCAAGATTTTAGCTTCACGGAACTCAGTTGGGTGATGGTGCCATTTGCTGACATGGGATCTCAAAAGAAGGGAAAAGTTTTGAGAGGGAAGAAAATGAGTTAAGTTTCGGATGTAATTATGTTTATTATACAGTTTTAATTGGGATGTCCAAGAGGAGATTTCCAGTAGGCCCAAAGATTGACAGGTTTATAGTTCAAGGAGAGATCTGATTTACAAAGCCTCCGTTAACTTGTAGATAGTAATCAAGGCTCTGGAAGTGAATTCAAACACCTAGTGAACGTGTCCTGAATTGTTATAAATGGAGGGACAGGTCCTGAAGGACAGCAGTCAAGAAAGAAGAACACCCTAAAGATTGAGAATGAACTGCTAAAGAAGTAGGGTGGAGACCAGACAGTGTGATGTCCTGGAAAACAGGCGAATGTTTTAAGTAGGGAAAGTGATAAACAAGTACCAAATATTGTAAAGAAGTCAAATATTATATAAAAACTATTGAAAAAAGGAATGCTTTTAAAAATTATCTTTCTTTTATATTTTAATCAAATTTTTAAATATTTTATATTTTAATCTAAATCAACCAGTCCATCTATTCATTTATCCATCACTTATTTTTTAATACTTTTAAAAAAGATTTTATTATTTGAAAGAGAGAGAGCATGAGCATGGGAAGACACAGAGGCAGAGGGAGAAGCAGAAGCAGACTCCCTGCTCAGTCGTGGAGCCTTACTTGGGCCTCCAGCCCAGGATCTGAGATCATGACCTGGGCCAAAAAAGAGTTGGATGCATAACCGACTCAGCCAACCGGGCACCTCTTAATACTCTATTGTTGGAAAATATGTTGAAACTTTCATCTTTTCATGCATCTCTTTTGAGTATGTTTTCCCTGCATATGCTTAGTTAGCTATAAAAGGGGCTGTAGCATATAGAATGTTTTCATTGCTGACACTTTATGTATGTATGTGTGGGGTGGGAGGGGTGCTAACTTTCTTTCCCTCCCTCAGACTCCAGAATCTGTGTATCCTCTGTCTTTCTCTATGATCCTTTTTATCATACGCATACATATGTGTTAGTGGTAATGGTTGATGGCCATTTATTTTGTTAACGTTTTCTTACCATTAATATGTTAACATTCTGTAATAATTCTTAGGTACTATTCCTTTTATTTGTGTAGAAGAGCATTCCAGTTGGGAGTTTATTGTTGCAAAGTATGTGTACATCTTACATTTGAATAGATATTTCCACAGCTTTCCAGGAAGGCAGTAGCAATCCACACTCCCATCACTGATATATGAGCATGCCCCCTTTTCTACTGGCATTAGCTATTTTTTTCAGGAAGATGGGTGAACAGCGATTTCTCCTTGCTACTTTAATTTTCATCTCCTTGACTAAAATAAAGCTTTTTTCCCCCTCCATATGGTAAATGTTTACTGAGCACTTTACTTGAGCCAGCCACTGTGAAGTAAACAAATCATTATCAAATAATATATTACCAGACAGTTTTGACCCTTAGCACTCTCCAGGGATGATCCTGAAACTGCCGAATCCCCAAATTCCTTTGTAGTGTCACAGCTTATATTTTACCACAAGAAGTGCATCTCACGTATAACTAAAGGACTTAACTGACCCCACTCAGACCCTTACTATTACCATATATGTGATTAAAGATATTCATAAAAGTTTTTTTTTTGTCTGTCTTAAATATTAATACTCCTTCACTTCTGTATCTAACATTAATAGTTATATTTTTCTTGGGCTACCTGGGTGGCTCTGTCGGTTGGACATCCAACTTGATTTGGGCTTAGGTCAAGATCTCAGGGTCATGGATCAAACCGGGGGGCTGGGGATAGAGCCTGTTTAGTGTTCTCTCTCCCTCTCTCGCTCTGCCCCCCACACCTGCGCACACACAAACATGCTCTCTTTCTCACTCAGGAAAAGAAAAATATAGTTACATTTTTCTTAGGGGCCATATTTCCAAAAGGATGGAATAATAATAACAAATACATCTCATAGGGTATTTTTGCATTTTTTTATATGTATAAGTGTGTCCTAGGTGGTGATCTAAATAGTAGTTATTACTATGGTTCACAGTCAAAAAAGTGAGAAACACTGATGCCATCTGGAAAAAGAAACAAGTTCCATTAAACTATGACTCCTGTGTGCTTAGTTGGGACCCTAACTAGCAGACTTCCTCTTGTGTACCCATCTTATATACATGCTTTGTATTAATGCCACTATAATTACAAATATCTAAGTAAACCAAATTCGGGATGGAGGAGGGAATCTTATTTGTGAATGGTGAAACTTCAGGTTATAAACCCCTGAATATGGGGCACCGGGGTGGCTCAGTGGGTTAAAGCCTCTGCCTTCGGCTCTGGTCATGATCCCAAGGTCCTGGGATCGAGCCCCACATCGGGCTCTCTGCTCAGCAGGGAGCCTGCTTCCTCCTCTCTCTCACTGCCTGCCTCTCAGCCTACTTGTGATCTCTATCTGTCAAATAAATAAATAAAATAAAAAAAAAATAAAAAAAAATAAACCCCTGAATATTGGTGACCTACACACAGTTTACCATAAAGGTTTGCAGAGGTAAGTACAGAAGAGCACAGAAGTGCAGTACCTAGTGCAAATGGGTTGAAATGGATAGAGTGATGGGCAGCTTCTCAAAGGAGATGATACAGTCTTCAGGAGCAGTTAGGAGCTCCATGAAAAAAGAGGTGTTCTGTTCTATGATGATGTTAATAGGTACAGAAGGGACAGAGACCTACAGTCAGTGGATCTAGCAGCAACAACTAATTGGTTATAGCAGTTATAATTGGTGTAGTAATTTGTGCAAGAATGGTGAGAGATAAGAAACTTTGGCAGGGCCCAGATTATGATCTGTTTTGCTATACTAAGGTACTTGGGCTTTTTGTTTTGTTTTGTTTTTTTGTCTTAAACTAGTGAGAGCCGCACTGGCATTATAAGCAGTTGACAGTCATGATGTCCTACAAAGGCTACCCATGGATTCCCAAATCCTCTATCAATATAATGTAAAAATGTTAACTTAGCTTTCTGAAATATTTATGACTTTTTAAAAAAGATTTGTTTATTTTACATACAGAGAGTGTGTGTGAGCACAGGGGAGGTAGGTCAGAGGAAGAGGAAGAGAGAGAATCCTCAAGTAGATTCCCCGCCCCCCCGCTGAGCACGGAGCCCAACTTGGGGCTCCATCTCAGGACCCTGAGTTCATAACCTGAGCGAAACCAAGAGTGGTATGCTTAACTGACTGAGCCACCCAGGTGCCCTTGATTTTTTTTTTTTTTTTTTTTTAAAGATTTATTTTTAAGTAATCTCTGCACCCAGCATGGGACTTGGATTTACATCCCAGACATCAAGAGTTGCATGCTGTTGACTGAGCCAGCTAGGCACCCCTTTGACTTTTATAATAAGGAAAACCAGTAGACCAGTTTCCTGTTTTGAAAGCCAGTTATCAATGATACATCCTTTTAATTTTATTTTCTACCAAACACTTAGTGCTTAAACTTTCCGTGTTCACTGGGTCAATACCCGCCGCCCTTGTTGAATCGGACTGTCTGCCAAGGAATGACCAATAACATTTGGTGGCTTAGCCCTTGTGTATTTTGTTTTTATTGTAAAAACATTGTTCTTGTCTTAAGTATCTGTTCTTTCCTTCTTTCATCTTATGGGTGCCTAGAGATTATAATGTCCTGTATTTATCATAGCATACGGCTGGTTTATGATAGGGTCTTAATAAAGTTTACTGATAAATTGCTTAAAAACTCTTTGAAATTAAAAATTGACTTCCATTTGTATCAAATGCTGTCTGCAGCTCGGTAAATTGGTTATGTTTTCCCCTAGGTAACTTTTGAATTTTTTAAAAATCTCATTTTACTAGCAATGGAATTTAAAACTCCTTTGATGGGATAAAGGTATTTTTTTTTTTTTTTTTGAGATCTCATCCTGTCCTTTTAAGGATAGAGTTAATGTACTAAATCTACTTTTATTATGCTTCATTGTTGTAAGTAGGATGATGAATTAGTTACTTATTGCTGCCTAACAAGTTACCCCCAAATTCTGCACCTTATAAACAGCAAACATATGTTATTTCATGGTTTCTATGGGTCAGGATTGCAGGCAATCTGCAATCTGCCGGGTCTTCCTTCTGGGTCACCCATAATGTAGCATTCCACGTGTTGGCTGTGGCTCTAATTGTCTCGGGGCTGGAGGGTGGAAATCTTCCTCCCAGTTTGTTCATTGTGGGTGTTAGTGGGATTCATATCCTGCAGGCGTTGGATGGGCTGTTGGCTGGAGGCCACCCTCAGTTCTTGTCACGTGGGTCTCTGTAGTACAGCATACCACATCTGGCTTCCATCAGGTTGATCAGGACAGGAAAGAAAAAGAGGGAGCGCAGTCTTTGTTACATAATCTTAAAGGTGACACTCTGTCACTTTAGTAATATTCTGGTCATTAGAAAGAGGTTACTCAAGCAAGTTACAGAAGACCACGCTCAAGGGGAGGAGATTGAACAACAGAAAGAATACCAATGGTTGGGGGACACCTGTGTGGGTCAGTGGGTTAAGCCTTTGCCATCGGCTCAGGTCATGGTCTTGGGGTCCTGGGATCGAGCCCCATGTTGGGCATTCCGCTCGGCAGGGGGCCTGCTTCCCTCTCTTTCTCTCCCTGCCTCTGCCTGCTTGTGATCTCTGTCAAATAAATAAATAAAATCTTTAATTAAAAAAAAAAAGAATACCAATGGTAGAATTACTGGGAGCCATTGAAAGCTGTTTGCAACTATGAAAGACCCACATTTACTTCTTTTTTATGAAATAAGTGTCTTGTGTATTTAGGTCTTTCCCCTAGCTGTAAACCTCTTGAGATAAATAGCATAACCTTTGTATCCCTATTCTGATGCGTAGTACAGTGCCCATAGATACCTCCTAGATGCTCACTCATTTCCTGAATTTGAACTTGGGAAGGGTTCTTACATATAGGATTATGTGCATGTGTACATGTGCATATACACATGTGTATACATGTGATCACCTGCCACACTTCTTTTTGCCAAATAGATTGGTAACTTAAGTAAGAAAACTGCAATTTGGGCGCCTGGGTGGCTCAGTGGGTTAAGCCGCTGCCTTCGGCTCAGGTCATGATCTCAGGGTCCTGGGATTGAGTCCCGCATGGGGCTCTCTGCTGAGCAGAGAGCCTGCTTCCTCCTCTCTCTCTCTCTGCCTGCCTCTCTGACTACTTGTGATTTCTCTCTGTCAAATAAATAAATAAAATCTTTAAAAAAAAAAAAAAAGAAAACTGCAATTTGACCATACTTCGTATTTCCTTCTCTCGGTATGGCAGTGTTCTCATTTTAACACCAACTCGGTTCTGCTTGACAGTTATTTCTGTTAAAATTCTGTAGATAGTCTGGCCCATTGTAGTTGCCCAAATTTGTCAAATGAACTTGTAAAATAGTTTACTTTTTAGAATTTTATTATGAAAAATAAACCATGTTCTGTCAGGCATTTATAAAAATAGAATACTATAATGAACCCTGTGTATAAGTCAGCTGACTTCAATAATTGTAACTATTTTCCAATCCTGTTTCATCTGTCTCCCTTTTTTTCCTGTGAGCTTTTATATAAATCTCACAATTCCCCATACACACACACACACACTTGAATGTGCATCTCTAACAGGCAGTTTTTAAAAGGGGGGGGGAAACCCATCATGGGGGAACCTGGGTGGCTCAGTTGGTTAAGCATCTGCCTTCACTTGGGTCCTGATCTCAGGGTCCTGAGATCGAGTCCCTGCATCCAGCTCCCTGCTCAGTGGGGAGTCTGCTTCTCTTTCTCTGCTCTTACCTTCCACTCATGCTATCTCTCTCAAATAAATAAATAAATCTTAAACAACAACAACAACACATAGCTTCCATGCCACTATGCAAATATCTGACAAAATGAACAATAATTTTAATATCATCTATTACCTGTTCCATGTTCAAATTTCTCTGGTTGTCCCAGCAATAATTTTTTATAGTTGGTTTGTTTAAAGTACAATTCAAGCAAAGCCCCTATATTTCATTTGATTGGGAAGTATGTTGAGGCTCTAAGTTTTAAAAGTTTGTGGAAAGAATATAAATGGTGAAATTTTGCTCAAGTAGTGTAGTAGATTTCCTTGTTCGTTTAACCTGGTGTCCATTTCCCTTTCACCAGGCACTCCTGTTTTCTCAGGAGGAATGAGTTCCTCCCCATTAGATACAATGGGGAAGAACTGTAATCTGGGGCATCTGACCCAAGGTAGCCTCATTAGATAGTCCCGCGGGTGAGATCCTGAGCAAAGAGCTAAGGAAAGTTGGAATAGCATTTTATCTTAATGGCCACAGACTTCCTGAATGTGTTGTGTATCATTAGAGTACCTGATTTTAGCTGCCTGCTTCAAGTATAGTCCTGGGCGCCTCTTAGTCTTCTAAGAAATGTCTTTCCTTAAGCAAAGTCATTTTCTTTTGCTTGCATCTAGAGAATGCTAGTTGATAAAAATATAAACTCATTCAAAAGGGTTACTATCCTTTCTCTCTTGATGTCCTTATATTGTTTCTATCCATGTTTTCTCTAATCTGACTTTAGTCTTTACTTTTCTTTTTTATTCCTCAAAGTATTTTTTCTTTTGCCATTTCTTTTAAAATTAGCAGCAGTTCTTCTTTGTTCCATTTTTATCCAATTGAACAAAAAGGAAACTCCTTAATACTCGTAATATCATTAAAGTAGTGTGTGGCACTGGCATTTGGCCAAATTTGGGACATCACTGCTCTGTCAGGATGTGTCTGCTTCTTTGGCAACCTGCTTGATTGAAATTATAGTTGTCTGACCCACTGATTATCTTAAAAAAGAAACAAATCTGTCAAGTTGTATCTATACCAGTCCCTAAAAGCAAAGTGTGAGAAAAATTCACTGTTACAGCTTTTCAGTTGGAAGTAGAACCTGTAGAAAATTTTGTTGGGGATTTGTACTCAATCAGCAAAGCATGTTCTCTCCAGGAATTCTGGCTGTTCCTAGCTAAAGACCTAGTTGATTCACATTTAACCTCATCTTACTTAATGGATTGTACTAATGAATAATGGACTCTTTTGAATGTAAATATTTTTGTGTGAATCCTTGCTGGAATAATTTAGAACATTTATAAATCTATTCAGTAATCTGGCATTGATGCTGTGATGGCTTTATAATAAATAGGAATTTCCAGAGTGTCATATTCTCTGGCAATGTATGCAAATGTCTTTGAAAAGATCCTAAAGATCCTAAAGAGATTTTATGAAAAATAGCAAAGTGGGGGCTTAAAAAAAAAAAAAAAAAAAACTCTTTCTGAAGTGAACAACAATAAAAAAATTTAGTTTTTTAAGCCTCATTTATATTAGAACTAAGAAAACCACCACATGTCACAAAGTCTGAAGAATATAGATACAAGATAATTTTAAATCAAGTGAAGAAAATGAATCCTCAAGGCAATAATCAACTCTCTTGCTTGAGGTGATATTAAAGTGTTATTGGAACAAAAGAAAAGGAACAGTGTGGGAAAGAGAGATGAAGAAAACACAAAGGAAATTTACTGAACAAAATGGAAGAATTATTTTAACTATAACTAACTGTCAGGGACATTCTTAAAAGGTTGGGTGAGGGAGAGCCGTATGAAATAGGCTATAAGACAAGATACAATTAAAGAAATGGTTAAGGAAAGATTTTTGGAGATGGACCAGTGACATTCGAGTGACTGCAGAATTAACACTGCAGAAAACAGAAAACCCAAGGAGTAAAGGTTTAACAATCATAGAGGATGCAGAACAAAGGGATAAGAAGTAAGACTGAGAGAAGCTGATATGGTTGGAGGACAGAAAAACAGATAATTCCTATGGTCGAAGAAGTAAACAATAAGTGAGAATTCAATGAGTATTACTTTCTGAAGTTGATAGGAGAAATAATTTAAAACACTTTCTTAAGAGACTTATAGGTGATCACTATTAAAATCAAAGTAGGCTGTTTGGTATTTAAATTGCTGGATCAAAAGACAAATATAAAAAACTATAGACCATCTAGCAAAAGAAAGAAAACAGGAATGAAAACATAAAAACGATAAAGACAAAATAAGATGAAAAAATGAGACAGTATCTATTAAGTCCATTTAAATAGGATATTCTCATGTATTAAAAAAGTCAGATTGACTCAAAACCTGAAGTGATTTAAAATTTAAATGAAAAATATGGGTAGTGATATTCCAGGAAAAGGCAAAGAGAAGTTTGAAAGGGTTGCAATATTGTGATTCGGCAATTAAATTCAAGGTAAAAGTATTGCCTGAGAATGGAATACTTTATAATTTGAAGGTACAATTTGCCTTATGATAGAACTCTTCTGAATTAATTAGTACATTGAATGTACCACTGAAACATACAAAGGAAATATATAGGAAACAGGAAGATAATTAATAAAATATTATAGCTATTCTATGAATATAGATTCAATAACTGTTTTTTTGGCATTATTCTCCTGGCCCACATCCAGTATAAAGGGGTGCTTAAGATTTTTTCTTATTTTCTTCCTTTAATTGTTCTGTCTTCTTTACAACCATTGTATCATCGCTCTTTGAATATGGAGTATTCAGTCCATCAAACCTGTCCCCCCACTTAACTCTGCAGACCCATCTCTTGTCCTGTTTCATAAAAATAATGGCCATAATACATAAGTAATCTTATGCTTTCCCTCACAAACTGTGTTGTTTCTTTGCCTAGTAAAATAGATGTTTCTTACTCTTAACACTAATGCCTGCCATTTCCCCTACTTAGATGGTGTCACATCATGTCCCGTGCTGATTATTAACAAGACGGCATCTCCAGCTCCAGTCTCTCCTGTATACTCACCCACAGAGCCATCTGCTTTGAGGACACTTATATCTCCCAAGATGCCCATCAAGCATCTCAAACTTTTCATGCCCCAAATTGAACTCATCACTTCCCTCCTAATCTTACTCTTCCTTTAGAACTCATTATTTCAGTGAGGGGAAGTCTCCCATATTCACTGGGAGACTCATTTCTCCTGAGGGCTGTGGTTGGTGATTGGTAAAAAGTGTAGTAGGCTCACCTGTATTATGAATGGATTCTTTTAGTTGTGGACAAAAACATTTTTGTCATATGACTTACAAAACCAGCCTCGTAATCATCCTTTTGGCAGGGGAACATTGGGGACAGCGGCTTTCTCCTCCAAATCCGCAGCTTTGCCATGATTCTTGGGGCAGACAGGCATTTTCTCTTCACTTTGAACACGGGAAGCAACATCTTCCCGTGTTCAAAGAAAACATGAAATCATTTAAAAAAAAAAAAAAAACCAGAAGCAAACCCTGGAAAAAGTAAAAATAGAGTAAGATGGCAAAACTTATAATGAGGATTTGGTGCTGTTGGCACTGGCAGTGGGGAAAGATAGCAGGGGTGTGTGTACAAAGACGCTGTAATAGGGCAGGCTCACTGTATGTAAGCAAGTTTGAGTCGTGTTTTACTAATTGTTAGCAGCACTGTATATTTATAAAGCATCTTAAGATTCTCAATTAATGGAATACCTGGATGGCTCAGTCAGTTAAGCATCTGCCTTTAGTTCAGATTATCATTGCAGGGTCCTGGGATCAAGTCCTACATCAGGCTCCTTGCTAGGAGGGGAGCCTGCTTCTCCCTCTGACCCTCCCCCTGCTCGTGCTCCCTCTCTCTCTCTCTCTCAGATAAATAAATATAATCTTAAAAAAAGAAGATTCTTAATTAATAATATAAAGAGAGAAAGTTCTTTGTGCTCCCCTGAGGAAAAATAAACTAGATGGTTTCATGGAATTTTAAATGGCCCTATCTTATTTAAGAGTAACAAGAAATCATTTTATCACTGTTTAGATTTGTGAGCATTTAAGAACATAATTTTTACTATTAATAGGGTATTATAATATTTGTCCTGTATTTTTTTCTTCTGCTTTTTATTGTTACTGTGGTGACAAATTATTATAGTTACTTAAATCTCTGGTTCTCAAAGGGTCAGGGAATGGATGAGGCAGGGATGGGTTGGTGATGGTATGTGCCAGAGAAAATTTATGTTAATAAAAAGAAAAGTGAAGGAGTTACTAAGAATTATAGTTCTTAAGGTCTGAATTGCTTAAGAGCGTTTAAAATTGTTGAGGCTGGGATGAAAGTAGAGAACCACAGATTAAGATTTTGAGAAAAGCCAGGACCAGAAATATCTTTTCTAGTTATATCCAGCCACTGAATGTGGCTGAACAGTCATTTGAAAACATTTTTCTGGTTCTTTAGCACCCTTTATTGTAGGTGAACTGTTAATGCCTTGAGGGGAAATTCCTAGTGCTACAGCATAAAAGGATCAACAGCAGCAATTGTGATATCATTACTGATAGTTTAAAAGGATGGGAAAGCCCTTATTTCTGTAAGTTAGTGTATTGAACCAAGTTAATGATAAATCTTGTCAGTGCTTAGTGAAGCAGTTTCTTCCCTGTATCAACTTATAGGACCACAGAATAGTCTCAAGCTAAGCTAAACTATTATTTTGAGGCCCTGAAAGATGGGCCATGTTTGTACTTTACAACAAGGTGACTTCTAGTAGCCAAAGTGTGCTGTCCCCCAGTACATGCTTCTTCCTTCTCTTGTCTTCTGCCTGCTCAGTTCTGTCTGCAAGTGCATTTGCCTCTTTTTGAGGGAGTGTCATTTTACTTTTCATTGCCTGTGTGTCAAATATCACAACTAGTTGACATTGGCCAAGTGCTATCAAATGTGGATGTTTGTAGTAGATAAGGAGGTAGCATATCACTTACATATTTGGGCTTTTGGGGGTTTTAATGTGTTGAAATGCCAGTAAACTGTAAGCAGAGGCTTTTAAAAGCAAGCTTTTATAAGTGGAGTACAATTTCCAGTGGCTTTCCAGACTCTTGCCAACTGAGTACTATAATAAAGAGAACTGTTTGAACACCCTGTTTCATTTAGAGGTGGTAGCCTAAAGATAATCTTTAATTTAAAATCTTTTCTCTTTTTGTTTATATTTTTTGCTAGATATTAAGGCTAAGGCACACCACAGGTGTAACAACAAAGAAAAATGTTGCAGCCTTAAGACGTGAAACTTACACAGTGGATTTTATTAAAAAGCAAATTGAAGAGTTCAACATAGGAAAGAGACATTTAGCCAACATGATGGGAGAAGATCCAGAAACTTTCACGCAAGAGGACATTGACGTAAGTGCAGTTGTCGGTTGGGAAGGTAATTGCTGTAGAGTTTCTTTATGATTTATTTATTTTAGAGGGAACGAGAGAGCATGCTGGCTGGGAGGGGCAGAGGGTGAGGGAAAGTTTAAGCGGACTCTGTGCTGGGCTCGGAGCCTGGAGGCAGGGCTCGATCTCATGACCCTGAGATCACGACCTGAGATAAAACCAAGAGTTTTGTCTTAACCGACTGTGCTACCCCAGGTGCCCCTAGCTCTGTGTTAGTTTTCATCAAACTGTCAGAATAAGGACAACTACCACTATGCATTGCAAGTTGGAACCAAGGTTTCAAAGAGAGATGCTACTTTGTATTTTAAGCATTATGAATCGTAGTAAGTTTTAGATTTTAATCAGAAATGGATAATTTTCTTGATTCAAGGTTTTAGGAGCCACTGTGAATGCTCATACACAATTTGGAAACATTTATCCTATTGTGGAGTCTTAAACTCCGCTTTCTTACAAAATGGTAAAACAGATGGTGATGAAAATATAGTGAAGTTTATAGAAATCCCATAAGTAAACCTGAGTTGAGTGTTTTTTATTATCTTAACTAAAATATGTGAATTTTCAAAGTCAGGGCATGTTCTAAATGATTTGAGAATTAAAGTTAGAACTCTGTTATTATTCCACTCTTGAGTTGTTCTAACCGTGATAAAAGTAGTAATAATAAATAATACTTTTATCTTTAAAAAAAAAAAAAAAACTTTTTGTCAAACATCCCAACATACCTAAATTTAACCACTTTGAAGTTTGTTGTAACTTTTTACAATTTTATTTTGAATTCCAGTGTAGTTAATGTGCAATGTTGTATTAGTTTCAGGTATACCATATAGTGGTTCCACACTTGCCACACATCACCCAGTGCTCATCACAAGTGCCCTCCTTAATCTCCATCACCTAGTTCACCCAGCCCCTTCACCCCCTCCCCTCTGATAACCATCAGTTTGTTCTGTATAGTTTAGAGTCTACTTCTTGGTTTGTCTCTCTTTCTCTCTCTCTCTTTTTTCCTTTGCTCATGTTTTGTGGGGTTTTTTTTGTTTTTTGTTTTTTTGGTTTCCTAAATTCCACATGAGTGAAATCAGATCATATTTGTTTTTCTCTGACTTCTTTCACTCAGCATTACACTCTACCTCCATCCATGTCATTGCAAATGGCAAGATTTCATTCTTTTTTATGACTGAATAATATTCCAGTGTGGAGAGAGAGGTGTGTGTGTGTGTGCGCGTGTGCGCATGCACAACATTTGGACTGCTTCTGTGATTTGGCTATTTTAAGTAATACTGTTATAAACATAGGGATGTATGTATCCCTTTGAATTAGTGTTTTTGGTTTTTGGTTTTCTGTTTTTTGTTTGGTAAATACTCAGTAGTGTGATTGCTAGATCATGCTGTTCTATTTTTAACTTTTTAAGGGACCTCCATACTGTTTTCACAGTGGCTACCCAGTTTGCATTCCCACCAACAGGGCACGAGAGTTCCTTTTTCTCCGCATCCTTGTCAACACCTATTGTTTCTTGTGTTGTTGATTTTAGCCATTCAGACAGGTGTGAGGTGACATCTCTTTGTAGTTTTGATTTGCATTTCCTTGATAAGGAGTAATGTTGGAGCATCTCTTCATGTGTCTATTGGCCATCTGGATGTCTTATTTCGAAGAATGTCTGTTCATGTCTTGTGCCTATTGTTAATTGGATTATTTGCTTTTTGGGTGTTGAGTTGTGTATGATCTTTATATGTAATATATATATGAGATATAAAGAACGTACATTTGTGTTTATATATATAATCCCCCCCACACACACACTCTAATCCTTTATCAGATATGTCATTTACAAATACCTTCTCCCATTCTGTAGGTTGCTTTTTGGTTTCGCTGATTGTTTGCTTCTATGTACCGAAGTTTTTTATTTTGATGTAGAGCCATTAATTTAATTTTGCTTTGTTTCCTTTGCCTCAGGAAACATATCTAGAAAAATGGTGCTATGGCCGATGTCAGAGAAATTACTGCCTGTGCTCTCCTAGGATTTTTATGGTTTCAGTTCTCACATTTAGGTCTTTAAGCCATTTTGAATATATTTTTGTGTATGGTGAAAGAAGGCAATCCAGTTTTATTCTTTTGCATGTGGCTGTCCAGTTTTCCTAACACCATTTGTTTAAGATGCTGTCTTTTTCCCATGGGATACTCTTTCCTGTTTTGTTGAAGATTAATTGATCATGTAGCCGTGGGTTTATTTCTGGATTTTCTGTTCTATTCCATTGATTTCTATTCCATTCCATCTGTGTGTCTGTTTTTGTGCCAGTATCATACTGTTTTGATTACTACAGTTTTGTAATATAATTTGAAGTCTGGACTTGTGATACCCCCAGCTTTGTTTTTCTTTTTCAAAATTTCTTTGGCTATGCAGGGTCTTTTGTGGCTCCATATAAATTTTAGGATTTTTTTGTTCTAGTTCTGTGAAAAATGCTATTGATACTTTGATAGGGACTGTGTTAAATGCGTAGATTGCTTTGGGTATTATAGACATTTTAGCAGTGTTTGTTATTCTAGTCCATGAGCATGGAGTGTCTTTCCATTTCTTGGTGTCATCTTCAATTTATCAGTGTTCATCAGTGCTTTGTAATTTTCAGGGTATAGGTCTTTCACCTCTTCGGTTAGGTTTATTCCTTGGTATCGTATAATTTTTGGTGCAGTTGTACATGGGGTTGTTTTCATAATTTTTCTTTTTTCTGCTTTATTATCAGCATATGGAAATGCAACAGATTTCTACACATTTGTATCCTGTAACTTGACTGAATTCATTTATCAGTCCTTGTAGTTTTTTGGTGGAGTCTTTAGGGTTTTCCATATGTAGTATTATGTCATCTACAAATAGTGAAAGTTTTACTATTTCCTTACAGATGCCTTTTTTCTTTCTGTTGTCTAATTGCTGTAGCTACAACTTCCAGTACGATATTGAATGAAAGTGGTGAGAGTCGACATCCTTGTCTTGCTCCTGACCTTAGGGGAAAAGCTCTCAGTTCTTCCCTGATGAGTATAATGATATCTGTAGGTTTTCATTTATGGCCTTTATTATGTTGAGGTATATTCTTTCTAAACCTGCCTTATTAAGGACTTTTATTATGACTGGATGTTGTGCTTTGTTACTTTTTCTTCATCTATTGAGATGGTCATATGGCTTTTATCCTTTCTTTTATTGATGTGATGTATCATGTTGTTTGATTGTGAATATTGAACACCCTTGCATCTGGGAATAAATCCATCACTTAATTGTGGTGAATGATTTTTTTAATGCATTGTTGGATTTGGTTTGATTGTATTATTTTTTTAAGATTTTATTTGACAGACAGATTTTTAAGATTTTATTTGACAGACAGAGATCACAAGTAAGCAGAGAGGCAGGCAGTGAGCGAGGAGGAAGTAGGCTCACCGCTGAGCAGAGAGCCCAGTGGGGGGCTAGATCCCAGGACCCTGGGATCATGACCTGAGCCAAAGGCAGAGGCTTTAACCCACTGAGCCGCCCAGGTGCCCTGGTTTGATAGTATTTGTTGTGATTTTTGCATCTGATACTGATCTATAGTTTTCTTATATGTGTCTCTGTCTCATTTTAATATCTGGGTAATACTTGGCCTCGTTCAATAGAGTTGGTAGGTGTTTTCCTCTATTTTAGAAGAGTTTGCGAATAGTTGGTATTAATTCTCTAAACGTTTGGTTGAAATCATTTGGCCCTGGGATTTTTTGGGGTAGTTTTTTTTATATTACTGTTTGCATTTAAAACTGGTCCGTTGTCCTCTCCCTGTGACTTGTGTGTCCCTGAGTAACTGTTTTGAGCAAGAGGCTTCTACTACCCAACTGAGTTTACTACATTTTTGGGTGTACATGGAGCATATTTAGCTCATTGAAAGAAATAGAATTGTTCAATGGTTTTGTAATTCTGTCTGAGAAGATAACCATTTTCATAGCATATTAAAAACTGTTTGGTTAGTTCAGTGCTTGGATCTTTAATCAGAATTATTTGTTTGGGCTGTTAAAAATATTTTCAAGATGATTTAACTTCCAGGTAGTCGACATGGCCTATAATTTAATTCATTTACCTGGTTGAAAGCCTAGGCTCACTGTATAATTTTCACATTGGTAATTTAGGTGCCATTGTATTACTATTACCTTTACTATTACTATTACTATTAAATGCTGTAAGTAAAATCTACCATAATTTGAATCCTTCACTCCTTCTCTGATTGCCTTTGTCACACAAATCTTCCATCCCACCTATGACTGTGTGTTGAGAACAATAGGAAGTACTGTTGAACATACTGGTTTATCATGGAGTGATTGACACTGGAGGTGGTGTCATACACACAGGTTGAGATCTTGTCTCACCCAGCCTAAATACTACGAGGAAGTGTTAGCCCCTTTCCTTGACACCAGTGACGTAATTCTGCTGTGTTAGTAATTGATCTGCCTCACTTAAGTCTCACATTTTATATCAATGAACTCTTTGGGCATTTTATTAAATTTAGTGGACTCTCTTTGGCGTCTAAGTAGATGTAAAAGCAAAAGAGGACAGTGACAGGCAACTGTTACCAAAGTGTTAAAATTACATACCCATTGTGGTTCCTGGTTTTGTGTCTTTTCAAAACTCTTACCTTTGTTTGAGATTTGGCTATTGGTGTAACCTGAAAAAGAGTATATAGCTAATGAGTCTTAGGTAGTGTTCTCATACTAACAGAATGCTTAGTTATTTCCAAAGACAAAACCAAATAATTTGATATCCAAAACCAGGAAAATATTTTAAGCTTCCAGATAATTTTTGGAAGAACATCATGATTGCTTTTCTATATTTAGAGCTTGTAATTCTTTTGTAATGTGTTTGGCTTTTAATACAGAATTTAAAACCAGGTACAGTAATTTTTCTCTTACTTTATGTGTGATCAGAAAATTAGATATTCCACACAAGTGAAGTTTCCAGAAAAGGGAAACCTATTTTTAATTGTTACTTGTAATGAAAAATATCACCATTTATTGAAAACCTCCTATATACATTCAAGATGCTATCTGGGAACCTGGTTTACATTACCAGATTCAGTCTTTAGAAAAACATTATGGGGTTGGTATTTATTGTTATAAATAGGAATCCAGAGCTATACAAGGTCTTCCTATATGCAAAGTCTGTTTTTCCACACTTTCAAAGATTAATTTTTTGGGTAAAATAGGGTTCTCCCCCAACTTTGTTACAGTGAGTATAATTTAACCTTACAGTGCCTCAGGATTTTCCTTTTAGTGTGGTTGTTAAGCTGATACCCTGGCTGGGGCTCGTAGTTTCTGTTTGTCCCTGTACTGACTGATTCCTGACATATCCTTTCCTGTCAGGATGTCTGCGTGTGTCTGCCTCTGGCAGCTCTCGCCTTCCAGGCTTCTAGCATAACTAAACTTTGGGCCCTGTGAATTAAAATGTAAGAGCCCTTGGACTTGGCGTCAGGACCTGTGTGCCCTTCCTACTAAGTAAAATCATGAATTTAGGTCATCTATTTTAGCTCTTCATGGGCTTTTTTTTTTGGTGGATTTCTAGGTTTAGAACTTTATTCCAGAAGGTTGAAATTGAATAGAAATCTGGCCCCTGGCTTTACTGAGTCCAGCATATAGAACATGTGAAAATTACACCCGGCTAATCTTACATGTTAGTGTTCTTTCAGTTACAAAGGCTTTTAAAAAGAGTACAAATGTGAGTTGGTAAAATAGAAAGGATATGACATAAAATTTTGTGAATAAAAATGATTGTCATTTTTAATATTTACTTAAAAGTTAACATTATTTAGAAGTTTATTATTAAAGCTCCAGCATTGTGTATCTGCTAGAATTGTTTCTACAAAATTACTTTTTTATATTTAATGCTCAGTCTTGGTATTGCATTTATATGAAAAGTTATTTTTGGTTTGTGAAACAATGAATTAACTGGAAAGAAATTAGTCATGGGCAAGTACAGATTTTCCCCATTTCAAGATAGTTTCATCTTTGCCTAATATTTTAAATTCTTTTGTAAAGAAACCACCTATTGCAATTTCCCACTGAACCACTATGATGCCCCTGACCACCTGTGGGAAATATGGCTGAAGGAAAGCGGATGCCCCCTTGTTGGCAGTGAGTAGTATATACGGTGACACACATATACAGGTGTCCATGTATACAATATACTCCCATTGCTGCAAGTGCTGACATGCATGCCATTTTGAAAATGTATCTTAATGCCGTGGTTCTCAACTCTCATTCCTCAGCCTTTCACAGGTTGCTGCCAAGTGTTGATCAGTGTGTAAAAAATATTTTTGACTCTCACCCTATAGTTACCATGAAGAGAACTGAACCATCAGATTGAACATTGCACTGGAGTGGATTCTGTAACTCAGCTCAAAGTGGTTACAGTCTGGCCAAGGGAAGACTCTGCATGTTTGAAGACTGTAAAGAAATCAGCCCCAGAGCCTATAACAGAGGCGGGGCTGCAACGATTTCCTTCAGTGACCCAAAGGGAAAGCCTTGTCCGGTGACCCTGTAACATGTTATTAAGCTGGAGCAGACACTGGGTGACAGCAATTTCGAAATCTGCTGTCAGCGTAGAAGAAAGTTGAGAACCACTGCTGTTTGCATTTTCCTTTTTGAATGAAGTGATAGCAGTTACCAATTTTAAGTTGGAGACATCTCACTTGCATTAAGTTTTATGGATACAAAATTGCACTTGCATTTACTAATGTCTTTATTTGGGAATTAAAGTTGAGTTCTCCATAACTATAGAATTTCAGGAAAAAAGCCAGCAAATTGATATATAACACTGCTGAAGTCTACCAATTACTTTTTAATTGGTATTATAGACCTCATTCTGAAACCAGAATGTTTTATTCTCCTAAGTGTGAATATGCTGTATGAAGTTTCTCTAATTGATTTGCTGTGCCCATTCCATTTGATGTATCATTTTTCACAATATTTCATAATTTGTGCTCACTTCTAATGAACAGAGTCGTTAGGACAGGCATGTCTAAGTGCAACTGACAGCTAACATTAGGTGCCAGATGCAGTTTATAAAGCTATGTAGAACTGTAGAGAACAGTTTAAATAAATTAGCACCTGTACATTAGTCTCACTTGCTGGTAATTTATAAGCGAATCAGTAGAGATGACATTTAGGTAAGTCATTGATCAAGTTAACAGCTGCAGACCCACTGCCCAGCTGGGATACCTAATTAATAGAGATTGCATTCCTGACCCAGTGCTCCTCCTGGGTTGAGCCTGCAATCCTTTTATACTTTGATTTAAGCCTAAGAATGTAGTTAAATACTTTGCCTTCATTTTAGGGAACCCGTGAATTCCCTGTATTCTAGTTAAAAATCTGAAAATGTAGGAATCATATACACAAAGGAGAATTGCCATAGTCCATGATTTATTTGGATTAATTTTTTTTAAATTTATATTCTTTATTTTTGTCAGCATTTTTTTGTTTTAGATCCAGGCAAGCAGTACTATGGTCTAATAAATTTTTTAAGTTTCCTATACTTACCATTAAATGTATACTCCACTTTTTTATTTCCAAAAGAAGTATGGCTTTTTTTGTTTGTTCGTTATTGTGACAACAAATAACAACCGTTGAACCCTACTTCAAATATAAAACGACTTTTTCAAGTGTGACATAAGTTTAAAATACCTAAGAACTTAGCCACGTTGAATTCCATACAAATTTCAGAACTTAATATAGGAAATACTAAGCTAGAACTTATTATAGGAAAATGCTCTTTTTTCTCTCTCTCTCTCTCCCTCTGGCTCAGAGTTTCTTCTGACTGAACTTCAGACTGAAAGAGTAAGTCATCAACAGCTTCAAAATCAGAGTAAGGCAATGATTTGGTGTTTGCATACCAGTGTTAAACTACAGTCTACATCTGGAATCTGGTTCCTAGTCTGAGAAAATGTTCTTTTGAAACACAAATGCTAACCTAAAACAAATAACAACATTAGGTTAGTAATACTGTTTCCAAGCTTCTTGAGGAGTTGAGTCCCAACTGATAGACAGTTGGCCCTTGAACAGCGCAGGGGTTAGGGGTACTGACCCCCTTTAAAGTCAAAATCCACATGTAACTTTTGACTCCCAACACTTTACTTACTAAAAGGCTACTGTTACCTGGAAGCCTTACCGATAACATAAGCAGTTGATAACACGTATTTTGCATGTGAGGTCTATTACATACTGTATAATCACAATAAAGCAAGCTAGAGAAAAAAATGTTACTAAGAAAATCATAAGGAAAATACATTTACAGTACTGTGCTAATTTATCAAAAAAAATCAACACAAAAACATCTATGAATAAATTTGATGTTTAAAATTTCTAAAAAAAAAAAAAATCAGCACATACATGAACCCTCAGAAGTTCAAACTGTTGTTCATGGGACAAATGCATCGATTTTTGTCTTTTGTCTTTGTGGAAGAACTGGGTGCTTCTCAGTTTACATAACCAGATAATTAGGAAATTTGTTAGTTCTTTTGTTGAAAAACATAGTCTAAGCGGGCAGAACCACAATTCACATGTGAAATGCCCAGTTTCCTCTAATTTTAAGATACTTGAAGACCTAGGCCATGTCTTGCTGGTGTGTCTCTAGCGCCTGCTAAGTGCCCAATGCACCTGGGAATTCGAGAACATTATAGTTGATAGATGGGTTAACATTAGCAGAGAGTCAAGTATTTCTCTCGTCACCTTCCTCTGATTTTCTGGTTGACTTAATTTCACCTTATCAAAATATTTAAATTCTGCACTTTTACCATCCTAATACAGATATTTTTGAATTATATCAGGAAAATTGCTTAAAAATGACAAGTATTTTAACACTTTCTTTGCCTGCCTTTTTTTTGTTTGTTTTGTTTTTGTTTTTGTTTTCTGGTACTTCTGAACCTTTCCCAACTAAATTTTTACCTTAATTAAAAATTTTATGGGAAAAGCCCTTATGCCGCTAACCACTTTTGTTACTTACTTTTTATTATAATTCTCTTCTTTGAAATACCATCTACAGCTTTATGTTGAACTGGGAATAGTATTTTCCTGTTGGGTATTTTGGAAAGCCCCAAAGACTCAAGACATCAGCCTTTGAAATGTTTTTCCAGTTTGGGCCAGAGGCTGTCAGTTGTAAGGAGTGAGGATATCGTCTACCACCTACAAGGAAAGCTTGAGGAAGTCTCTTGAGCCTGTGGCTATTAATAGAAAGCAACTGAGGAAGCCAAAGGGGCAAATTTAGTGGGGTATGGAGGGAGATGGAGGGTTAAATGCCATATTTGGAAGGGCTTGCACAAATGCCTTTCTACTAAAATAAGGTGTGAAGTCACTAGAGCCTAACAGACTACTTTATGGTGTGGGATGTGCCGGCCACTGAGCTAACCTCTCCTCGCCTGACCTTGAATTAAAACCAAGTAATCCTGGTCAGGAAAGGCATAATCTTATCATTGGGGCTCCTAGGGTAAGAAGATGGTATGAAAGGCAGGAAACAGTAAGGCTGTTGTGCTACCTAATGGGTCTTGCTCCCACTGCAGAGACCAGTGCTCTCATAGCTAATGCAGAGCTTCTAGTAGTTAACAGGAGATGCCGGACTTTAGTGAGGCCATGCCGGTGAGGTTGGTTCTGGAACAGCAGACTGTAGCACACATGTTCTCATACTTGGCAAATGTGCAGAATGTCCAGAAGCCGTGTCCCTACTAGCACCAGGCTTTGGAGAGAAAGTTGACGCGTGCTTTCCTCCCCTCACCATTCCTGCCTCTGACATGGTGGTGGGGACAGTTACTGTGGACCTGGACTGAAGGCCCTGCAGAGTCTGGCTTGGAGTGTCCCCTGGAGGGCATGTTGCAGACAAGGCTCTGTCCTCATGAGCTCTGGAGGATACCTTGTTCCTTCAGGTAGGCGTTCCGAGGCTTTAAGAAAGAAGTGGATGCTTGGGGCGCCTGGGTGGCTCAGTGGGTTAAGCCGCTGCCTTCGGCTCAGGTCATGATCTCAGAGTCCTGGGATCGAGTCCCGCATCGGGCTCTCTGCTCAGCGGGGAGCCTGCTTCCCTCTCTCTCTGTCTGCCTCTCCATCTACTTGTGATTTCTCTGTCAAATAAATAAATAAAATCTTTAAAAAAAAAAAAAAAAAAAAAAGAAGTGGATGCTTGTCATTTTTGTTGTTAGTTTGGTTGGTTTTTTTGGTTTTTTTTTTTGACAGTTTGGTTTTGTTTTGTTTCTGCTTTTTCTAGGAGAAAGGAGATGCACAACAAGCGGGAATTTTCAGTGTTGGTCGCAACTGGATATTTATGTCTTTTTCTTTCCCATAGCAAGTTACGATTAATATGGAAGGTGGGAGGAGGACAATGAGAGCTGTCCTGAATCAATAAACATTGCAAGAAGACTCATTGGGTATCTGGAGTCTTTTGGGATGTTACTTTCATTTTGTCCCATATGAGTACTTGTATGTATATTATACCTATATTTTCCTGCAACTTCCTGTATGTAAATGTTTCTACTTCCTACCCCCAGCTCTGAAATCCAGGCTGAAATGAGGTATAAAATCCAAGTGCTCTTGCCTTAGACACAGGAAGTTAAAGTCATTCTGGTTAGTAGAATAGGGCCTCAGTAGTTCCAAGAGAGAAGTCAGGAAATTCAGCTTTCTACGTGGTTTCCATAATACTGAGTTCTCCATTCAAACCCTCAGGGAATCAAATCACAAATCTGAAGTATTAAAATGCTCTCACTTCATAAAGAGAAAAAGAGGGATGGCTATCATGACCAGATTCATTCTAGAAATCTTCTATTCAAAGACAATTTGGTTGTTAATATTCTCTGTTATGAATGTGGGTATTTGTTGGGTAGAGCAGTAAAATTAAATCACAGATCTTATAACTTTGTACCAATTTAATGGAGTTTGAAAACCTTGCTGAGATACACAGTAGTAACATCAGTGCAAGACTGTCATGCTGCATGAGGGCTTTGGTTAAAATAGTCGAGCTGTGTGGTTGCCACTAGCTGTGTGGAATTGTTTGAAGTTAGTTAATACTAACTAACATTAACATTTAGTTCCTTAGTCTAATTCCTTAGTTGCACTCGCCATATGTCAAATGCACAGTAACCACATGGGCTACGTATCATATCAGCCCACAGATTATCGGACATTTCCTTTGTTGGAGAAAGTTCTTCTGGACTGTTTAACCAGAGGATTGCTCCGTGATCTCCCCATAAGTAAGAATTTGTATTTTTTTGCCTTGTGTTATTTGAAAGAAAGGAAATACTTTGGAAGTAAAAGTAATATTCTGCAGTTTCATTTTTATATTGTTTTTCAATGACATGATTCTAAATATCCGAAGAATTGGTTTTGAAAACAGTTCAAAAATACACTGTAAGAATAAATAGAAATTTAGAAATGTAGGAAATGGTTGCTTTTACCTGACTGAAACAACAGGTTTACTAAAACAATTTCAGTTGTTTGGTTATTCAATTATAAACGAGCAAAAGCTTCATGACTTATATGTGTGTGTATATATGTATATATGTCCATGTATACATACATACGTATATGTATTTATGTATGTATATTACATGGGAGTAGGAACCAAAATTGAAAAACTGAAATAGTCTAAGCCAATAGCGATAGCCATAAACACTAATTTGTATGCTTTTTCTTATAAAAATTTCAGTCATACAGAAAAGAGGAAATAATTGTATAATGCATACCATGTGACCATCACCTAGTTTAAATAACATTTTGCCATATTTGCTCCCCCTGTATATTTTGTGGCTAAACTGTTTTTTTTTTCCTTTTTTCCTTTCTTCCTTTCTTCCTTCCTTCCTTCCTTTCTTCTTCTTCTTTTTTTTTTTTTTTTTTTTGTTTCTTAGTTTCTTTTCTTCTTTCCTTCCTTCCTTCCTTCCTTCTTTCTTTCTTAGAACATGGGGAGGGTATGGTGGTGGGACCAGAGGGAGAGGGAGAAGCAGACTCCCCACTGAGCAGGAAGCCTGACCTGGGGCTTGATACTAGGACCCAGAGGTCATGACCTGAGTCTAACCGACTGAGTCTCCCAGGTGTCACTGAACTATTTTCTTTTAAAGTCAGTTACAAACGTTATGATACTTTACCCCTACATACTTGAGTATACATCTCCAAAAAGTTGGGATATTTTCCTATATAACCACAATACCATTATCACATTTAACAAAATTAATTTTAATATAGTCTGAGCATGGGACTCAGTACGGCTGAGTATATGACCGAGTATGGGATCATTTGTATATTAATCTGTATTTAAATTTCCCTAATTGTCTATAAAGTGTTACATAGTCTAGTTGATTCACTCAAGGACTGTGCACTCAGTTTGCTTCTTTATTTACCCTTTGCGTACTGTTTTCCCCTGCTACCTATTGTCTTGCTTTCTGTGGTTTCTATTACCCATCCAGAAGCAGATGATCTGCCTTCTGTCATATCAGAAGATCACTAGTAGTCTAACGTTACATCACAGTGCCTCCATCATTCGCTTCACATTATCTCATTACATACGCATTTTAGCATCTCATACCATCACAAGAAGATGTTAGTACAGTACAATAAAGTATTTTGAAAAAGAGACCACATTCACATAACTTTATTACAGTATATTGTTATTTGTTAACCTCTTACTGTATCGAATTTATAAATTAACCTTTATCATAGACATGTATGTATAGGGAAAAGCATAGTATATATAGGGTTCAGTACTGTCTGCGGCTTTAGGCAGCTGCTGAGGGTCTTGGAACGTATCATCCACAAGTAAGGGGGACTATGATACCTGCCAATGTTCTCCCTCTGGGGTGGGCAACGGTGACTAAGAAACCAAGGTCCTTTGCCTTCGAGAGCACCTTCTACATATGACCAAGGTAAAATCCAAAGAACTGGTAACAGGGCCTGGGAGAAAGAACTTTGAGGAGGCAAAAGTAAGTTATTTGAGGAGCAGCTATGAATGTGCTTTTAGGATACTTCAGTGGAGCAATCCTAAAGACAACTGACAGTTGGGAGTGGTTTGGAAACTAAAGAAATAGATTTAGCCTCTCTGCATGAATTTGCTTGACAGAAGGAGAATCAAAGATGGAGCTCTGAGGGAACTAGCTTTTAAGTGAGGAGCAGAGCTGTGTTTACAAGAGACCATGGAAGAACTTGGAGAGAGGTAGGAGGAGAACATGGCTGTGAGTGGGAAAACAGCAACCTTCTGTGGTAGAGACCTGGCTGTAGGTCATGAGGTTCCAGAGGAAGGCTTGGTGAGCCCAAGCAATCGCAGGGTCAGAATTTGGGCTGAAGAGTAAGGTCGTTGAGAAAGTGGTTGTGCGCTTCTAAGGATAGAAATGGGAATTGAGGGGGTTTATTGGCCTGGGTGACACTGGGAGTCTTGTGTAGGTGGCTCACACCCAGGGCAGGAATTGGTATGTAAATGAAAGGAGGTGAGCATCAGCCTTTGTGATTGCTGCAAGAAGTGTGGAAGTTCAAGCCAGGAGGAAGGATGAGGAGAAGATAACAGACTGGCCAGTGATCTTCTCAAGTCTCTAGAGAGACGTGAGAGCTCTGTCCATTGTGACTGACGTCATAGGGAAGGAGACAAATGTGGAGAGCACTCCCACAGGTGTAAACAAAGAAGGGAAATGACAGAGCCCTTGGGGAGTCAGGGGAGGTCGCTCTGGAGGGCTGGCATTTGAGCTAGGTCTCAAAAGAGAAGCAGGAAAATGTTAGATGGAACAATGGTATTCCAGGCAGAGAAAACAGTATGTAAAAGACCTGACTTGGCAAGGGACAAGTGACTGCTAAGAAGTCAGATGAAAAGTATTACTGAAAAAAGCTCGTGACCACTTCCCTTGGTTCCATCTGTGTAACCTAGAAATAGCTACAGCACAGGTCCTGTAAAATATCCTTTTACTAAGCCATGTTATTCCATGTGTACTGTGACAGTGACCCCCGTAATTGAGATTATGTATGCATCTGTCTCTGCTGCTAGAATGTGGTCAGGAACTATAGCTTCCTAAACTCACAGAGTCCCTGTAACTTAGGTACAATGAGTATTTGTTGAATAAAATTGGTCGAGGTAAAACTGGTTCACAGTAAATGGTCAATTTATTTTCCTTTGAGCATAGTTAGGCTATTCTCCTAATTTTACCTCTAACGAGGTGAATGTCCTTGATGCCAGTGGAGAAGTAAATCCGTTTTCTGAGAGACCTAGGTTGGCTCCCTGACCTCAGCGGGGAAGAGCACATTCAGATACTAAATTTCAGGAGGTCCAGGTTCTTATCTTTGCTACTTTAAGTCTTAATACAAAATAATGTGGAAAGTGTTTCACATAGAACATTTTCGTATAGCTAACATTTGTCTAGTGCCTGTGGGGTGCTGTGCTTTTGCAAATACCTTATTTCATCCTCACAACAACTAGATAAAGCCGATGTTCTCACAAGTTAAAATCACTGGGAATGGTGTTCCTGGAGAATATTTTTGTGGTTATAGGATGTAGTAAAGGTCTTACGTTACTTAGATATTTAGCACTCTCTGTTGTGAATTCTGAAGTGCAGCGAGAGTAAGGGTTTTTACTCTGTTACAGCACATGGTGCTCTGCTCCAAACATTGCAGCTTCATGCACACACTCAAAATTCTCTTCTTCCTATAAATTCTTTTTTTTTTTTTTAAAAAACGGTATTCACCTACTTGAGTTTTAACAACTGCAGTCCCAGAAAGCCAACAAAATTATTTTTTCATAAAATCCAGGTAGTCCTTTGTTAGCCTCAGAATTTGTAAGAAATCTCTTCAGAGTGCCCGTAGTAGGTAAATGGAAGTGCTGCCTTAGGTGGTGGTCCCACTCTCCCTTGCATGCTGGACAGATGACGAAATGTACATTCCTACTGTGCCTTTCCTGTTTTGTATCTTCTGTTTGGTTAAAAAGTAACCAGTTTATGACTAATACATCATAACTCCCCTGGAATTAGAAAACCTATTCCTCATAATTTGGTGAAAAAGATGTAATACGGATTTGGAGGGATAACTCTTTTATGTTCTGTATCTTCATTCATTCTTTTTTCTGCCATCCTTTGTTTTTTCTTATTTTTACTGAGCCTGTGATTTTGCTGTTTATCTAACATGGTGTCTTACTCTATGGACCTTTTCCACAGTACTTAGTACAAAACCTAATGTAATTTGGTACAAATATAATATAGTTGGTACAGTATAGCAGAGCACCTTGTACATGCCCTGTCAGTAATTAGTAATAGAGTATATAATATAGTATAATATAGTTAATACAATACAGTGTAGTTGGTTGTGTTATTATTATCACCTACAGTACCTGGATGACTTAGTTGGTTAAGCATCTGACTCTTGGTTTTGGCTCAGGTCATGATCTCAGGGTCATGAGATTGAGCCCTTTGTCATGCTCATGGTCAGCACCAAGTCTGCTTCCTCTCCCTCTGCTCCTGCCCACCCCCTCTGCATTGCACATTCTCTCTAAAATAAATAAAATCAACATTATCATCTAATATAATGAGGAATTATGAATTAATAAATACGTGTTTTTTCTTAGCTGAGGTTTTTGGGTTTTTGTTGTTGTTGTTGTTGTTGTTTTTAAGGCAGTGCTACTTTTTCTGATCCTTCTAGGAAATTTCAGAATATTTTTACCAAAATCTTTACTAACTTTTTTTTCATACAGAGATTGCCTGTAAGACCTAGACACCCTTTGCAGTCAGTTCCTTATTTTCAAGTTCTATTGATTAACTTCCTCGTGACTTGTGTATGTCTTAGTTTTCATGAGAAATCTGCTGTGGGTTGAAATTCTTTACATTTTCATTGCTTTCTTGAACTCTTTCATTGTTCATGTAGTACTAGTAATTTTTATATTTGAAAATGATACCAGTGACAGCTTGAACCTGATTCAAAAGTTGGTTGGACAAAGTGTAATCCTGGCATGCTTACCCCGGGCTGCAGAGTTGTACATCAGTCTTCCATGCTGTTATTCTCACCCAGGCCTTGAGTCAGTAGCCCCTAGGCTAAGATGTCTGACCAGCCTTGGGAGTGCCATAGCTGATTGTGGGAACCAGGCCTGAAGGCTAGCTGGGCTACTACAGGTGCTGTAGGCTCATGGTGGCCCTGCGGAGACAGGTTAGATTGGGAAAGATCCGATGGACTTAACTTTTTAATTTTTAACATTTCTCATCTTTTTATTTTCAAATTTTTCAAATTTCCAGAAAACTTGAATATTCGGTGAATACAAAGACACTTGCACATACATACCTTTACATAGATTTGACAGTTAACATTTTGCCACATTCCCTTTCTCTCTGTATATATAAAACTTATTTGGAGTAAGTTGAAAATGCAGTATCATATCACCTAACTCCTAAATGTATCCGCATTTACTTTAGCCCTACATACATGCATCCTTCATACCATTTTTCCATGGTAACCACGTTTATATCTAGTACAATTAACAATAAATCTGTAACACTCTATAATCTATAGTCTATACTTAAATTTCGTCAGTTTTCCCGAAAATGTCTTTATAGCTAGCTAGTTTTGTAGAATCCAGACCACTTGTCTTACATGGTTGTCTACATTTTGGCTTTCTGCTTGCTCCTGGTGATTAGATTTAGAATGTATAAAGGGTAATACTTGTGTGATATTGTATACTTCTTGTTCCCTCACACCAGGAGGTATATAATGAGCTTGTCCCATTATTGATGTACATCTGACCCCTTGGTTAATGTGGTGACCACCGACCTCTTTATTGTAAAAGTGATTTTTTTCCCTTCATAACTAAGTCATCTGTAGGGTGATTATTTGAAGTCCATTTGAATATTCTAGGGCCCAGTAACCTTTTAGCCAATGACTTTTTCATCCACTGGTGATCTTTGGCTGAAATTGAAGATTACTTTGGAGGTTATAAAACGGTGATTTTCTACATCTTTCATTCCTTCTACTTTTATTAACTGGTATTGTTTCATAAAGAGGCCTTCCTTTTCTCCTTGCTTCCTACCTCAGAACCCTGGAGAGAGTGAGAGAGAGAGAGAGAGTGAGAGAGAGAGTGTGTGTGTGTGTGTGTGTAGAGGCACACTCTTCAACATGTATGTATTGAGTATGTTACCAGGCATTGTCATTGTTCTTTTTGATGTTCACATTGTCGCAAGTGTAGTCCGTGGAAGCTTCTTGAAGCTGGTTTCTCTGTCCTTTCGAGCACTTCCTTGTTTTCTGGCATAGGAAGGTGTCTCAGGCTTATTCTTTACTTTCCCTGCCTTAGGCCTAGGATTAATCCTTTTCCTGAGATGCTCTATTCTTTATACTAGGAAACTGTATTTAGAAACCAAGATTTGGTTGCTAGAGTCCACTCCTTGATTCTAGAGTTTCATTAAGCCTGTGCTCTTTGAGGGGACAGAACTAAAAAGTAATCTCTTTTAAATATTATAGGAATAATCCAGGAAATAATATTTTTTAAAGATCCCAAGTATGTTTTGGTTTGTCTAATTCAAACTTAACATTACATTTCTTTTATGTTTGTATCTTCTCTCCTGAGTAACATCTTGGTCACCATAAAATTGATACCTTTATTTACTTTATGCTAGAACAGACACAAAATGTTTCAGAATTTTAATATTAATATTACTAACAATAAGCCTTCTGAGTAAAGTTGAAGAATTCTTTTGCTGTTGTGGTGTTTTGTTGTTGTTGTTTTTGTCATTAGAAATTAGGTTTGTATAGGGCACCTGGGTGGCTCAGTTGTTAAGCCTCTGCCTTCAGCTCAGCCTATGATCCCAGGGTTCTGGGATCCAGCCTCACATCGGGCTCCCTACTCAGTGGGGAGCCTGCTTCTCCCTCTCCCCACTCCCCCTGCTTGTGTTCTCTCTCTCTCTCTCTCTGTCAAATAAATAAAATCTTTAAAAAAGAAATGTATCCGCATTTACTTTAGCGGATGAGGTTTGTTTATTTTGTTTATATTAAGTTTTAGAGTTTCTTTTGAAAATGTTGGTCTTTAATACATACAGCATATTTGTGCTTCCAAGTTCAGCTGAATAAAGGCATCCCCAGGAAAGCCTTACTCATCCCTGTAGCCCTCACCCTACTGCCGCCTACTCCTTAATAAATGATCATTTTTATTTGTTTACACTGTACCGTTCCTTGTGGAATGAAACCTATGTATATTTTCCCCATTCCTATATGTATTTTCTTATTTTTTTTTCTTGTACCAAAGGTCACACTCTAAGCACATTTCCCTTGTATCTTGCTTTTATCAATCCTTTTTTATGCTAGAGTGCTTGGTGGCATGGACATGCCATCATTTATGCAGCCAACCTTGGAGTGGGGGTTCTAATATTTTGCGGTTGTAAATCAGCGAATAACCTGTGATGGTGTTGGTTTTGCCTGTGGAGGTGTAGCTTATATAGAGGAATTCGCCATGTTTTCTCCTCATACTTGTTTGATTTTCTGTGTTCGACCGTCTGACCCATCTGCGGCTTATCCTTGTATATGGTGTCGGGTTTGCGTCCACTTTTATCTTTTTCCAAATGGCAATCAGTTGTCTCAACATCACTTATTAAAAAGTCCACCTTTTCTCCCTCAGAGAAGGAAAGGCAGAGTCGTCCCTGGCTTTAAAAAAGAAAAAAAAAAATGTTCACAAAATTAGCACTCTGCTGTGTGATCGAAGGGTTTCTTAAGTGTCCATTTTATTGCCAGAAGCCCAAATGGGAGAATGAAGCTTGACTCAGAGACACAGATGGGCTCCCTAAGATAACTGAATTGATAAGCCCCAGGTTACAGACCCCTGACTTTCGGGAGTGGAATCCGGTCTTAGCATTTTGCGTGCGTGGGCACAGAGGCCCATCCTGAGAACAGCTTCTCCACAGAGCAGCGCTGTGTCTGCATGAGCTGCCAGTTAATTTAGAGTTCAGATGCAGTGCTAATAAGATCCAAGGCCACAGACTTCTCATCTGATACCATTCGAGAGAAAGGAAAACGCGTGTGCTTTGCTTTTGATTGTGAGGAGTGGTGTTGGCGAAGACACTGGCATGGCTTACACAGTTGTTCTCAAGTTGGTGGCAGTCCTGGGAGGTGGAGGGCTTTTGGAAATGTGTGTGGGCAAGATTTGTCACAGGTGCTAGGGTTATTACCAGCAGAGATGGTGGAGAAGGGCCAGGGCTGTTAAGTGACCTACAGGACAGGGAAGGACAAGGCTGCCTACTAGGGAGTTGTCACACTCAGAATGCCAATAGTGTCCCCATTGAGAGACAGACATTTCAGAGAACCCGGTTGGGAAAATGTAGTATAAAAACCTCTCAAAACTTCTTAGGAAGAGTTCAGAGAGCATCTAAAAACACTGGGGCTGTCGCGGTGGGTGAGGCTTGGAGCCTGCTCTTCTCAGTATTCGGTCTCTGATACTCGCACTGCTAACAGGGAGTCCAAAGTGGGGCTCCTGAGCACATTACCACAGAGGTTGTAGAGGGGCACCTCTTGTTTGCTTTTGAAAGAGGGATTTGGGGACGCCTGAGTGGCTCAGTCCATTAAGCCACTGCCTTCTTCGGCTCGGGTCATGGTTCCAGGGTCCTGGGATTGAGCCCCCCGCATTGGGCTCCTTGCTTGGCAGGGAGCCTGCTTCTCTCTCTGCCTCTGCCTGCTTATGCTTGCTCCCTCGTGCTCTCTCTCTCTGACAAATAAATAAATAAAAATCTTGAAAAATAATAATAAAAAACAAAAGAGGGATTCGTGGGAGCACATGCATGTTTGAAACTGACACTTGAAAATTGTTAATAAACAGTTTAATAGTGACAAATAATTTTTCTCTGGGGGATGTGTATGTGGTCATTTTTTTCTCCTGTTTAAAAGATTATGAGATCTCTGGCATGTACTAAGCACTCAGAAAGTATTAGTCATAACATTAACTTGAGTTTATAACAGTTGTTAATTAACCTTTGTGTATATTTTCAGAGAGCTATTGCTTACCTTTTTCCGAGTGGTTTGTTTGAGAAGCAAGCCAGGCCAGTAATGAAGGTAATTTTCTTCACTAATATTTTTAAAATTTCACTTAGGTCTGTAATATGTTACAGTAATTAATGCACTGTAATTTATTTTACAGCATCCTGAACAGATTTTTCCAAAACAAAGAGGTAAGTAAGTTTGCTCCTAATGAATGAGCAGTAGCTTTGCACAGTGGCAGTATTGTAGCCAATGAGGTTTATCTGAGGCGCGATTATTGCTGATTATTGCTAATTGAAGAATGAATGAGCAGTGCTTCCTTCACTGCAATGTCAGGTTACGTATCAGCAGCCACCCACATATGGTGGGGACATGCCCCTGTGTCATGGCAGTTGTGAGGCTGGTCAGCAATATTTTATAACTAATAATAAATGACTAGAATTTATAAATTATTTCTTTTTAATTAAATGATATTACAATTAGATCAGGTTAGAGTTTATGCCTATACTAGTGTTACACTCATTTATCTGCATTCTAAGATGCCGTTTTGAGGAAGAGTTTGGTATAGATCTGCTGGAGACTAATTCACCTTTATTCAAAAATGAAAAATTTTTGTTCATTTTGGAAGCACTGAGTATAGACCCTCCCACCCCCCATCCCCCCCACTGCCACCCCCGCTCTTTCCTTTGTTGATATAATTCCATTGTCTTTTGTCTTTCATTGTTTCTGATAAGCAGTTAGCCATCATCCTGTCTGGCCTTCTCTTTTCTCTGATTTCTTCTAAGATTTTCTCTTTATCTCTTAACTGTGTAAAATTAAATTTTGAAGAAAACATACATCAGGCTTTAAGGTTGCCAGGAAATAATAATTACTGTTTTCCAATTTACATTAAAAGAAAGCCTATTAGCCAGTGTTGACTGGTGGTAATTATCGGTTAATTTAAAAAGCTAAAGCTAGGGTGGCTCAGTGGGTTAAGCCTTGGACTCTTTTTTTTTTTTTTTTAAAGATTTATTTATTTATTTGACAGAGAGAGAGATCACAAGTTAGGCAGAGAGGCAGGCAGAGAGAGAGGAGGAAGCAGGCTCCCCGCTGAGCAGAGAGCCCGATGTGGGACTTGATCCCAGGACTCTGAGATCATGACCTGAGCCGAAGGCAGCGGCCCAACCCACTGAGCCACCCAGGCGCCCCAAGCCTTGGACTCTTGATCTTAGCTCAGGTCTTGATCTCAGGGTCATGAGTTCAAGCCCTACACTGGGCTCCATGCTGGGCATTGAGCCTAATTTAAAAAACAACAACAAAAAATTTTAAGTACTAAAGCTAGAAATTACTTCTTTAAAACGCTCAGTATAAATTTATACTTATTCATCAATCTTTTGCTATAATAACTCTAGATGGTTTTTTTCTTTCAGTAGGTATCTATTTCTCCCCATTCCTTTTATCCCCATTATCAAAGTTTTTTAGTTTTGGTTTCCTCACAGTGGAACAAAGAACTTAAATTTCTAAGAAATCTAAATGCAGAATATTTCTGTATTTCTACAGATTTTTCCTCTAACCACAATGAAGTGGAACAGACTTTTTTTTTTAGTAGCTTGCCTTTCCGTTTTTCTGAAGCATTCAATTTCGTTTTCACAGCACCAAAAATCGTCTTTTCTATTTCTACTCATATATCATCTGCTTATATAGTACTTAATTCACATAATTACAGAAATAAATACAGTTGTAATAAATAGATTTGGGAATGGACACAGCTGACTCTTCCAAAGCATTTAACTCTGCAGCAAAGATGTGTAGATTTCATAGAGAAGAGCCTGGTAGCCACAAATTCTTACTGTACAGGCTGCATTACTCAGTCTCTTTTAGAGCTGATTCAGTAGAGATTGGTAAGAGAGAAGATATTTCAATAAAAAAATGTATTTCTTTTGCACTGATATATCTGCTAAGTCTTAACCTGTGTTCAGAGCTAGGCACTCTTTTTTTTTCCCCTTAAGATTTTATTTATTTATTTGAAGGAGAGTGAGCAAGAGAGAGAGAGCATGAGCAGGGGCAGAGGGAAAAGCAGACCCCCTGCCAAGAAGGGAGCCCGATGTGGGGCTCGATTCCAGGACCCTGGGACCATGACCCGAGCTGAAGGCAGAAACTTAACTGACTGAAAGCCACCCAGAGGCACCCAGAGCTAGATGTTCTTTCATTCTACTTCTCTACTTCGCTCTTTGAAATGATAACTTTTATTTTGAATCTTGTTAAAAAAATTAGGGGCCCTTTTATAAATGAATTGTCTTTCATATTTCTTCATTTCTCTGACATAGTTGATTATAAACTATAACATCATTTCAACTGAGAGCTCTTGGGGAGATAATAAACGAAGGCTGTGTTACAAGTGCACATCCGTTTTAAAGGTGCAGCTCAAGTTTATCGAAGTAGAACTGTATATACAGGACATAGAAACTTAATGGCTTTTTCTGTAAATGTGGTAACTGATTTTTTTTTTGTTTTTAGTAGCTTCTCTATATATCAGCCTCACAGGCTCCTCACTTACATGTCCTGTCTCTTTGTCTCTTTGCATCTCTTGTATATCTGTGCCTTTAAAACTGTTCTTTCAAATCATACCAGCTTCTCAGTATTAGAAATTTGTCATTACTATCAGCTAGAATGTAACAACTGAAACTTCCAGACATCCCTGCAAAATGCTTCTGTTATTTTGTCAGTATTGGTGGGGTTTTATTACATACTGCAGTTAACTATATTTAGACAGAATTCCTTTAGAATTAGCAAAATATTTTTTGCCACCTACCTACCAATTTTGCTATACTTTGTAAACATAAGACAGACTAATTTTTATGTTAAAAAATCAGCAAAATTTAGATTTGAATAGATTATGATGCTTGTAAAGTGCCACCACTTCCTTTATTAAAAGATGGAAGCTTCCAGATTGAGTTAACATAAAAATCTTGCTCTACTGTTTAAGGCAAGTGATAAAAATGTCAGAAAAACAAAGATATATGCCAGATTGATGACAGACGCAAGGAATAGCACCTAACGAGATGAAATGGAATTCAGGGGGGTCGAGGAGTGGTTCGATGAGACAAGAATGTTAATTGATATTGATAGAATCTAATATCCTTTAAGTGGATTTGATGACCATGAACCTTTTTGTACCATGCATTTAGCATTGAAATGTTCGTAGCAAAAGCTGTTAAATAAGGCTCTAAAGAATTCGAATAACACAGCATGATATTATAGCTTACACATACAGGTACAAAAATATATTTTTCTGTATAGATGCTAATGGAATATTAATAGAATTATGATGTAAGAGGTCATAGAGAAAATCTAACAAGTTCCAAAAATGTAGAAATTATATAGGTTAGATCCTCTGACTTCAGATCACTAGAACCATAAAACTGTTGGATTAAAGAGGAAACCAGAATTGAAATTACAGATTATTTAGAAATGTAGAAAGATGAGAACAGTTCATATCAAACCCTATGGGATATAGGCAGGTATTATGCAGAGGCAAACATAGTTAATAGACATTAACAGAGACTGGAAATAAATGAACTCAGTATTCATTTCAAGAAAGTAGGAAAGGAACGAAATTGATGAATGAAGAAATTTTAAAGATGAGGTAGGATAAATGAAGCCAACTAGTTCTTTGAAAAAGCCAGTGAAATTGATCAACATCTGGCAAGTCTGGTCAAGGAAAAAAAACATAAATGGACAATATTAATCATTTTCAATAATATTCAGAAGATATTTTTATTTATTTATTTTTACTAATTTTTAAAGGTTTTATTTATTTGACAGAGAAAGACTCAACGAGAGAGGGAACACAAGCAGGAGGAGTGGGAGAGGGAGAAACAGGCTTCCCGCTGAGCAGGGAGCCCGATGTGGGGCTCAGTCCCAGGACCCCGGGATCATGACCTGAGCCGAAGGCAGATGCCCAATGACTGAGCCATCCAGGCATCCCTTCAGAGGATATTTTTGAAGTAAAGATTGTTGTGGGTAGCTTTATTCTAATTAATTTGAAAAATATCCTAATTAATAACTAGAATTTATTGAAACTTCGAGTGGGCCAGGCGCAGTTCTGAGTGCTTTGTATTTGCTCATAATCTTCACAACAGTTTCATTAAGTAGATACTGTTACGTGCCCCATTTTACAGATAAAGGAATTAAAACCTGGAGAGTAATCTACCAAAAACACAGCTGGGAAGTGGCTGAGGCAGAGGGGGTAGAGTTAAGATGGTGAAGGAGTAGTGGGACCCTAAACGTGCATCATCCTTCAGACAGCTAGATAAATAGCAGATTATTCTGAACACCCAAGAAGTCAGTCTGAGAGAACAAAACTGCAGGTCTACAAGGAAGTGGCTGAAACAAGATATAGGTAGGCCCTAACAATCTCAACTGCAAAGCACTGCCACACTTCCCTGATTCTCAAACAGGTAGTAATAATCTTAGGGAGAATACTGGTTAGACTAAAAGCTGGGAAAGTCAGAGGTGATCAGAGATCTAATCAGAGAGGCACCAGGCCCAGAGGTTCTGTGAGTTCTGTCATACTTGAGAAAGCTTGAACTTTTACGTTATGTGAACTGTTGCAGAGCAGAAAGATAACAAAACCTTCAGGTTCACTTTAAAGGCTCAGACAATTACTAGATCTGGATACGAATTGCATAAAAACTTGTAGTCTGTTCTCACTAAATAAAATGATAGCAAACGAAATAAAGAAATATAAATATAAATAAATATATAATTAATAAATAAATGATATATATTATATAAATATATATTTAATATAAATATTTATATTTATTTATATAATATATAAACACATAATATATAAATGTATAAGTAATATATAAATATATTTATATATTATGTATAATATATTTATAATAAATATATGAATATTATATAAATAAATATATTATTTCTATTTATTTAAATTATACGAATATAATTATAATATAAAATATACTTGTTTATAAATAAATAAATATAAATATAAATAAAATATTAAGAGAAAATACCAGAAGACCTTTTTACTCCCAGGAATATTAGGATGGTTTAACATTAGGAATTTATTAATGAGTTGCTTGAGTCAGGAAGTAAATATTTTCATAGATGAAGAAAAGGTCATTAAACAAAATTCAGCATTTTTTGATGAAACTCTTAAACTAGAACTAAAAAGAAACTTTATTAGTTTGAGAAAAACTATCATGAGAAACAAACACCTTAAATTAAAAAGCATGGCACTGGGATTACTTTATCTTATGTCCAGGAATAAGATAAGTATGCCTGCACTTGCCTGTGGTATTCGGTATTATTTTGAAAGGCTTAACCAGTGTGATTAAAAAAGGCACAGAGGTTAGGAATAAGTCAGTTATTATTCATAGATGTTAAGATTGCCCACCTAGAAAAAACAGACCACAAACTAAAAACCATATTAGAATTACAGTAGAATATCCTTATTTGGATATCTGAATATTGAAAATATTTAAACTATGTGAGTTGTAATTTTTTTTAATGAGACTCTTTTTTTTAAAGAGTTTTATTTTAGATAGGGCACACATGAAAGAGAGCGAACACTTGCAGGGAGTCGGGGAGAGCAACAAAGGGGGATGGGAGAGGGAAGAGGGGAAAGACTCAAGTAGACTCTATGCTGAGTCTAACTTGGGGCTCTGTCTCAGAACCCTGAGATCATGACCTGAGCCGAAATCAAGAGTTGGACGCTTAACCGATTGAGCCACCCAGGTGCCCCTTAAGTGGTACTCTTATAAAAACATGCCACAGTATAGGTGAAGGGCAAAGTGCTAATTGTACAGAGATAATATGAGCATCCTGCCGATTGACAACATGGTGGCCAAACCCACACAAATCAGTATGGAATGGCGTGTAATGATGATTTAAGTAACATAATGGTCACATTGGTAACAAATAAATTGTGATTTTTCTCACCTATATTTTGGTGGACAGGAGCTGTTTCAGAAACATTGAATTCCAGCTTTACAAATACATATCTACATATGCACATAGAAAAATAGGTATCTGGGTGTATTCTATTTTTTCAACATTTCTTTGTATACACTTCATCTGTTCTAATTTTACATCTATAATTAAATTATTAAACTTCTGTTAAAGTTTCCCTTGTCATCTCTTGGTTGAATGGAGTTCATCTTCTAGTAGATTCTTCAAAGAGAGGTCATAGATTACAAAATTTCTTGAGCACTGACGTGTTTAAAATTATTTTCCTATAGCCTTGATACTTGAAGAACAGCTAGGCTAGAGGGAAAAATCTTTGGCTCACACTTTCTTGAGTTTCTTAGAAGTGCTGTGCTATTGTTGTCCTGCTTTGTCTGTTGTTCTTGAGAAGTCTCAGATCAGTCCAGCTATTCTTTCCTTATAAGTCATTTAATCTTTTTTCCTGGTGGTCCTAAGGATTCTTTACCTTTGTTTAGTAGCTTTGTGGAAGTATGACATTGAGTTGATTATGAAAAGTTAGCTTATTGTGCTGGCAGTGAGCTCTTTCGGTATTGTAGATTCAAGTTCTTTATATCCAGGAAGGTTTTTTTAATAGTTTTAAATATTAGTTCTGTTTCACTTTGTTTTGCCCCTTGGGACTCCAGTTATGTAAATTTTATTCCTTCTTTGGTTGTTTTCTAGTCTGTCTTTCTGACTCATCTTCATTTTTTCTTTGTCTCATTTTCATTTTCTTGATGGTCTTTGTAGTTTTTCCTCCAGTGTCCTTTATTATGTTTTCAATCTATTCTTCTAATCTATTTTTTTTTTAAACTTTTTTTTTTAATTTTTTTTTTTTTTAAGATTTATTTATTTATTTATTTGACAGAGATAGATCACAAGTAGACAGAGAGGCAGGCAGAGAGAGAGGAAGGGAAGCAGGCTCCCCGCCAAGCAGAGAGCCCGATGCGGGACTCGATCCCAGGACCCTGAGATCATGACCTGAGCTGAAGGCAGCGGCTTAACCCACTGAGCCACCCAGGCGCCCCTCTATTTCTTCTTTTAATCTATTTCTTCTATATAAATCAGTCTACATTTCTGATGATTTTAGCTTTTTCCCTAATTCTTCTCTGAGTTTAATCAAGTTTCATTACTTTCAGTTTTTTTGTCCATTATGGGCTCATATTTTGAAGATTTGATGCAGAGTATCCTCCAGTAAACCCAAATGCTTGTTTGAAAATATTTAATTCAGTTTGGAGTGTTGCATTTCACTTTCCTTCTGTTTTGTCATTGGTTTTACTAAGGATGATTTTCTTCAGCTGAGCATTTGGATTATTCTCATTTTCTGTTTTATTTTTGTAGCAGTCTTTAAAAAATAAATGGGACAGGCATCCACATTTCTGTGGACAGAAGTGTCCCCCACTCCCCCCCCCCTTTTTTTTTAAAGATTTACCTATTTTAGAGAGAGAATTAGCACAGGTGGGAGGGGTAAGGAGAGAGAGAGAGAATGCATCTCAAGCAGACTCTGCACTGAGACTAGAGCCCAACACAGGGCTTAATCCCCTGACCCCAAGGCAATGTCCTGAGCTGAAACCAAGAGCTGGGCACCCAACCAGCTGTGCCACACAGGTGGCCCAGAAGTGTCCTATTTCTTAATCCACTCAATGGAATGTAAAAAAAAAAAAAAAAAAATAGAGTGTATCCAGAACATGACAGAATTGGGTCAAGACTTAAAAGTTCATTATGATTTTGGAATTAAGAAGTTCACACTCTAGAATAGAATTAAAGTTGTTAGTTGAAGGATAAACATACAACTATCAAATAATGGATAATATTATGTCCTTAAGTCACAAAAAAATGAAAAGGACAAAGATCGGTAAATTACCTATTTTAAAATTCAAAACTTCTCTTTAGAAAAAAGGCAGTATAAATTTAAAAAGCAAGCATCAGGGGTACCTGGATGGCTTAGTCAGTTAAGCATCCGACAAAGTAAGCAAAGGGGAAAATAGTCAATTCATAAGTGAGAATAAAAGTAACCAGTAAACATAAGAATTATCAGATCAGAAACAGTGTTTTATAAAACAATGATAGATCATTATCACTTACCAGATTAGAAATTGTAAATAGTATGTGTTAGCAAAGAATTAGAAACAGTCTAAATGTTCACTAAATAGGGTAGCTAACTAAATGTCGGAGAATCTACTGTGAAGTAATGTGCTGATAATCAAGAGAGAGCTAGTTCCAGGGGTTTTGAGTGGCTCGGTCTCAGTTAAACAGCCAGCTCTTGATTTTGGCTTGGTCATGATCTCAGGGTTGTGCGATTGAGCCTGGTATCAGGCTCCGCACAGACACTGGAGCCTACTTAAAATTTTCTCTCCCTCTCCCTCTACCCCTACTCCTCGCTCCTCACTCATGCATTTCTGCTCGCTCTCTCCCACTCCCTCTCTTTCACTCCCCAAATTGAAAGTGAAAAAGGCAGCTCCAGTTGCATTAGTACAAATGAGACACACTGTTGGGTGAGAAAAGGAAGTGAAAATGGTGTAGTGTTGTCTTAGTCCATTCAGGTTACTGTACAGTGGGTGGCTTACAAACCAAAGAAATGTATTTCTCCTAGTTCTGGAGGCTGGAAGTCCAAATTCAAGAAATCTATTCACTTCAAGAGCCCGCTTCCTGGTTCATGGACAGCTGTCTTTCCCTGTGTTCTTACAAGGGGGCCTAGGATCTCTGGGGTTCCTTCTGTGACTGCACTCATCCTATTTATGATAGCTTTGCCCGTATGACCTGATCGCCTTCCAGAGGCCCCATACCAAAATACCAGCACATGGAGGATTAGGCTCCAACATGAATTTTGGGGGCAGGGGAAGACAAATAGTCTGTAAGAAGTATATAATGTAAATACAGCTTAATACCATTTGTGTTTTTAAAAAACATGCAGACAGTCCTCTGTATATCAGTAGGTAAGTAGACATAGGTAAATAAATTGAAAGAGTCTAGAACAATCAATTTCAGCCTTGTCTGTGGCAAGGGAATTCTGGTATTTAATCTTTATAAAAACAGTGGACAAATGAAGTATTCAGAGGGAAATTGATAGCATTGTGAAAGTGTATAGTAGAAAAGAAGATCTAAAAATCACTTGTCTAAGCTTCCATCTTAGGAAACTTGACAAAGAAGAGCAAATTAAATCTGAAGTAAGCAGAAGAAAAAACGATAAAAATCATAGCAGAAGTCAGTGAAGTTGAAAACAAGAAATCAGTGAAGAAAATCAACAAAAACCGGTTCTTTGATAATAGATTTTATACGTCAGTTTTATTTTATCAATAAAATCGATGAGCCTCTAGTCAGGCTAGCTGAAAGAAGGGAGCATGGACACAGATGATTCGTACTGGAAAGGAAAGAAAGGATACTGCTACAGATCAGGGACATTAAAAAGACCATTAAGGAATACCATGAACAACTCTGTGCCTCCAGATGTGATGACCTATAAGAAATGGACCAATTCCATGTAGGTTAGATACAATCTGCCAGAACTTACACCAGAAGTAGACAATTTGAATAAGCTTATATCAATTAAAGAAATTGAATCAGTAATTAATAACCCAGAAGACTGAGGTTTGGCTATGGCTTTTTATGTATAACACCAAAGGAGAAGCTGGATTTCATTAAAATTCACATTTTCTGCTGTGAGAAAGACCCTGTCCAGAGAATGAAAAGACAAGCCACAGATTGTAGAAATATTTGGAAAAGATGTATGTGATAAAGAACTGTTAACCAAAATATACAAGGAATTTAATCTTAAACTCAACAGTAAGAAAACCAACGACCCAATTTAAGAATTGGTCAAAGTTCTTAATAGATAACACAGAAGGTATATACATGGTAAACATGAAAAGATGCTTCACCTCAGGGAAATGCCAATTAAAGCAACAGTGAGATACCACTACAGGCCTTTTAGAATGGCCAAAGTCCAAAACACTGACACCACCAAATTGTGCCAAGGATGATGAGCAACAGGAGCTCTTATTCATCACTGATGGAGATGCAGAAATGGTACAGCCACTTTGAAAGAAAGTTCGGCGGTTTCTTACAAAACTAAATATAACTCTTCCCATACGATCCAGCATTTGTGTTCCTTGGTATTTGTCCAAAGCGGTTAAACACTTAGGTCCACCCAGAAACCTGTAGAAAGGTGTATAGCAGCTTGATTCATAATTGCCAAAACTTGAAAGTAACCAAGATGTCCTTCTGCATTTGAATGGGTAATGAAACTGTGGTACGTAGAGATGATGGAATATTCTTCAGCACTAAAAAGAAGGGTGCTGTCAAGCCATGAGAAGACATGGAGGAGACTTAAATGCAAATGTCTGAGGGAAAGAAGCCAATCTGAAAAGGCTACCTACTATATTCTACGTATATGACATTCTAGAAAAGGCTAAATTACAGAAACGGTGGAAAGGTCAGTGGTTGCCAGTGGTTAAGGGGAGTAGGTGGAGCACAGAGGATCCTTAGGGCACTGAAACCACTCTGTATGATATTATAGTACTGGATCCAAAGTCACCAAGTGTACAGGAGTGAACCCTGTTAACTGTGGACTTAGGGTGATAATAATTCTCCAGAGAGAGTAGATTCATCACTTGTAACAAAGGTACCACACTGTCAGGGGATGTTTTATGATGGATGTGGTTATGCATATTTGGGGGCAAAGATGGTATATGGGAAATCTCTACCTTCCTCTCAACTTTGCTGTGAACTGCTCTTAAAAAAAAGAAAAAAAGCGTTGAAAAAATAGTGAAAGAAGGGCATATCGCTTAAAATTAATTTTATAGAAAACATAGTTAAATGAAGGGACAGTATCAAGAACACTACAAACTAAAATACAGGTAAAACTTAGAAAAATATACATGAGTTTTTATGTAGAAAATTAGGAAAATTATTATGTAGTAAATATGAAAATTAATAAAATTATAAACCTCATAGGTGAAAGTCTGAATAGCTAGAAAAAAGATTTCATGTTCTGTAAGGAAAGATATTGGAAAGTTACTTCCTTAAAAATTAACAAATGTAGTATAGTTTTGTTTTGTTTTTAAGATTTTATTATTTATTTGACACAGAGAAACACACAGCCAGAGAAGGAACACAAGCAGGGGGAGTGGGAAAGGGAGAACAGGCTTCCCAGAGCAGGGATCCCGATGTGGGGCTCGATCGCAGGACCCTGGGATCGTGACCCGAACAGAAGGCAAATGAATAACAACTGAGCAACACAGGAGCCCCCGAACGTAATATAATTTTAATCAAAGTCCCAGTAGGACTTTTGGGAGATATTTATAAGCTTAATTTGAAAGGGTAAATGTGTAAGAAGCAGAGAGAACTTTTTAAAAAGAAGTAAGGGTAATGTAGGAACCTTACCCTATCAGCTATCAAATGCAGCAAAAGCTTATTTTAGTCCAAGGTGGTGGTGTTGCAGTGTCCTGACAGACCAATGAACCAGATTAGAGTATTCAGCATCAGCATGTTTGTTAATGTCATTTTTTGTGAATTCTAAGAGAGTTTTTCAGTTTTAACATTTTTGACCACAGGATTAATTTTACAGTTAACGTAAACCATGATGTTCAGCATTTTCTCCTTCCTTCTTTGTATAAGACACATGATGGGGCATCTTAAAATCTGTGACATCTTGGATTGAATGAAATAGTATGAAATCAAGTATATACACACGGACTTCTATATACTCACACACAAAATGAGGCCCACTCAAAAACCCCTCCCAAGTTTTACAGTAGAGTCTTATGTGCAGCAATGATATTTGTCTTTCTTAGGCACTTTCTGACTCCTTTAACACTACATACAATGCAAATGGATTGCATAGTGAAGTTACAACTATTGGAAAATATGCAGGATTTCATGAAGTCTGAGAATGATGTTGGAGAAGTATTTAATTTATCCACTGCCTTTGGCATATAAGAATCTAGTTTTCTTTTTCAAGCTAAAATCCCTGTCAAGACTTTTCTTCAGAATTTATTATGAAATTTTGGTCTTTGTTTTAAATATATTCACTTAAAGTGTCCTGTGTGTAATGTCAGTTACCCTCAGAAGCAGAAATATCCTACTTATTGTACAGGTGGTATTTCAACACAAGAGCGTAGTGGGGCATCTGGATGGGAACAGTCAGTTAAGCGTTTGACTCTTGGTCTTGGCTCAGTTCGTGATCTCGAGGTCATGAGATCGAGCCCCACTTTGGGCTCTGTTCTCAGAATGGAGTGTACTTAAGATTCACTTCTCCCTTTGCCTCTCCCCCCTGCTCGTGCTTGCTTGAGTGCACTCTCTTTCTCTCTAAAATTAATCTTAAAAACAACAACAACAACAAAAACCTTGACTCAGCGGGAGAGTGTAGTATCAAAAAACTGATGGGACAAAGACTCTCTTTGCTGCACAAGGTAATAACTTGGATTCTGCCTGATGAACATAGATTTCAAATAGATGAAATTTCTGAGCACGAAAAAAATAAAAATTCCAGAAGAAAATATAGGAAAATAGTTTTTAGAAATCCCAAAGTCTTAAAGCATGCTCTCTCCATAGAAGTGATATTGTCCCTGAGGGGACATAAATGGATTCATAGGAGGTGAGTAAAGGCTGAACTGCTAGAATGTTTATGACCCTCCAAAGGACCTCTGTATACTTCAACAGATCTATGGTATATTTGTGATATTGAAGTTTCATGGGGAGGGAGGCAATTAAAGAAAAAGATGTCTAGTGAGGCTCACTTAGTAGGGGTGATAGTGAGAAACAGCCAATAAACCATGCTCTAGAGAAAAGTGACAGATTCTACAGTATGCATATATTTTAAACTTCTTGACTATGAAAGACACTGGAAACCAAAGTAAAAGGTGGGTGACAAAGGATTTCAACACATTAAGGCTGTCTGTGTTTGTCTCACATACCCTCCCCATGGGGGGGTAAAAAAAAGATAAAGGACCTCATTCCTTTAAAAAAAAAAAATGCTTTCTCTAAAAAAAAATTTTTTTTTAAGAAGTGAGTGTTAGATTGGGAGAAAAGAGTTTTCAACTTCTGTAATTGACAGAGGAGTGTACCTTTAACATATTGAAGTTCCCACAAATGGTTAACCAAGAAACAACAGTAGAAATAAGGGCAAAGGATGTGGAGTCAGGTTTGGTTTATTTACTACAGTGAGTCCATTCCTCAGTTTGTTTGGTGTTTATTAGATGTGAATGACCATCTGTATTTCAAAAGGAATTACACATAACATCTTGTGGGGGCCCTTCTGTTTTAGACATTGGAGTTCTAAGAGGTGTGTTACCACAGAGTTGGATCAAATAATGTGGCATGGAAAAATCCATTTAGTTTTTTCTTTGTTATTTTATGCCTTTTCCTAATTTCCTGAATGTATGACATCATTGACTTTATCAGCGTCCCTTTTTAAGAATATGGAGTGTGTTGTATTTTTAGCCAAACCTAAATTCTTTGTTCTAACAAGATGATTTTTTGCTATTTTATGTGTGTTTATTTAAAACAAGTTCTAGAAATTCTCATGATGAACTGCACAGGAATATTTTATCAGTTATGAACAGTTTTATGTTAATGAGTGTGAAATATTAAATATCCTAAATAGTTTCCAGCATGTTAAACATGCTGAACCAAATACTAAAATTCCAAATATTAACGCTGTTTTGTCATTAAAAGTTAATCAGGATTGTAGACATGTCTCCTAACTTCAGTTAAATATACCTATAAATTTTTATTTTTGCTTATTTTCATTTCGCTTTTTATTAGCGATCCAGTGGGGAGAAGATGGCCGTCCATTTCATTTTCTCTTTTATACCGGCAAACAGTCGTATTATTCATTAATGCATGTAAGTATATTACATCGATGATTAATAATATGAACTGTAAGCTTAAGTGACTGTAGCAGAGATCTTGCTTGGCTTCAGGATTTACCTAGTATGTTTCAGACTGAGCAAAATTAAGATCTCTAGAGGTAAGGCAGTATGTCGAAAGACTTTATATCTTACTAACCATTTTTGCTAAAGGTAAATAAACACCATAGAATTTATATCTGAATGTCTGGTTTTAAAATGCTGGTATTTAAAAATTGAGATCATTTTTTGGAGGTGGGTGCTCCGCTCAGTCATAAGGCACGCACGTGCGTGGAGGGTAAGGCTGCTGTCAGGGGCTGTAAGGCGTTTGCCATGGGCAAATTGTTGTCTGTACTTTTTGTTTATCCTATACAGTTTTTGCCTTTCAGAGGCGAATGCAGCATTATGAGTCTAGAATTTGTGCCCTCCAAAGACCTAAGAAATGGTTTTATTACACGTTGACTTGCAACTGCGTTTGAGTGTACCGGGAGCAGCTTTTTCTCGTTGTTGTTTCAGTGCTCTGAGTGTCTGATAGCATGCAAATTTGGGGGTTCCCTAGGGTATTACGAATAAAATGCCTAGCTGCTAATACCCAGTTTTGGACAACAGAACCTATCTTGCTTTAAGAACATGGTGTCAAGTTTTATTTTCTTCATTATACGGTTTTTAAAAAATTGCAAAAACATGCACCGGGCTTCCCCGGCCTCAGTCAGCTTTCAGGTTGCTTGAATCCCAGGCACACATTCACTCGGCTTTTTTAGAACTCTCTGGTGTTTATTTGTGCTCCACAAACCCAAAGGACAAAATCCCCACTTGTCAGGTACATTTATTTCTTGGGGAAAAAAAAGAAAACCTTCTTTTCGCTTTTTGTTGACCTTGGGCAAATGAGCTTCTTGCCCTGGCAGAAATGAAATGAATGATAAATGTAGAGTGTGTCTTTGCTGACTAATGGAGCTGCGGCTGGCTCTCCGCCGAGCCTCCCCCGCAGCCCGAGGCTGCCCGAGGACTCCTGCTGTTCATTTAAATAGGTATGTCAAATCTGCCTCCAAACGCCACTGGTTTGATCTGTGGTAATATTTGTGAAGGTTCCATATGGACTTGAGCCCCCTGCAGTGCTAAGAAATAATGTACAACGCTTCATGGTGCAGACGCAAATTTTCTCTGAAAAGGGATGCAATGCTGCGTTTTAGCTGTCGGAGGGGATGATGGAGCTGACGCGCTAGGCCTGTCAACTTGTTACACGGATGGGTTGCACGCAGCGAAGCTGTGGAAAATCTGTGCCTTTTAACTTTTCTACTTAATCACGGTTGTAGCATTGCCTTTAGACTGTATGCTACATTAATTCTCTTCCTGCCTTCTGCCTTTCATCCCGAGTTTCACGGAAAAAAGTAAAGTATGCAGGTCTTGTAGGGGAGCCTTATCAAACAGCTGTCAGCTGACAAGCCATTTGCATTTGTTTGGGCTGAAACTGAGCAACCCAAGGGCAAGATATTTTGTTGCATTCCATCATAATGAAGAAATTACACATTGTAGAAGGGTCCTAACATCGGTTTGGGTTGGTTTCTGTGTTTTAGGAAGGTACTGCTCAAGAAAACGGTCGGTTTCACTACCGTAGTCTGACTGAAGATGTCAAATTACAACTGATTAATAAAGGGTTTTCTTTTGTTGTTGTTGTTTTGTTCTGAGTAATACGGTTTCTGTTACATAGATCTGAGTTCTTCAGGCTTTTCTGTTCTAGTTCAACTCTGTAGTTTAGGTCTGTTCATTGTGTCGGGTGTTTTGACTCCCCAGGCAGTGTGGGGCTTAGCATTTGCTGTAGTGCTTATGGGAACAGTTTGCATGTATGAATGACAGATTGTTTGGTTTGACCTGAGTGTTTTAATTCAAATCATTAATAAAATCTTACGTTTCTAAATCAACTTTTTATGGACTCTTAAAGTAAATGTATGCGTGGAAAAAAAGGACAAATGCTTTCCTAAATCTGCGCCCATCAGCTTCCTGTATGGCCGATGCTCTTAACAGCTTGTGGTCGTGCCAGCCTCGTTTCCTAGATGGTGCAGGTTGATCACCCTCCTAGAGACCCTCTGCTACTCTGAAGCACTGTGACTAAATATCCACTGGTCACTTTACAGAAGTGGTTTTGTAGGGAAGCCAGGCATCGGGTATAAAGAAAAAAAGGATAAAACTTGAAACTGCTTCATGTGTTGGCTCACTCCTTTGTTCTGCCTCCTCTTGGAGTGGGGAGGGCGGTGAGGATGCCATTCGATTCTGTGGGAGAGTGATCCCACTGCAACAAGGAGTCGACCCCCAAAGACTGTGGCAGGCCTTAAACACTTGGAAGTGTATCTTTGCGGTTGCCATTTCTTTTGATACAGGTTCTTACCATGTGACACCGTAAAAAGACCCTAAGGCAAACTAGGTTTTCTGGTTAGCTAACTGTAATTTTGTGAGGCATGGCAGTCGTGGGCCAAGCTTTTTGACAAACAAACAAACAAACAAAAAACCTCATGGGTCTCAAATATGTGTGCAGTTCTGGCCAGGAGACCTTTCTGACATCAGTTAACCTTTTTGTCTTCTGTAATAATGCCAGTTCCTCTTTTTGGTATTTAGTCACTGTTGGTGTAGTAGGCTTATGTATTACCTCACAGCAACTAATACAAGAGTCCCTGTGTGGCTTATAGTTAAGGATAACCTCCAGTGCTTTAGTGAACACTGTTTCCAATTGGCCTGTCATCAGTCCATCCGGTCTTCGTGGAGAAGCAGGGAGGTTTTTGAGGGAAGATGAGGACGAGAAGAAAGAAGCAATTTATTGTTCCTGCCCAGATGTGAAGTATGATAGGAAAGCGTGAAGTGGAGTGGAGGAAACGTGCTGATCCGTAGCGGTCTCAGCTTTTGTAAATGTGTTACTTTCCAAAGGTTGTTGCCCCCCTTCCTTGGGATTGCCTTTCTCCTATGGATATAATATATGTCTTCAGGTTCCTGGGAAAGTCAGTATAAACTCACTTATTTTACACTGTAGTGGATGTGGGATACATATGTAATGTAAAAAGTATAGGACTGAACAAACAAGTAGTGTCTTAAGGAGTACAAAATAGTTTAAGTAAAAAGAAGTAAGAGACTTAAGAAGTTTCTCAGAAGGTCCTTGAGTACTGAAAAGGGAGCTCCACGCTTGATGGCATTGGCTCATCTGTCTTTTCTCACCAGAAATGGATGGCTTTCCATTTCCTTAATGGCCATATGATGAGTAGAACTTGTATACTTCTCAGACATGATTTAGAGTTTGAGTTTAGGGTTTCAGGAGCAGAAGGAATGAACAGAGGGAGAAGAAGAGAAGTTTCCTGCAACAACTGAGCCGAAGTGTAAAGGAAAGGAAAGTCTTTTTAAAGAGGATAAAGGTATGTGTGCACTAAAGAAAATGCTATGCCATGGTGCAGCTGAGCTGTGAATAGCCTTGGTCTAGATGAGGGAGAAAGCCATGTGTGCACAGTCAAGGGACAGGGTGGAAGGGTGGTCTGTCTGCCCTTGGGGCCTGCCAGTCTGGCGGGGGCAGGGGGGTGGCTCCCCTTGCCCACAGCAGCTGGAGCCTGGTTTTACCCATGAGCAAGACATTTACAACCTGGACAGCCATGGCTGAGTTTGGGTAAAGCCTTTACTTGTAGGAAAAATGTTAATTCAGGTTTACTCATTAATATATACACATTCTTGAAAAATTTTAAATTCACTCACTATAAGCAAATTGAAAATTATTTAAAATTCATTACGGGAAGGGATTATTTGACTCCAAAGTGGAAACCTTTTATAAAATTTGATTCATTTAGTCTGGGCTTGTCTACTGCAGCCTTTCCCAAAGTTTGCTAAGAAACACAGTTAATAAAATATTCTTCATGACAAAGGTTCTGCCATGAAGTGAGTTTGGCAGTGCTGCCCCTTGAGTCCTGGGAAACTCCATCAGGAGCTACGGGATAGCATTATAAAGTGTGGCAGTAAAGAAGCCTGTTGCGGTAACCTACTGCTGCTCAAACATTGAGTCACGGAACCTTTGCTGCCCGGAGCCCCTATTAATGTTCCATGAGACCAGTGCTTGGAAAAGGCCGTACAGACATTTAAGAAATCAGTTATCAAATACCTTGGGCATTTGCTGACATTTCACACAAACTCCCTCACCCCAATTTCTGTGATACAGTTGTGCATCTCTTTTTGATGCAGTTTTTACTGCACCAGGAGTTGAGCTTCTTAAATCTATAAGCCTCATTTATATTTTAGGATTCACTTTATAGTAAACAGTGGAATATTTTCAAAGGATTTCTGTAAATTGAAGGAATTACATGGCCACAGATGAAATCTGTTCCCAAAAAAGTTGGAAGTTAAGGAATAAATAGATCATTATATATTATTTAAACTACTCTGCTGAAGTGAAAAGAAAAAGGTTAAAATTTGAAAGAAAACCAAGTAATTCTAATCCTGATAACTTATGCATAAATGGGATTCATTTGCCTTTTGAAAGAAGCCTGGCTTATTTAGAAATTATCTGGTTTATTTTAAATGACTTAAGTAACCGTCTGTGTTCATAAAGCACGAGAACAACAGCCCTAGAAGTGACTTCACTATGTGAAGATCCCAGACTTCAAGAAACAAAAGTCCTGGGACTTAGTGCCACAGAACTCTTACGTAGTTTGCATCATCTTTGTAACCTTGTGGTGAATATTTAAAATCTCTGCTTTCGTGCCCTTATCTTTTAAAAATGGAGTTAAAACAGTGATCCTTCTCTAAATGAGGTATTATGAAATAACTCCTTAAAACTGTGCAGAGTGCTGATTTTTAAAAAGCTGCAGGGTGGTGGTGACATTTCTGCCTGCTCTGTTAAGGCTATATATGCAGTGTATTGTATTCACAAAGTGATAGCAAAGGGTGTGTGATATGTCACTTGAAACATTAGATAAATAGCAGTAACTGTGATAAATGAATTCCGTATTATGTTTATTTCATTTTATTTCATTTATATGCCAGTAGCCAAAAATTGGGATGATTGCTACTTAGGAAATCTGATTTTCTGTGATTTTTTTTTTTTTTCCACAAACGCATATTTTAAGTCCATTACTTTCCTCTTACTTAACTAGTATCTAAGAGGATAGTTACTGTCAGTTCACTGTTGTATGTTTTGGGTATCATTTGGGTATCATAGACTTCTATACCACCCCCACAAGAAATTTTATTTGTTTACCCTTCCTAAAATTGGAATTTCTACATGATTAACCTAGCCAAAACAGATTTGAGAAGGATACTAAAAAATCATATTGCTCATGCTCTTGGAAGGATTTCGTTTAAGCATCCCTTTTCTGCAACCTGAGCATCTGGTATTTTCAAATTAGGCACCTTCTAAATTTGACTCATACATTATGGAAATCTGATGACATGAGGGGTGGATAGGCTTGCTTTGATTTTATGAAATATTAATCATAGCTGTGATTAATGATTCAGCATTTCACATCTGGGTTATTCCTGTCATATTTGAAAATTATACTATTAAATACTGTATATAAACTTAGTATGGGTGGGGTCACGCTAATTCTCTAGTGTCCTTTAAAAATTAAGTGGAAACTTAACAATATACCAGAAGCTACCAGTGATAATCTGTGATGCTGACAGTTCCTGACATATTTTATACCCTCTGGGATTTTTTGATGCAGGTTAGTACACATCTCTTCAGGGAGCTAAAGCTATAAACTCTACTTTCCAGAGAGCTGTTGTCTCTAACAGATAGAATCTCTAGAGTGGTCTTATTATATAGAAGAGAAAGAATAAATAGAAATGGTCCACCAGTAAAAGTGTTTCCATTGTTAGACTCTTGAATGCCATCCCTCCCCCTGCTGTCATTTCTTGATCATTACCATGGGTCAGGCACTGAGCTAAATACTGATGCATGTTTTCCTATTTAAAGAAATGTATGAATTATGTAGTTCGATGGATTACAACCATCAAAGTGTAAGCATCTGCTGTAAGTGAATTTACCATGTTTGAAATTTGGCTGGTTTTCTCATAGTACACATTTTTTCTGATTATCTCACTTGCACTATTTACAAGTGATTATGGAGCTAAATATAACCATGGAAGGTAATGGCACAGTGGAAAAAAAAAATGTGAAGAAGAGCATGGACTTAAAGTTGGTCCAGAGTCATTGGAAAATGATGATTACTTTAGCAGTCCACAAGTGACTCAAAATTTGATGATGAGGCAGGTTCATTATTATTACTGTTTTCATAGTTGCTGTAGTTATTCCAGAAATTAACAGCCTTACAAACCAGAGAAGGCATCTTATTACTGTTGGTGGTGTTCTCTAGGATTTGGTTTGTTTGTTTGTTTGTTTGGCTGGCTGGATTTGAAAGATACTACATCTCTGGCTTCCGTACCCTCAGAACGTCCAGATTCAAGCGGACCAGAGAGACCTGTTCTGTTTCCCAGATCCCCAAGGTGTAGCAGTGTGGCTGGGCCCGGCCTGCCAACAGCCTGGGGCCAGGTGTACAGAGAGATGCAGTGTGCATGGAGTCTGTCTACTTCTTGTGGGTTCTTGTTTCTTCCTTTATTTTACCTGGTCAGAGCATTTGAGAATTCCTTTCTAGAAACAGGTGTACAGAATTTTTTTCGATACAGTATCCAGTTGGGGTCACAACCCAGTACCTTAGCTTTCTAAAATGAGTTATAAGTCAAATGAGACTTACCAGTTCTTGGGAGATAAATTGTAGAGTTTTAAGTTGAGTAGCAGGTATACATATTACATGTGGATGGTTCACATTCATTTTTGCTTTCTTGGGGGTAGACTGTTGTAGTTCTGTTGCCACAGGCAATGGATTTGTACTATGGATATAGCTGTAGAGACTGTTACACTTAATAATGAACAAGAGAATAGAATTAACTGAATTTTTCCCTTTGTTATGTTATGTTGTACTAGGCTCCTGGTACGTCTAGTGTTTAGATCCAAAAGTCAGTGTATGTAACTTGGAGTCATTAAAACAGATCAGTGGGCCCACCCCAGAGGTTCCTCATCTGAAAGTCTGGGTTGGGGCCTGAGAAATTACGGTTCTAACCAGTTCTACTCTTGTGCTGCTGCTGCTTCCCTGGGAACTGACCTTTGCAGTTACCGAACTGGTGATGGTTTCACTTTGTTTGAGATCCCCATGTACGCAGTTAATGTATGCATGCTCGTACAGACAGAGACCTGTGCAAAGAGACACTTTCCATTTTTTTAGAGCAAACTTCTTGAGCAACCTTGTGAATTTTACGGCAGCTTAATCAGAGCCCACAAGAAGTTGCCCTTCCAAAATCTGCAATTACTAAGACTGGGATATGGATTGACATGTCTACAGTAACTGGTTGTATCTTCATTATTGGACAGTAGCTGGTGATATTGGAAGGTGACATGATCAGCAAGGGTAAAAATGTCATTTATATCATCTCTGGCTCATCCTTTGAAAATGTTACTATGAGGTATCAGTGTGGTAGATTATGTTAAATCGTAAGTGAATACACACATACTGCATGTGAGTCCTCAGTGAACACTTGTTCAGTCAAAAAACTAGGAGACAACTTGCATGATTCTACTTTTGTAAACTGATTTCCTGGAAAATATTTTATTGATACTGTTCATTGCCAGATTATTGCATTTTACAAGTTCTAACAAAATGGCAGTTTCCCCCTGTTTATATTACAAGTTAACAAGTGACATACATTTACAAGACTTTGTTGGGAAGTAAATTAATGGAAAGAAATCAAATAATAAAACAAATATAATAGAAAACTTTTTAAGATATAGACTAACATGGTGAGGACTTAAATATTATATAAATACTGAATATTAGATAAGTAGTTCAGCTGTAAATACCATAACTTTGCTGGTTAATTCCCTGAATTTAAAGTGCATATTGCTGTATAAATTTAACAGGATAATTTTTTGTCCTGTTTGTGGAACTTAAAGAAAAATAGTTTGTAGCTTTCTTTTGTGCTTACCAACCTCACTGGAGTTTTTTTTTTTAATAGAGTTCTTTATAGAGTAAATATCTTACAGAATTATTTAAAAATCGGTTAATGTATGCTATTGTGTATTATACTAAATTCTCATTGAAATTACACCACTGTCCTTTAGTTTGAGAAACAGTATAATTAAAAAGTATTTTCAGTATTATTTGCTGTGCAGCCAGATTCTGTGAGGAGGTCCCTTCTGAACTGAGGAATGCTCACAGGGAAAATATGAAATAGAAGTCATAATGTACCAGAACTCTTATTTTAGCGCATGTATTTTATTTGCCACAGGAAGCATATGGAAAGCTACTAGAAGCAGAAAAACGTCAGAGTCAGTTGCAAGCCAAAGGTCTATTTTCAGAAAAAACTGAAACCAAGTAAGTTCTTCTCTTGCATTAGAATACATGAAAATTTTGAATGAAAAACATGCCACTTGTCATTGGTGGTATTTAGTATTTAGGCATACTTAAAGCTTACAAGTGTGTTCCCTGTTTCAGCATTAATCATTAAACTTAGGGGTCAAAATAACAGGTGAGTTTTTTGTGAGTTTTTGGGAGGAAGTAGATGTAACTGCTGTTATTTTTATCTTCATTCCAGATTTATGAATTAAATGGCACTTATATTTGAAGATGAGGTCTTCAGAATTTTTGTTTATATAGCTGTGTATTTACTAAAATGCCAAAAACAAGGCCTATAAATGTTAAGATTTGGACTTCCATTGGACAGACAGGGATAGGATAGATCTGTCAGCTGGGTGATTTTGGGCTGCTGCTTCACTTACTACTTCTTTTTTTTTTTTTTAGATTTTATTTATTTGGCAGAAAGAGATCACAAGTAGGCAGAGAGGCGAGTAGAGAGAGAGAGGGAGGAGGAAATAGGCTCCCTGCCTAGCAGAGAGCCTGATGCGGGACTTGATCCCAGGACCCTGAGATCATCACCTGAGCCGAAGACAGAGGCTCAACCCACTGAGCCACCCAGGCAGCCCCCACTTACTACTTCTTATGCAGAAGACACAAGTCTTCAAGAATCCCTTTTCAAAATTGTACACACGACCGCTAGCTCTTTACTTGGACTTGATGATTACTTTATTCCACAGGCAGGCCAACTCTGTGTCCATTGCTTCTCCTTTGAGGTAAATAGTGAAAAATAAGTGCAGTGTTAATTTTTAAGAAACCTGGTATCTTGGTGTATCAGATGAGTTCCACAAGAGCATGTTTAAGTCCTCCAGCAAAACATTTGCTAGACTGGGTGTCTTTTTTAAAGTAGAGTGAGGGAATGAAATAACACTTCTCAAAAATAGTTCACTTGGGTGAAATTTTAATGCTCTGGAATACAAAAATTTGTTTCCCAATCAAGAATTGCTACTACATGTGGGATCTTTTGTGATAGAACTCTAATTGCATGGTTAATTTAAAAGAGAATATATGTGATATTTTAACAGAGACCTGATTGGCAGCAGATGGCTGATTAAGGAGGAACTAGAAGAAATGTTAGTGGAAAAACTATCAGATCAAGATGTGAGTAATTAATCTTTTAAATTTAAGGGGACCTTGTACAGTAAGAATGTAGACAATTGCTGTATTTAGGATCTCACAGCAATGTTTCTCAGGGGCAGGTGTTCGTTAAGACAGTTCCCTTTCTGAAACATATTTATAGTCATTTTCTGCCATGGGGCCTTATTGCGGTCAGGAAGGTGACATGCCTGCTGTCCAGATCCTCCTATCCACAAGTGCCCTTGCAGCGGTTCTTGGGAAATGTGGCAGGTGTCATTTTTCATCTCCTTCAGTAAAGCAGAGAGCTAATTTTACAAGCTAATAATGACAAGTGTAAGGAGTTATCACAGGTTAAGTAGAAAAAGAAGGGAGCACATGGTTGCCTTTGTGCAGTTTGCCGCTCCCTGGCCTACTTGTGTGTAGTTTCTAAAAGGGCGGTATTTTTCATCTTGGAATCTGCGAAACCACCTATGTCAGAATCACTTAAATGAAGCCAGAAAACTGATTAGAAAATGCAGTTTCCTAAGATTCAGCCCTCGCTCAGAATTTCCAGGGGTGTCACCCAGGAATTCATATTTTTAACCAGCTCCCCAGGTGAGTCTTCTACCCTATAAAGTTTGGGCTTTAGGTTTTAATTGGAGTGCTCTTTTGCTAAGTGCTCTAATATGTGCCAGTATTATCTGAGGAAATTTGATGGTTTTAAATATGTTGATATGCTAAATTTAGATTATTTGTAGAATATTTGAGTGTAAGTTTCATAAATTGTTCCAAGAAGGCTTTTTCCTTCCATGGCACTGGCTAACATTGTTAGTACCTTGCCACCCATGTTGATTCTAAGTCATGTATTTAAATTGCTCTTTTTCTCGTTTAACATATTGGAGAAATTAATGATTTGGAAATGTTGCAATTTGCTTAACAAGGTGTCAGGCATTTGTTGAGTGGTGGATCTGGAGTTAATTTCTAATATCCTAACTGCCAAGTCACTATTGCTGCATTTGGATCTAACTGAAAAATCTCTCTTTGCTTCTTCATTTAGTGTATCATTTCATTGTTTCCTGTGTTTTTTGGTTGCTTTGATTTTTTTTTTTTTAAATAATGCAAGTTTGGCTTTTGTTTCTTGGTTCTGTTTTTCCATTTTGAAAACATCCCAAGGACTTTTTTCAGAGGTGTGCAACTGGGAAAACAAAACAAATATATGCATTTTCTGTATATACACGTAATGATTTGTATATATCTCTTATGCATAGACAGTAGATGCGTAGATGATAGTCTGCTATACTTTTGGGGTACTGGATAGCAGAAGAAATCCTGAAGCTGCTGGCTGGTATCAAGATGAGGAAGGTAGGGACTTCTTCCCCCAGCGCATTAGAAAGGCCGTGCCAGACTTGTAGCTACCCCTCTGTATGCTCATGGTCAGTGTGCAGTAGAATTGAGAGAACCGCTGAGAGCAGAGGGCACAGGCCTGGAAATGGAGGGAAAGAACAGAGCTGTGTCAGTCCAGGAACCGCAGGTGGCGAAGTCTGTCACCCTTACCTAGAAAATTCCCCTTTTTTATTGTGACAGCACGGGAAGCAGTAATTGAAGCAATCTTTTTAAACTTACTGTTGAGATTTCTCCATGTTTCAGGTTATTAATGGCAGATGTTCATGATAAAGTCAGAGGCGACAGAGGCATATGATTTTTAGGGTCGACAGAAACACAAATAAGGTTATCAAAAATTGGGTCTCACACTCCACATTAACTAAGGATCTCGAGTATTAGTTGTCTCCTTCTGCATAAACACTTTAGAATGATTACTCTGGCGTCTAATTTTAAGGGGTTAATACCAAGTTGTTTACTTTCTAATCACATGTTCGAGAACTATTAAAAAAAACGCACAGAGTAGCAGCGATAATTTATTTCAAGAGGTTGCCCTTTAAGTCAAGTATCTCTTGAATTTTTAAATAGCTTGATTGTTCGGTTTTAAAGGAAATCATAAACATTAAAGTAACACAGCTTGAACAGCTAAAGATATATTTGCCAAATGTATTATGAAATATAATTTAAGAGGTGCATTTTCTCGAAATCAAAACTCTCCCCATTTTACTATACATAACTGGAAATTATTTTTAAACCTCCTCTTGATCCAGCTAATAAAAGAGTAGAAATTACACTTGAAGATCATCTAAATATTTTTTGAAAATGAATTTAAACCTCAATTTCATGTAATTATAATACAGAGAAACTGATTTTTCTTTGCTTGGTAAGTCTCTTTTGTTTCTCAAAAGAAAAGATTGGGCACTGAGGGCTACACGGGGAGGCGCGGTGTCTGCATGCTGTGTTTTAAAAGCAGCATGAAGGTGCGGGAGTGTCATCCTGTCAAAATTCATCAGGAAAAGCAACATTGGAAAGATTAGGTATACAAAAATAGAAAAAATTTAGCAAATGCAATTACACTTGCATCTTCTAATGAATTTTGATTTTATTGTCTGCAGTATGCACAGTTCATTCGGCTGCTAGAAAAGTTATTGACACTGCACTGTGGTGCCGAAGAAGAATTTGTACAGAGATTCCGTAGGAGTGTAACTATTCAATCAAAAAAACACCTGATTGAACCTGTGCAGTATGACGAGCAAGGAATGGCCTTCAGCACCAGCGAAGGTAATGACATTCTGTGGGGAGAAAATAAATTTCGTGAAAACTGAGAAACGACAATTATTTTTACTTGCTATCACTCCCTGGTATTCAGTTGATTCATTTGGTTTTTTTGGTGTTTTGTTTTTGTTTTTTTGCTACTGCTACATTGGATATTCTAATTCTTAAGACTGTTGAAGTTTCAAAAATCTGAACCTTCTCATGTCCCAAGAAAAAATGTGGATGCGTACCTACCCCATCATGTTAACACTTTTTATTTTTACAGATTTATATGAAATCTTTTTATTTTCACATTTTCAACTACCAGAAACAAAAACTGTTTGTAGTAAAGGTTTCCCCTGTAAAATGCTCAGGGAACCTGCTTATCAGATACCAAAACTATGAGACCTGAAAACTTGAGGCCATCAACCTCGCATGTTCCTTGGAGCCACGCAGACATTCATTCTGACACAGCTCTTAAGGCCTGGCCTAATAAATAATAAACCTTCAACTCTTCCTTTGGCACTTCAAAGAAATGGGACCTTTGCTGGGGATTCTTTTCATTTCTACCAGTTATATTGTATCATACTACTCATATTTTGTTTTAAGTTCTGTGATTAGATATATCCTTATTATCAAAGAAGACCACTGTAAATTGGTTGTTTTTCTAAAGTAAGGTTAATAAATATGAATTACTTCATCACTTGTTGAAACTAATTTTAAATGATTATGGTATTCCTAAAATAGAGTTGAGGAACAAAATTACCCCATAGTAAGCTCTATTACATTGATTATGGTGTAGTTTGCCTGTTTTATTTTTGTTTGACTTGTAATACTCGTAGAACTTTCCTACATATAGTGTAATAGTATATTGTCCTTCTGGGGAAGAAAATCTAATGTCATTTTACCTATCTCAGAACATTCGCCTTGAAGATTTTTACTAATAGAAATTTTATATTTACAAAGGTAAAAGAAAGAGCGCAAAAGCAGAAGCAGTTGTTTATGAGCATGGAAGTGGAAGAATAAAAGTAAATGGAATTGATTACCTGCTTTATTTTCCAGTGACACAAGACAGGTTTGTTTCTCGTTTTGCGTTTGCGTTTTGTCTTTATATTTATTAAAAAGGCTTGTGATTTTCTGATTATATATTTCTGAATGATGTAATTAATTTAAATCAAACTAGCTAGAGGGAAGCTGTCACTATCTTTTTTATGCCATTTACCAGATTTTGAAAAGGCCTCTGTAGAATTCCTCATTAATTGAATCTTCCTGTCTCCATCAGATCCTACTGGAAGTTGAGTATTTTAGATGTATCTTTTTGTCTGAAATGCAGACTGAGCCAAAATGAGAGGAGAATCGAGTCCCACCTTCTGTTTCCCTAGCTGGAGGGCATATGTGCACAAAGCAACACAAACCAACCTTGGCCCTTAACAGCATAAATACCAGAAAAAATCTGCTTTATCACTCTGAATTTTTTTCCTACTCAGAGGAAACTGATTACATATTGAGCAAGCAAAGAAACCTGACGTTGATGTGTTAAAATAAGAGCTCATCAGGCTTTGCTTTAGTTCCCGGTGCCAAATATGGCAGTTTTATTTTTTGAGCTTTGTATCCCGTGGAGAAATAGACATTAATCATAAATAAGTATTACAATTCATGTCCTCTAAATATGCTCATCTTCGATCTCTGTGAATCACTATCTAAAGGCCTCTTTTGGAGACGGTTATTATTTTTCTAGTAGTTACTGTCATTATCCACAAGTAACACAAGTTCTGCATGATTAGGCCCACCTCCATAATCTTCCTGTTTCCTGAATGTGTAGTGCACTATTTAGGGTGAAAAGGGGCAAAAGCTCTGCTGATCTCAGTGCTTATGTAAGGAAAAGAGGACGCTGTTAATGTCGTGGAAGTTTCTGGACTGAATAATGACTTTGGGAAATGTATGTTTATTTCATTGGTATATGTGTCTGCGTCGAGGAGTAACCCACTCTATCTCCATTCAAATGAAGTAGACTAATTCTTCCATCCTTCTCACAGAGAGAGGGGTAGAGGAAGCTCTTCTTTCCCTTAAAAGCCAGAGAGAGGCCCGGAACGTCAGCACAGAAAACTGCTTGGGGAAATGGCCTTTGACCAGTTAGTTTGCTTTCAGATATAACTCCTGATGATTTAACCATAAATCTCAGTTATGGCTTGATCTCATCATTCAGTGGTATCCTTAGAACGTATTTTCCAATTTGAATTCAGCAGGCATTTATTGAGGACTGTTGGTGTATACCATCTTGTGAAGTTGTGAAGACAGAGCTATTTAGGATATTATATCATTCATCAAGAGACTTCCTCTCTGACTGGGAAGCCTAAGTCAAGAGTCTTGGCAGAAATGGGCACCAGGACTGTCTCATCATGTTAAAGTGGTTGTAGGGATCGGGCATGGCTATCAAGTGATCTCGCTTCTAGTTCTGTCTTCTAGCGTAGGAGAGTTGGACTTGATCTCTCCAGTGCTCACCTGTAAGTCAGCTGGATGACTAGCTAGCTGTCTTTGCAGAGTCCTTTCTTCAGGCTCTTTGCACAAATAGATCATTGGGAATGAACGTTGACTGTGTTGCCTTCCCAGTGTTATCAGAAAATTCTTGTTCATTCATTCCTTCCTTCACTTATACAACAGATATTTATTACTAAGTGCCCAGTACTGTGGAATACAAAGATTAATAACCCTTCTGATTTGGAAAGGCCTTTGCTCTGTCAGCCAACCACTAATGCAACTCTTGATCATCTGTCCCAAAGAAATATGTTCCTCACACAGCACTAGCCATGTAATAAGGGAGATAAGGTTAGCATTCTCAGCAATTGAAGAAAAATCAAAAAGATCATGCATTTGTACATATGCTGAATTATAAGCTTTTGAATTGGTGCCATAAGGAGTTCTGTTCCGAGTGGATAGAAATGAGATTGTTTTATATTTTTTTTCAAAATAACTTTGAGTAGATAATAAAGAGCAAAATAGATCTGATTTTTTAAAGTTAGGATTCCATTGGAGACGCCCGAGAGCAGAGGAAGACTGTTTTTGCACAGATTTGTTTGCAGTCCAGATTAGTTAAATCAATAGCTATATAGAGTCATCTTCAATTGTTATCCTTTGGATCACACTTACATATAAATTTTCTTCCTCAGTGTGCACCGACTTCCCAACTGTCCAGACCCTTCTGGGTGGTCTGTCTTACCTTGACCCCTGGCTCAGTCACTCTAGTGTATCTGGAGTAGATTAGAGAATGTGTTTTTTCTGAATTTGTCACTATTTCTTTATATAAGCATTTGTTAGGGAATCTTAGAATTTTAGGAATTAACACAGGTAAGTTTTTAAGCTCCCAAACAAGTGGGTGACCAGAACTGCTCAGTAATGTCACTTATATCACTAACCATTTACTTGTGTCAGACAACCCAGAAACCCCCACACACTCGTCCACATGGCAATCTCATAGATTCTGTCTTGGCCTGTCTTGCCCTGCTAGAAAAGTGGAATGGTGGAATTACTTTATCAGTCTCTAATTTTCTTTAGTTATTGTGATTTTATGGCTACTAGAACAGTTCTGTTTTTTATAAAATTCCTATTTTTTATTTGGTTTGCTTTATTAAAAAAAAACAGTGTGGATTTATGTAGTTTTGAGCCCGTGTTTGTTGTCATTTCATCCCTGTTAAAACAGCATCCCTGTTGCAGATTCTCATTAACCATGGAAGGTTCTTGTTCAGAGAGAAGGTTCTGTCCATCTGTAGCTTGAGGAGTAACACTTGAATGTCCTTTCCGTATCTTTCAGCATCACTGTGGTATAATAAGCTTTTTTATTCAGGGCCTAGAAAGCTACACTGTCAGAAAAAGCAAGTCCGTGCACAACAAATCGGCTTTTCCTAAATCTTCATTAGAGATATTAGGGCAAAATAGCAAGATCAACGTACGTGACAGAGACAGTGGTGACTGGACCAGGGACATAAATAGTGTTCAACAGACACTTGCTGGTTGAGCAAGAGAAGGTCTGGTGCCACGTTCTCTCTGAATTCCACTGTCCACTCCTGGGGTGCCTGCAGGGCCCAGCCAGGCATGGACTGCCGAGGGCAGCGGACTGGCTGGCACTGTGTCGCCTGACACTGTGTGCTGTGTCGCCTGGCCCTGCCACTTCAGGAACCAGTCATAGGAAGAGGTGTTGTGGGGAGGGGGAGGAGTTGAATGTGGTTCTAATAACTACACAAAGCACGTCAGGATGTGTCCTACATCACACAGGTATGTAATGGGACAGTTGGTTTAGTGACTGTAACTGGCATTCAATAACTTATCACCGAATCCAGGGAGATGCCGCTGATTAGTGGAATTTCCCAGCTCTGAGACTTCTTTACAAGATTATTTTCAAGCTTTGCATGGTTCTCATGAGAGAAAAGGGTTCAACTGTGAGAGGGTGTGTATTGCTCTATCCAGGAAGAAGACGACGACATGTGGCTGTCTGCAGAGCTTTCTCGACGTCAGAAACACCAGGAGGTGTTCCTGTTAGGGGTGACTGAAGCAGGCACACCGGTGTGCCTGATACGCTTTCTGTGAATGTTGACAGTGTGAGTAGCGGAGAACACAACTATCTCGATAGTGAGCTGCCTTTGCTTGCGATGTGTTCCAGAGAACAGTTGATGTTCCCCTTCCACTTCCTCGATCGACTTGGAAAACACGACACGACCTGTACGGTCTCGGGCGGTGGGCGGTCATCCCAGGCTGGAGCCATACGTCTGGCGGTGGCCAGAGCCTTGTGCAGTTTTGTCACCGAGGAAGAGGTCGAGTGGATGAGACAAGGTAGGAGCTGCGGAGAGGGTGGTTGTCTCCACCCTGTCTGGGAGTGCTCGCTGGTTCCCGCGCCAGTTCCCCAAAATCAGAAAAGATTCCATTAACTACACGGGCCTGCCCTTGGCTGGCTTCCCTTCTCTATGTTCCAGAGCCGTACCCGCGCTTTTCCGTGCTGGGCTCTGTGAGGGGAATTTGAATTAGGAAAAGAAACAGAGCCCTCCCAACATCAGGGAAGCTTTCCTTTGCCTCCTCGGCCTAGCCACTGAGCCAGGGTCCGAGCGCCGCTCTGTGGTGGTGGATAACAGACGGGTCAGTGACTGTTTTTGTTTCATCACAGGACTTGTGTTAGATGTGATGATGAAGCCCATACTGTAGCTTTCCAACATTTTTGGAGATTTCCTTTTTTCCACTGTGATATGACTGAGTACTGGGTGACTCTGTCACCTCGCCACAAGTACAAGCGTCCGCGGCGCGGGAAAGGACAGGCCATCAGTTCGCTCGTTAGGGCGCTGCTTTCAACACTTCTGATGCAGCCTGTCTTCGGACCATTGGCCAGCGGGAGAGAACACTGGGGGCACTACTAACCAGCTGTGTGGCCCGGGCGAGTCACCGAGCCACTGGGCCATGCAGCGCCTCTCTGGGCAAGGAAGAAGGCCGGTCTCCTCCCGCGTGAGCTGCTGCACTGTAGAGGCGCCACTTCCAGCTTAGGCTGCTTGACTCCTGAAGTGTCTAAAAACCCATTCGCTTATAAACAATTCGCTGTTTTGTAGGGTTCATGTCTGGTCATTCTAGTAACTTGTAGGACCTTATTTCATAATTCTGCCAGGTTGACCTAGTGGGCATACTGAAAAGTAATAAAGCATTATTACTTACTACAATTCAAACTGGAATTTAGACAGGTCTTGTCTGCATTTTGTCCAAAATATTTATTCTATGCCCTTTTTATTAAAGACAAGTAAATGCAAAAACTTAGGGGTATATAACAAGTGGTTGAAATTTGCCTTTGCTTTCCTCCCATTCAAATACTCCTAATAAGATACCCACAGCTTGTCTACAGGGAGGAGAAGTGCTTAGTGTAAAGAGTAAAAAAGACAAGGAAAACTATGGTCTGTTTACATATTTATCAATGCATCGTAAGAGCTTTCTCATCACTGCTATTCTTGAAATCTGTGGTTCTGGCCACCTCAGGAGCATGTTACTCGGGGCGTCTGCTGAGAGAAACTCATCACTTGCCTAGAAATCATATTCACTCTTTGTGGTTAGGAGAGTGAACGCTTCTAGAAGTTTGTTAAGTCATACCGTATATGTATGTTTGTATATTCATGTTCTTAAGTCTACAGTGTCCACCTACTTCCTCTTACTTTGCTGTATAGTGTCTTTTTCTGCTTCTGGTCTATGTTAGAACTTTCACATCAGTAATAATAAGCAGGCAGTATCAGTGCAGTCATAGTGAATAGTGACCGTGCACCCAAGAGCAGACTTCTCTTTAGTCGAACGACTTAAAAAAACCTACAGGGAGCCATAGGCCTCCTAGGAGAAGAACAGACTCAAATGATGTACCTGGTGTTGGTCTCTGAAATGGGGGAACCATCCTAAAAGAGTGAGAGCAAACTGCTGTCCTGACGCTTACACCGGGCTGGTAAATTATTACAGGTCTGCTTGCTTTCCTGCTAGGCAGCGTGCATTTTCCATGGTTCATAAAGACTTCTCTTTCTCCACCGCAGCTGGACTGCTGACTGCCGATCCACGTGTCCGAGAACGGAAGAAGCCAGGCCAAGAGGGAGCCCGCAGAAAGTTTACCTGGAAGAAGCGCTAAGTGTTCTTTCACGGGCAAGGAGAGGAAACGCCGTGTATATGTGCCTGGCATGCGGCAGACATACAATAAATATTTGCTGGCTGGTATGAGGGCAACACTATCAGGCATTTGAGTTGGGAGAGGATTTATTTTTAAATGCTATTTTGTAAAGGTTACCTTGTAAACATAATTTTTAAAAAATATTTAACTTCATTCTGCTTTATTTTTTAAACTTTCTCAGAAGGTAGTTTTTTAGAAGCATGATTCATAGAATCTTGGCATATTAGATCTGAAAGGAACATTCAACAGCATATAGTCAACTGAGTAACCTCAGTTTGCGGATGAGAAGGCCCAGCCTCCAAAACGAAGGGACCTGAGAGCTACACTGCTAACTTAATGAAAGAACTCATTTCTCCTGATTCTCTTGTTTTCCCCTACAGCCATTGTTACAACATGAGAGGTGAGAATGCTTGTTGAGAATGAGGTCGGTTGTGGGAGTCTGTCAGGAGCCAGAAAGGGCTGAACTGCCGAGTGTCCCAAGGAGCAGCCTCAGACAACAGGCTCCGGCAGCCACTACTCTACTGTTTGTAGGAGTTCGGCTCTGAGAGGCTACATACATACGTGTGGTATTGTCTACTCCAGCTTACTTCCCCAAACACAGTGCCCTCCAGGTTGGATACAGGCTTTCAGCTAGATGATGACTTAGTTCTGAGGATCTAAGGTGGTGATTATGGTGTGTGATTCTGTATTCTATAATGGAAATTTGCCTAGTAGATCTGAAGCACTATCACCAAAAAAAAAAAAAAAAAAAAAAAAGTGTTGGGTAACTAGGAGGTGATGGGTGGGTTAATAAACTGGATGGTAGGAACCTTTCACAACCCATGGATACATACAAGTAGTCCCCCCCACCCCATCCACAGGTATACATCCCAAGGCCCCCAGTGGACTCCTGAAACCACAGATAGTACTGAACCTGATATAGGACAGGTTTTCTTCTTCTATCCATGAATATCTATGATAAAGTTTAATTTATATATAAGGCATAGTAAGAAATTAACAACAATAATTAGTAATCAAATAGAACAGTTGTAACAGTATACTGTAATAAAAGTTATGTGAATGTGGTAGCTCTCAGAATACCCTGTTGTCCTGTACTCACCCTCCTCATGGTGGTGTGAGATGGTGAACTGCCCACAGGGAGGAGGTGAGGTAAGGGGAAGGATGTGAGCCCTGGGGCACAGCATTAGGCCCCTTCCAACCCTCTGACGATCCAGCTGGAGGAGCAGTATTTGCTTGCAGACTCTGGTTGACCTTGGGTATCTGAAAGTACAGATGGGCCGGGGAGTAGGGGGGACAGGTGGGGACTACTGCAGATCAGATCATCACATTGTACATTTTAAATACATTACAACTTTGTGCGTTCTACCTCAGTAAAGCTGGAAAGGTAAGCCAGGTGAAATTAACAGTGAAGTCTGCACCGCTTCCTGCTGTAGCATAAGCAAGATGCTGAACCTGGGGGAGCGCTCCCCCAGCCCATGGAGGGCTCAGCAGAGGTGCCTGTGGAAGGAGATGCGGAGGCTCTGAAGGAAGGTGGGTAGGCCAGGAGTTCACAGAGGCAGAACAGCAAGGGGAGGACCCAGGTGGCAAGTTCTAGACTGCAGGTTGCCCAGAGACTGCCACACCCTGGCTGTTTGCAGGGTAGGGGTGGGGAGGGCTGCGTCCCTGGGGTGGGCTCTGTGATCGCCTCCATTGGGTCGGAAAGACCATAGACAGGTGTCTGCCCACAGCTGGACTCCTCGGTCAGAGCTAAGTATTAAATTGAAGAGTTTGTTACAGGGTTTCAAAAGTTATTTAATATAAGAAACTTGGATTTTAACTTTGTTTTAATTTTGCAATAGGTTTTTTTGGGGGGGAAGGTAATTGGTGACAGGTGCCTTAAATCCATTTTAATATAGTTTTAATAAAAACAATACTTCAAAAATTAGATCCTTGATGTTCAGTTGTCCTTTCTCTAGGACAACTGATTTCTTAGTTTGTTTTTTAAAATGCGTACATACACTGGAAATCCTTACACCATACGGTAATCCGAGGAAAACGAGGGCATATGCACCCCCACATTGTACCCAGTGCATTGTTCATCTCGGATGGCATCGTAGGCAACGTGCTCAGGTTCTCTACAGCATTCTTTGTGGAGTTGGGGCAGTTTCTGTTCCGCTTCTGTCAGAGCGTGCTGTCACCTCGACGAGCAGGAACTGAGGAGCAGTCCCGCCATTGTGTGGCACGGGTCCGCTGAGGTCTCGGCAAGCACCCGCCAGTGCTTCTCGTGGAGGAGACATCTGGGGGGTGGGGATGACCAGGGTGCTGGTGCAGGGAAGCCAGTAACAGAGCCATGGGCCAGGGCCCTAGAGGACAGGAGACTTGGCTGAGACAGGAGCAAGGGCAGGTGGCGGCAGTGCAGACCCCGGCAACAGGAGAAAGACAGGCGGAAAGCAAGTCCACGGGTGTTTGGGGTGGTGGGGGGCACAGCAGGCGGGGGTGCTGCTGCTGTGGAGGGTGCGGTGCAGGTTTGGGGCGACCTGGGACATCACAGAGCAGTGTCTGCGCTTGCTGCCCACGGGGCATGCCTGAGCCTGGTATCTCTCCTTCAAGGAAATAGCCATGAAGATTGAGATTAGAACAAGGATTTCAAACTATAAGCAACATGACTCTGAAATATTTTAACTGTTAGGTAAGATCATAACAAACAGTACAGTTGACTTTTTTTTTTTTTTAAGATTTTATTTATTTGACAGAGATCACAAGTAGACAGAGAGGCAGCCAAAGAGAGAAAGAAGAAGCAGGCTTCCTGCTGAGCAGAGAGCCCGATGTGAGGCTCGATCCCAGGACCCTGGAATCATGACCCGAGCCGAAGGCAGAGGCTTTAACCCACTGAGCCACCCAGGTGCCCAACAGTTGACCTTTGAGCTGCATTGGTCTATTTATATCTGGATTTTTTTTTTCCCCCAGTAAGTACAGTACTGTGTATGTTAGGATTTTCTTAACACTTCTTCTAGCTTTATTATAGAAATATATAATACACAAAATTCATAGTAAACTATTTGTTATGGGTAAGTCTTCCCGTCAACAGTAAGCTATTAGTAGTTATGTTTGGGAGAGTCAGAAGTCCTATATGGATTTTCTACTGCACAGGGATTGGCCCCCGAACCCCCACACTATACGAGGGTCAGCCTGTAACAAAAGAGTGTGTTAGGTCCCACCTCCCTGTGAGGCAGCTCTCAGGAACCTCCAAGGGAGAGTGTCTACCTCAGGAAGATCAGAGTTGTTGCAGGAGCAGGAGGGACTCGAAGTAGGGGACCCATCAGGAGGCCGCTGTGACTGAAGGAAGGGGGACCAGAATGGGGGTGGGTGTGCAGAATGTCCCAGAGCGGGCCGGAGCAGAGCTTGGTGATTGGCTGTAGGAGGCAGGGGCAGATACAAGTAGGAGAGCAAGCAGGTAGTGCAGAGAATGCAACTATAGGAAGGGCAGTTGGCGACAGAGGGGACAGTGACACCAGAGGGGCTGGGATGAAGTTTCAGGTGTTTGGGGATAGTTGGAAATGAGGGGCTGTAACTCAGAAGGGGCATCAGGCCAGTGGCCGGGTTGGGAGGCTAGTACCTGGTGACACATTGGAAACATGGCTGGAACCAGCAAGGAGGGATGTGTGGCAGGAAGAAGGAGAAACAAAAGAGAAGTTTAAAGCCTGAAGGAGGGAGACGAGCCAGAAGCAGCACCAGTGACAGTGGAGGAAGGAGGAAGTCGGGGGCTGACCAGAGAGGCTCCTGGAGAAGGAAGCTGCCTGTGCTGGTGGACAGTTGGGGCTCTGTGTGTGCAGCAGGTCGCAGTCTGCCCTGCCAGCTCCACTTGCCCTTTGGTGAGGATCACATAAGACAGAGTGGGACAGCCCTTTGCCCTTTGGTGAGGATCACATAAGACAGAGTGGGACAGCCCTGGCTGTCCACTCAGGAGCTGTGCCCTCAGAGTGCAGGGATCAGGCCACCAAGGAAGATGATTAGAGCTGGTCCAGGCACTGGTTTCTTTGCTCAGCTTGAGGCTAGCTCTTCGGCAAACAAGTGGTTAGGGCAGGAGCTGGGCACTGAGCTTTCCACGCTCTGATTCTTGACCTCTGCCACCTTGCTCAGAAACTTGATGAGTGTGTTCTGAACACCCACTATGTATGCAGCGTTGAGAAGAACTGATAAGAACTTTTTTTAAATAGGCATTTGACAAGATGATTGCCTTCAGATAATAGTTTAGTGCTAATGTTTCTGTAGTCCTTTCTCTGTGCCAAGTACTGTTCTGAGTACTTTACAAATGAGAACATGTTGAATCCTCACAGCAACCCTGTTAGATAGTCGCTGAGAAAAATCGTGCCCAGGGACATTATTACATCACTTCCCCAAAGTTGCACAGTGAGAGAGTGGCCAAGCGACATTGGACTCTAGAGCCATCATCATATCAGAGAGGGGGGTCACTGCCATGCCATCAAGATGGGATCCCTGGGAGGACAATGAGTGGGCCAGGGGCCTGTAGGAGAAGGTTCCAGGTGAGGTGTGAACAGCAGTGTGAGTCCAGGGATGAAGCCTGAGGAAACTGAGGACTCCCCCAGTTTGCCTACACCTCTCGGTATCACTGGGTTATCTCAGTGTAACTCCTAAGTAGTACTCTCTTTGGCTCCCCATGCCTTGGGGCATGCATGAAACCTCAGAATCCTTCCCGAGGTTTTGATGGGCATTGGTCCATCGTGCTCACAAGATGCCCAGGGGGGCCCTTCTCTGTCATGGTAGGAACCATGGATATAAAAAGGGTTTTGGGTTTTAGTCTCGTTTTTGTCTGTTTTTAGGAAAATAAGCCTGGGCTCTGCTCGAAGCACTGAAAGCTGTGGGTGAGGCCAAGCAGATGCGGTAGATGCTGGTGAGGGGTGCTGTGCCAGGTGGGGGAGAGGGTTGGGGAGACATGTCCATGGGCCTCTACCCAATACACCTTCCAAAGGCAGCGTGTAGGGTTTTCATCACAAACTTGCAGGATAAAGTAAGTACAAGGCCACCCCCAGTGGTGGTACGAGGAAGCTTCAGGACACAGTTCCTGGAGGCCGTGTGTGACCTTGGCCAAGCCGACCTCCTCCCACCTCGACTACTCATTCCTGACGTGGGGAGGACAGCAGCACACCTCCGACCGCCACAGGAAGTGCTCTGTAAACATTGGTTATTCTCATGGAAACAATCCCTCTTTCACCTTCTCCTATGCGGTGAAACAAAAGGTCATGGTGATCCGCGAGCTTGCAAGAGGGCTAGAGGAGAGGCACTGGTATGAGCCAGTGGTCTGCGAAAGGAAGGAGCAGGTCCTTGGGTATGAGTCTCCGCCTTCTGTAGCACCGACTTCATGGGCCACCCAGAGAAAACTCGAACACGGTGGCGCAAACGGGGGAGCAATTTGGTGTTGCCGACCGAGTGTCTCCGTGTCGTGTCTGTGAGAGTATCAAGGCCAGACTAGATTCAGGAACCTTCCAGTGTCGGGTGCGTGCAGCCTCGGGAGGGGCTCAGAGCCATAGCTGCTGCCAACCAGCAAGGTAGGACGGGCGTTTCTGAAGAGCAGTCAGTAGGTTGGTTTTACAAATACTGATGCTACATGCCCTGCATGGGCTGTAACACGGTCCCCAGAATTAACAGGCGAGGAACCAAAAAAGTGGAAGCTGTCATCCCCTTCACAGAAATGACTGCCCCTTCAGTGAACAAACTCATGAAAAAACAACGGAAGTTTCTCTTAGCCTACGTCTGTGGCGGAAACTGCGCATTATTAAGAAAGACAGTCTCTGAACACTAACCAGTAAAAACGACTGAAGCTCAGTACTGTGTGCAGAGTCTTACCAAAGAATGTTTGCTGCCATTTCACAGAGAAAAGATTGCGAGTTATTGCCGAGGAGCCAAGTGTTGGAAAAGATTTTAAAAGAATTCAAGTCCTATCATTGTATTGCTTTCCCTTCAGCCACAGATTATTAGCTTTTTAAACTTAAAATCATCAACAAAATTAGTGATATGTACATGAACAATTGAGTTAATGTAACAATTGAGTATTTCATTAGGATTAGAAGGCACTTCAAGTCTCACCATGTAAATCACATAAATGATTTATGGAACAGAGACCTGTAGTAAGAGACCCGTGGTAAGTCTTGACATCCTGGGGCCTTGCTGACCAGGGCGGGACCTGCCGCCAGCCCACCTCCTGTATGCAAACCAGGCAGCCCCATGTGCACACCCCCAGCCACCTGCTGTGTCCACCGGCCCTCATCGCCTCAAAGCCACACGCCTTACAACAAGGGACAGCCTCTGTGTCCCAGAGCCCTCCGAAATGAGCCACCCCTAAGCCTGCTTACACCATCTCATGCACTCCATCCCTGAGAAAGCACAATAAAAACCAGGTTTTCCCCCTTGCTCTTTCTCCTTCCTAGCCATCTCTGGCTCTTTTCTGCGTGGCCCTGTGTGGTGTGGCATGGCCCCCTCCTCCGAACAGTCTGGGGGCAGTCACCTGATCTGATGGCCTCCCTGTACCTGAATCATAATAAAATCTCCACTTCAAATGAGGTCTCAGCCTCAAAAGGCCCCATTACACTCTGACTGTTCTAGGGTTGTTATCCCTTTCCTGTGTTACCGCTCAATTTCTATTCGCTGTTTACCTACCCTGGTGATGTCAAGTTCCCTCCAGGAAATGTTTTTAAGAGAATCGAGAATACCCCTTTATTGCTGGGGCAGGGGGTAAATCCCTATTACTTTTCATTAAATCACTGCTGCTTACGCTTTCTTGAACAAAAGCTAGAACCACTTTGGGGCCCTCTATGAAATCTGTTCATGAGAAATCTAGATGGATTCCTTTTACCTTTTCCCACCACCTGGCTGTATTTCTCCCCAAAAGACTGAAACCTCTCCAGGGCAGCCAGCCTTACCATGGGAGATCTCTGCCTCCAGGTCAGGCAGAAAAGATACACACCAAGCTCTGCACCACTGTAGGCAACCTTCTGGTAAGTGCTCCCCATCCTGGCTTCTGGAAGCAACACTTCTCTCACGGCGTCCCCCGCTCTTATGTGGAATTTCTCCTTTGCAATTTTAGAGCATTGCTCCTCCGAAGGGAGGGGAGGAAGTGGCTGAGAAAAGGCAGATTTTCCTAGTAGGGTCTAATGGATGAAGTTAAGGGAGCCGAGGACCATGTCAGTCATATGAGAACTCTCCTGGTCCCAGGCCACAAATGTCCCAAACTTGGACCATCTTTCACCTGCAAAGAGGGTTTCTCAGAAAGCTCTCAGGGAACCTGGCCTATTTGCATGAAGAGGTGCCCAGCTATTCTGCAGGAAGGGGGAGCAGTCCCTCGGGCCTCCAGGATGCAGGGTTCCCAGAACTCCCCATCTGTGCCCTCTGCCTCCTTCCCTTCTTGCACAACTGCTGCTCCTGCGGGTGAGAAACACTCCCACCAGCTCTCAAACCTCACATCTCACCAGGCCCTCAAGGTGCTTCCCATTGATGCTGGGAAACCACACTCAAGCCCACCTCCAGCTGGCTCCAGGGAGCTGGGGTGGTGTAGGAACTCTGGCCTCTCCCACAGCAGCATGCAGATGGAGCAGGAGAAGGGGCAGCTTGGGGGCACCTGGGTGGCTCAACCTTCAAACCTGAAGGCTCAGGACATGAGCTCAGGGTCCTGGGATCGAGTCCCACGTCGGGCTCCCTGCTCAGCAGGGAATCTGCTTCTCCCTCTCCCCCGGCTGATTCCCATGCTTATGTGCTTGCTAATAAATTTTTTTTAATCTTAAGAGAAAAGGGGGGGGGCAGCTGGAAGCCAGCAGGTCCTATCCCCACCCCACAAGGCAGCAGTCACACACAAAAGGACCACGCTCACAGGTGTTATCCCAGGTTGTCCTAAAATAGAAATCGTCATTGCAGGTCTGTAGAGACTGTCTACGTGCTCTCCCTACCACCCAGTGGTCAGGGGGCCTCTCCCCACCTTTCTGGGCCTATTTCTTCCTTACAACACTCTCCCACCAGCCATCTGAGGTGCCCAGGCCTGGCCCCGCTGCCCCCACGGGCTCCCCTCTGCTCCCACAATACCTGCCCCTTGGAGCAGTCACAGCACTCAATAGTGAGTTTCTGCTTGTGTGTTTATCTCCCACCAGACAGTGAGATAAAGCTCCACAAAGGCAGGGAGACTGTTCAGCTTATCTTCAGAGCCCCAGGGCCTGGCTCCCAGGATGGGTGGGAATAAATGTTGGCCAGAGTTCAAGGCCTTCCTTACTGATGCCTCATAGAATATGGTCTATCACAAAAGGAGCAATGTGCCAGCTGGTGCAGCCTGGCCCCTTCTGTCCCTCTAAGCACTCCTTTGGTGCCAGCAATAAGGGTTATAAAAAGCCAAGTCAGAATTCTGGGGCTGTGAGAGGAGTCAGAGCTGAGGACCGGGCCAGGGCAAAGGCCCGAGGGGACAGCTGCAGCTCCACACACTGAGCCCGGTGGGGCCTGGTGCTTAATAGGTGCTCAGGAAACCTGACTGCCTTTACCAAGCCTCAGCTTTCTAGTCTGAAATATGGAGCCACTGGCTCTGCTTTCCAGGGTCCTATGGACCCCCGGCAAACTTGAGCAAAATCTCAAGTCTCTGGTGTGGACATGTCCTGGAGAATGGGAGGGGCAGAGGTGTGATGGGGTTCAGGGTAGGCTCTCCCTAGATAGGTATGTTGATGATTTTGCATGAAAGCAATTTAAGAGGAAGCCAGTGCAAGGACACTTGGGCCCTTCTTGGTCCCCTGAAAGTAGGAAATATCCCCCACCCCCCACCATCCCTGCACCTGGAGGGTAGAAGGCATCCTGATTGCCCAAGGAGCACCCTCGGGGCCACCAACGCTGGATGAACAAACCTTGTTGCTTCTTCGCTAATTTGCTACCCCAAGCCCAACCCCCTTACCTGTTCCCATAAATAATCATCTGTTTCAAAGGCTTTGGGCACTTTGGGAGTCTCCTATTTCTGTGACCCATCCCCATATGGACAAAATTAAAGTTTTTCTCCTGTTCCTCTGTCTTCCTCTGTCTCGTGTCAGTGGAATTAGGAGGCCAGCCACAGAACCTGGAAGGGAGGAAACAACGTTCTTCCTCTCTAGGGTGCTGGCGCCCAGGGTGGGGACCTCGGCTGGCCAGGAGGCTGCCCCCACCACCACCACCGGCCACCCGCCACCCACCACCCTGGGGCTGTCATGGCTGAGCCCTGGGACCCCTGACAAGTGCTGACAGAGTGAAATTCCTCCCAGGTCAGCCTGCTCTGCCTGCAGGGTCCCATAGACGCACAACGGTGAGAGCCCTCTTCCCAGCAGGAGAAAATAACCTGCGTGCCTTTGCTCCTTGGGTAAAGGTTGGTTAGGGGTACCTTTGTTCTTTACTGATTCTGTTCCCCCCTCAGGCGGTCATGGTTTTCTTTTGGCCGTCTCTTAGGTCCTTTGTCACAGGGAAGAAACCCATAGGGTGGGACACAGGCACAGGCCCCATCAGCCTGCTCTATGAGCGGCCTCACACTGAGGAGATCACGCTTCTCGCCAGACTGGCCTCTACTTAGAACCACTTTGCTGTGGATCCTCTCTCAATGTCCACAACAGCCAAACTCTGGAAAGAACCTAGATGTCCATCAACAGATAAGGAAGATGTGGTACATAGACACAATGGAACATTATACAGCCATCAAAAAACCCCTGAAATCTTGCCATTTGCAATGATGTGGATGGAACTAGAGGGTATTATGCTGAGTGAAATAAGTCAATCAGAGAAAGACAATTATCATATGATCTCTCCGATATGAGGAATTTGAGAGGCTGGGCAGGGGTGTCGTGGGGGGAAAGGAGGGAAAAGTGAAACAAGATGGGACCAGGGAGGGAGAGAAACCATAAGAGACTCAATCTCAGGAAACAAACTGAGGGCTGCAGGGGGGTGAATGGGGGACGGCTAGAGTGTCTGGGTGATGGACATGGGGGAGGGTATGTGCTATGGTGAGTGCTGTGAATTGTGTAAGACTGATGAATCACAGACCTGTACTCCCAAAGCAAAGAGTACCTTATATGTTAATTAAAAAAAAACAAACAAAAAAAAAACTGCATGAGGTTTTCCGGTTTTGTTCTGTGGCCTGAGAGCTTGGCTTTGTGACCAATGAGAGAGTATTCCTCTGGTCTGCCCCCATCTGGAAGGGGCAGGTACCAGTGGTGGCCAGTCCAAGAGGCTGGGGATCCAAGACACAAGGTCATAGGCAGCAGCACTCTCTCAGTCTTTCCACGCTTGCTCTCAGGGAAGTGGGTTATAAGGAGTCCCAGCCTTCGTTGTCTTGTTAGTGCTAGAAAAGCCTCATAAGCCCCATTCCAGAAACACTCACCTGGTGACACAGACTTGCAGATCTGCGCATTCCCGAGACGGACCAGAGACACCATGTTCACTACACTGTTCCCCCGTGACTACCAAGGTCTGTGTTTTCACAGAGTAAGTCCAGGACACCTTGGACTGTGGGGGTTTCATCTTCTGTGCCCACTCTGGAGATGCCTCTTACACCCACGGTTAAGATTTATTGAATTTTTTCCTAAGCGTGGGATGTTATCTCCAGGTCCTTCCACTAAAAAGGCTTATTGGATATTGAGTCATGTTTGGAATAAATATACTAATGGAGACCCCACTCGCCCAAGACCAGATGATGGATCTTTTGAGTTGGAAAAGTATCTCTATTCAAAAACACCAATAATGAGCGCTCCTCCCCCAGAGCTACCTGCTGGTATCTCTGGGAAGCCCGGCCTGAGAGCAGGGCACCGAGGACTATAATGGCTAACCTTTGGAGCTCCCTCAATAAGAGGAACAGAAACTAGACTGGGAACAAAGATTCAGATCCACATCTGCCATAAATTCTCCATCTCCACCTTCTTGTGCACCCCTCTACCCCTAGTTCCCTGTCCCCGTACTTTCCAGAAGATCTTTTGATCTCCAGGCCCTGGGTCAAAATCCCCTTTCTCAGAAGCCAGCTCGCCAAACTCTTCCAAGTTCCCCAGAAAAATTCGTTCAGCCCCCAGCTGCCTGTTTTAATTTCCCTTTCCCTATGTGATTTACAGCAGGCACCCTGGCCTGACTTCCCAGCCCAGGGCATCGAGGTTGCCCGTGGAAACGCTCATGGTCAGAAGGGGAGTATAGCTGAATCATGTAGGGCAGGCGGGGAGGCTCGCTTACTGTCCCCTATGGCCCTGCCTACTTTCCAGGGCTCTCTACGTGTAGACACAGACCTTGCTTACCCAGGCCTGCCTATCCAGGGTCTTCCTCAGACACATCTTGGACCCCCTTCCCCACCAAGAATTCATGTCCTCTGGACAGCAGCAGACCTTTGAAATGATAAAGCCCTTTTACCTCCACTTTTAGAAGATCCTACCAAATTTAGAGCAGAATTAGAAAGATTAGTGGCCATCCACCACCCTACTCCCAAAGACCTGTTCTGGCTGGAGAACACCTCCCCTGATGATGATGTGCCTACAGGCAGGCCAGACAGCCCCCTGCAAAAACCCCCTTGCAGAGGAAACCGATGGCCAGAAATTCTCCAAGGTCCTTCTGCAAATGACCAGGGGATGGCCCAGCAGGAGGTAGATATTCGAGGCTTGATGGTAACCATCTTAGAGGTTTCTCCCTAAACTCGGAGGGAAGGAGAATATCCAAAGGTCTTTGCTGAATGCTTTACACATTCAAACACATGACTGCACTGAGCCCAGAGTTCTGAGCCCAGAAACTCTTTTAATTTCCCCTTCAGTAGGATACTTTCTCCCTGATATGAAGAGACACCTTCAAAGTAATATAGTTGGGTAGACCAGCCAGCCTAAAAGTGAAATAGCTACTAAATTCTTTGAGCAGGAGGAGAAAATGTTAAAACCAACCATTCTTTCTCTGCAACTTGTAATGCTCAGAGCTACTCTGAGGCCACTGTGACCCTTTTGATTTGCCTCCAGACATTTGCAGGTATTATAGAAAACAACACTGGAAGAATAGCGTCCTGCACTTCAGAGAGAAAGGTCGAAGAAACCATCCCCCGGGGGCCCACGTCCCCGGAAGTTCAGTTTGTCTCCTCCTGTGGGACAGTTCGCATCATTGAATGGGGTCAGCCGATCCTTGCTCACACCCAAGCCCAGTGTTCCATTGGAACTAGAGGACCCAGAACTGGATGTTTCAATTGAGCCTGGTGGGACTCCGCCATCCTCTCGGAGGATTCCTCTCTGCCTGTCACCTGATTCTATTCGAGCCATTGGAGACTCCGGGCACCTTCTTCCACGGCCCCCTTCTCGAGCCCGCCCAGTATCCTCAGGCCCTCCTGGCACCCCGCACGCCTTTCCAGGGTCCAGCTCCTCATCAGCAAACCTTCCTGATACAGATCTGCTGTGTAAGCTTAACGTCACCATAAGACACACCATCTCCCAGCCCTGCCGCCAAACCACAGATCTCCCCCTCTTTACTTGCAACTCATCTTGATTCCGATTCCTCTGAAGAGGACAGGTCTCTAAAGGATGCCCTGTTGCTCTCTGGGCCACACACACGAGTGAAGTTGGGTTGTGATGGAGTGCTGAGCGGGGGTGTTTCTTGGAAAGGAACAAGTCCTTCCCTGCAGCAGCCTGGTGCCCCATCCCGGACTCACAAGAGATTGGGTGACAGCAGATCACCCTGGCCTTTAGGGCCTCACCCTGTGATGCTCCAATTTCGCCAGTAAAGAAAGAAGGTCAAAAGGAGCCAAATCTGTCCACGTGTGCCAGATCTGACAGCCATAAACTCCTGCACCCCCTTGCACCCCAGGGCTCTGATCCAGCTAACTGTTCTTACCTCCTCTCCCAGGCAGGCCGTCTGGTTTGCAGTAGCTGACCTCAGCTCGGCTTTCTCTCTAGCCCCACGGCATCCTGACTCCAGACTGCCTTAGGGAGCAGTTAACGGGGACTCGCATACCTCAAAGATACGACTGGCCTCCCTCCCCGCTCTCCCAAGTCCTTGCAGCCGACTTGGGTTCCATAGGCTGCACACTGGGCTCTGCTTTCATTCAGTATGGGGGTGAGTTTTGTGCTAGAACCACACCAGGACAGCGCTCTCAGAGACACCTTCTCATTTCCAAAAGGCACCAGCTGGACCAGGCCATAAGGCCTGCCCATCCAAGTTTCAGTAAGTGCAAACTCGGTAGGAGATGTCCTCAGGGTGTTTGAAGGCTTTCCCCCAAAATGCTTTGAATCACTTTTGCCCATCCTCCTCCCTAAAACCAAAAGACAGTCACATAAATCTTTACGGGCCAGTAGTTACTGCCACCAATGGATCCCTAATTTTGCCACCCTTGCTAATCCTGCCTGTCTTCCTCCCAGAGGACACCCCGGAGCCCATTTCCTGGCCAGCCTGAAGCCTTAAAATAACCATTGTCCACACCCCCAGCTCTTGGCTTACCTCATGTTGACAAACATTTCTGTCTATAACCCAGGAAAACAATGGGGTCCTGGGACAGCCTCTGCCTCTCAGGCTCATCCTGTGGGGTACTGCTCATGGGGGGCTCCTGTGGGTCAGGCCCTACGGCACAGGCACGGCCCCCATGTTTATGCATTGTAGCCATGGCCACCATCTTGATTGATAAAGCCTTGAGTTAGGCTCCCCTTTTCGCCTGTGTTCCCCATGAAGTATCTGCCCTCTGACAAGGTCATAAGACGTGGTACCTCTCTACATAGCGACAGACCACCTACAACCTAGCTCTCCTAACCATCCTCCATCTTCCATGGTTGTTAGGCTTTCCAGCCAGCTATCCTACCAGCCAACCCTCCCACCCCTGCCATGATGGTTGGCTTGCCACTATAGAAATGGGCTCAAAGCCATAGGAGGAGCTCCCAGACACCCCCTCAGACAACCCAGATTCACTTCTAACTTGTAATGACTCTTGTAAATGAAATTTCCAGCAAAATGTAAAATGTAAAAACCAGCTATGCCATCATGCGAAACACTGATGGCAACTCCTTCTTTGCCCACTCTGAAATCAGCCCAAGAGGCTGAATCCTAGTGCTCACCACAGCTTGTACACTGGGGGAAGGGAAAACTGCCACTTTTTACGCTGACTCCAGAAAGACATTTGGGGTCTGCCATGCTATTGGCACAATTTGGAAATCATGTGGATTCTTCACCTCTGCAGTGCTCCTGTTGCTAATGTGCTTATGATTCCTGCCTTATTTCAAGCTATTCTCTTCCTCCTAAAATCTCCATTCTTCACTGCTCAACCAATACTAAGGAAACGGATGTTATACGCTTAGGAAGCAATCGGGCCCCCAGAGCTGCGAAGTATGCAGCCCAAAACAGAACACCCTTCCTTTTTCCACCCAACTTTTAAGCCCACCTTTTATCCTTGACTGGTGTTACCGACTCTCAGGCAAATGCCCCCCCTACACCTCCCTATCCTAATCTGAAAAAGACAAATGGATACCAAAATGTGCCAAACAAGTTACCAGATGGATTAAATCTTGGGCCAGACAGACTTCCATAGTCTCTTCCTTTGAACTTGTTGGCTTACTCTTCTCTCCCACCCAAATGGGACATATGTGCGGACACGGGAGATAGGTAAGGAACTAAAAGACAATTGATCCTGCTCTGGCAACCACAGAATTGCTGACCGTATTATTTCCCAGTGTCCACTTGTCACTGAATTTCTAGAAAAAAATCAACATACCCTAGGAGGTCCTCCAAGGCTCCTGTGGTGGCAGTGCTGTGAATGGATTTTATAGATTTGTCCCCGGGGTTGGGCTCTTCCCACTGTCTTTTGGGTTTTGGGGGGGGGGCGGTTAAAATTTTTTTAATTTTTTTTTTTTATTAAAGTTTTTTTTTGTTTTTTTGTGTTTTTTTTTTTTTTTTTTTTTTTTTTTTTGACAGAGACACACAGCGAGAGAAGGAATACAGCAGGGGGAGTCGTCGGAGAGGGAGAAGCAGGCTTCAGGACCCCAGGACCATAACCTGAGCCGAAGGCAGACACCCAACAACTAAGCCACCCAGCACCTGTTTTTTTGTTTTGACTTGTTTTGTTTTTGTCTGTATCCTTGGTGGATGGACTGAATGCTATCTGACCAGATGTACTGATGCCACAATAGTGGTAAAGAAATTAAAAATAAACAATCCCACATTTTGTTATTCTGTTACAGATCAAGTCAGGCTGGGGAGTCCATTTTACAGCAGAGAGAAACCACCTGCTTGCAGAGACTGGGGATGGTCATTACTGTTTCAGACTCATACCATCCTCCATCATCAGGAACGTAAAATTTAGCCCTATGAAGGATTGTGGGAAAGCCTGGTCAATAAACTAGACTTAAATGGCCAGATGCATTACCCCTGCCCCTTATAAAGATCCAGAACACTCCAAGCAGGAGACCTAGATTGACCCTTTCTGAAATAGTGTTTGGACACCCAATGCCTCCTGGCATTATAAAGCTCCATGACTGGATTAAGTGAACACGTGGCAACCTAAACGCACTATCTGGTGTGAGGACTAGCTATACACAAGAACTAACTGGTATACTTGCAGCGCCTCACCAACAGGTAAAAGGGGCATGGCCTCCACTGATGGCCAAGCCTTGCCATCCAGCTCAACCAGGAGACCAATACACCTCAAGGTCTTTAGAAGAAAACACACATGACTATCTCGCTGGGAAGAACCTTATGAGGTACTGCTGACCACCAACTCCACAATGAACATAAAAGAAGAATCCTCCCAGATTCAACAAGCTATGCCAAAGACAGCCCAGCTCATGACTTCTGAGATAATTAGAAGACAATTCCTGCAAGTGACCTTAGGAAGGCTTTCTAGAGTGAATTCCCAGGCTCTTGAAACAGATGGTGATCGAGGTGGAAGAGGTCAGGAAAGCATCCTGTATATGGGGAAGGCACTTTGAGACTGAAAAATGAAGCAAGTCCCGGGATACTGTCCACAGAGTTTTATTCCAGATAACTGACTGACTTGAAGACAATCCAGGAGGTACAGGGCCATTCTCCACTGTTGTTCCCTGCCCCACCCAACCTTAATCCCCAGCTTTTATGGAGTGAGGGGCACGGTGGTAATGTCACAGGGCAGTCTTCTAACAGGTGCCTTCTCTGTGCTACAGGATCTTTACTAATCACCCAAAGCAGGGCCTTTGGCACTGCTCTGCCCTCTGTGCACCACTTTAGGGAAGATCAGAACAAGCCTTCCTCACTCTGGTCAGGGCACACATTCCCTCCATGGGCCTCAGAACACATGGCCTTGCGGCAAGTCACTGGAGCACATGAACAAGATGTAACGCCAAAGATGGAGTCCATGTTGTCAGCACCCCTCCACTCCACCCCAACATCTTTACAGCCCAAACAATCTCACGCCCTTCTTCCACAATGACCCTAGAGCCACATATCAGGAGGCAACTTGCATCCCTGTGCCACGACAGCAACATTAATATTCCATTAAGCCCAAAGAAAAAACTCAGAATTCTGGTTCCCCCAGCAAACCAGTAAAGAGGTCCTTCCCACAGAGGGACTGAGAACTTCAGTGTACATGGGGGTCCGTGACAGAGAGAGGTTTGCTGACTGGATAGGCAGGAAAAGCAGCAATTGAGGGCAGAGGCGATCAGACCAATGCTCTACAGGCCATAGCCATGGACAAGTCTTCAATCTGGAGCAACGCAGTAGTGTTTCAGTCCCCATGCCTCAACACCCTGTTAGTTTAGGTATTTTCTCTGAGGGAGGATGCCATATATTATGTGCCTCCATATCTGAGAGGGTGTGACTCACTTGTACACAGTCATCTCTGTCAGTACCCATACTAACCTTTCTATCTCAGCACCAAGTGTCAGAGGTCCAGAAGTCAGACGCACGTGTTAGGCCCTGACCAATGTCAAGGGGTTGGGTGGAGGAGCACCTGGGTGGCTCAGCTGGTTAAGTGTCCACTTTTGGCTTCAGCTCAGGTCATGATCTCAGGGTTGTGAGATCAAGCCCCATGTCAGGCTCCATGCTGAGAAGGGAGACTGCTTGAGATCTAGCTCTTCTTCTCTCTCTCCCCTTGCCCATCCTCCCACACCTGTTCTTTTACAGGCAAAGGTTTATACAAGCCCTGTGGAAGTGTCCACACAGGTTAGTGCCAATTTGTGTCCTTCCAGCACTGACAGAGGGCTGATGCCATCCACTGACCAGCGAGAAAGGATGGTGTGTGGTCCAACCAATATGTTCTAGCCATCACCTGAGGAGCCATCAGGGTCAGGAGTCAGCAGCCTGTGGTTCTGCCTCATGACTGCCTGGCAGTGTTGGTGTGCATGGGCACTGAGCGGACACACGCCGTACTTGGATAAATACATTGGGTTTAGTGCCTACTTCCCAAATAGCTTTTTCTGAACCAAAGTCCACCAGAATCCAGCAGAATAGCCAGGAATGCCAAAGAGGTGGGCTTCCCGGACAACAGGTGTCAGTATACTGGTGTCTACTGCAGGCTGGTCTAATCCTTCCTTTACTTGCCCGAGGGGAGCCATCATGTCTGCTATAGGTAACAGGGCCATTCCTGTAAGGTGCTTTCCTGGGCACAGGCACACTTAGGTTTGCTGAACATGTCCTAAATTCATTCTCCGACCTGCAGAGATGTTACTACTATCACAGGCAAGTCAGCCATCAGTCCTGCTGTCTTTTGCAGTAAGAGATAAACAGCTTAGTTGTTTCTCGATGGGACTATACCCAGCTTCTATTCCCTTCCATAATAGAGACCAGAATCCTTACAGGATTTGTTTTGTATTTTGCCATGAGCCCCAGCCAAGCCCTTCTGGAAATGAACTCACATCTCATTCATCAGGCACCGATATCCCTAGGTATACCCTACCATTTAACCCCACCAATATTCCTACCATTTTTGCCTTTAAGAAAGCCTCTTGTTGGCGAGCACTTCAATCCCATAGGTTTCCCTTCCTAACCAAGGCATATAAAGGTCTTAATATCTGCTCTAGATGGAAAATGGAAAAAGTCTCCAGTAACCCAACAAACCAACAAAAGCTTGTAATTCCTTTACTACGTTAGGGACGGGGAAGGCTCAGATCTTATGGATGACCACCTCCAGCATCACCTGGGTCTTCCCAAGCCTGATGGTACCCATTTGACTAGGTCGTTGGATCTTTTTATGTCCCATCCTTGGGACTTCAAGTACACCTGGAAAGATGCAACTGCTTGAGACAGGGAGGCTAAGTCACCACAAGTTAACAGGACATCATCTATATCATGAGAAAGCACAATCTTTTCTGGCAAATCCAGTCTTCCAAAAATCTGCCTACTATCCTGGGACAAATCGCGGGACTATGGAGATATGCTTGAGGCAACCCCTGGAAGGTCTGCTTTCTCTTGTTCCATGGGACAGCGAATTGGTCTTGGGATTCAAGCCCTAACAGAATGCTGAAAAAAGGCTTTAGATAGGCCCAGTAAAAAATGGTAGGTCTTGGGAGGCCTGGATGGCTCAGTGGGTTAAAGCCTCTACCTTTGGCTCAGGTCATAATCCCTGGGTCCACATCAGGCTTTCTGTTCGGCAGGGAGCCTGCTTCCCCCCACCCTCACCTGCCTCTCTGCCTATTTGTGAACTCTGTCAAATAAATAAATAAAGTCTTAAAAAAAAAAAAAAAAGGTAGGTCTTAACAGAAGCCATGACTTTCTCTGAATATAAGAAAGACTATATTGGCACCCCAGCATGGATGGGCAGAACAACTTCATTGAGTTCCCTATAATCTACTGCTATTTGCCAGGTCCCTTTTGATTTCTTTACAGGCCCAACCAGACTACTGAATGGGCTTTGAGTGGGCCTGCGGACCCCTGCCTACTCTAATTTGGTCACAGTGGCAGTAATCTCATCACGCATTCTGGGTAGGTTTTGGTGTCTTATATTTGTCCCTGAGAACCAGCAGCTAAAGAGGTTACCATTCTGCACGACTCACCACGATGGGTTTTCTACTCATACACAACCCAAATTCACCTGTCAGTGAGTTGGATCTAGAACCTGTAAAACGCCTACAACCCAAATACATTCATGAATGGGGTAAATATGCACTAGAAAACAGTGGGGAGGAAGCCTGCTTGTCTGTAGGTAGAGACTAGTTTGTCTGACCTCGACAATTTTGAGACCCGATAGGGCCTGGACTCCAGGCCCCTCAACCCTGACCACATAATCCAGTATTCCTTGCTAGAGAGCCCTCTATGCCTCCTAAGTAGCATGTCTTGCAGGAAGGTGGAAGCAGGATGCTTACCGAAGGAGGTACTCAACTACAGAGACCAGAAGACCCAACCAAATCAGTCTGCACCAAGGTGGACCCCAGCATTAACCTGCCATGGACTTTTGCCCTCATTATGATACTAAAAATCACCCCCAGGAGTGGAGATTTAACATGCTAATGAGCTAATCAATGCATGATGACCATGTTCTGTGCCCACGTGCGCCCAACTTCCTGTATCTCTCCCCACTCCTCCATACCTAGACATCACTCCTTGCCCGCCTCCTTAGTCTTTTCACAACCTTTCCCGGACCTTCGTGTAGAACACCAGCAGGAAGGATCCTTTCCCTTATTCCATCTCCCCCATGCTTAAGCATGAGCCCCCGTGAAAGCCTTGCCTGGAAATTCCTGTTGACTCCAGTCAGTGTCTACTGCTTGGAGAGTTCAAGGACTTGAGTCATTAATAATTGCTCGCCCATAACCATTAATAGCCTTTATTTCTCCCTGAAATGTTGAGGGGTTTCCATAGGTAAGTGTGCATTCAGCCAGTGAATATTAGAGCTTGCCCAGTGTGTTTGTAAGTGCAAAAGAGGGCATGCACTAGAGGGCAATGCTGATCTAACCCCTAGTACGTGGGGGTAGAGGGGTTGGGAGGAGTGGAGGCTGTGGGGATCCACCCCTGAAATTCTGCTAGTGGAAGGGCCCTCAGGGAGGCACTTGGCTTTCCTGAGGCTTTTTCAAGGGAGTAAACTGCTTTCCCCTAGACAAGAGCTTGGGAAGGCCAGATTGGATTGTTTGTCCTTATTTTCTCCCAGGGTCCCAGATGATATTAGATCTTGCCACAGCTATTTAGGAGAGAATTTGATGGGCCCTCTGTCCGCCATTTTGTCCTTGGCAGTGTCCTTTGTTTTTCCACTTTTCAACCCATCTCTTTCCCTTGTGACAGAATCTTTTGGTTTCACTTAAAACTGCCACCAGAGCGGCTACCATGGCCATGAGCCAATGAACCACAGGGGAAAGGGCAGATCCATAAGCCCCGTGCCACAGCCCCCTGGGGCCTGATATAGCCTTTCCCACCACAGTAAAACCATTCGCTGTCTGGGCCTCTAGAACGCTGGGTATAAATGGCATGCCTCATTCCCAGTTCACGTATCATCTCTTGTAGTTGTTCTAGAGAGAGCCAGTGAGAGGGAGGGGATGAACAGACAGCTCTTCAGGCCAGGTTACCTCAATCTCAGGCAGGCTGATCTCATCCTTGAAGTTAGTGCTGGCGCCCAAGCCCGAGGCACACAACCTTCCTCCCAAGGCAGGTGGAGCAGCACCTGAGGCCATTTCCAGCATCTCAAACCCACTTAATACAATACCATCTCCCCCTCCTGACCCACAGACAGCCACCCCTTCTTGGCCCTTTGGCTTAAAGGGGCTCATTAACTCCACTAATTCAATGGCAGAATGTTCCCTCACAGCAGTCTTCTGACTGGCGTTCTTCTCAGTCATGCCCAGGCTCACGACTGGCCTGGCTCTCCACGTGAATCAAAGGGCCTCCTCCTCTTCCTTCAAGACCGAGTTCTCCTTATCAGGGCAGTCTCCATCCCAGGGCCCCCAGCTCTCCTGAGACACACCTTGTCTCCCTTCAGTAGGTCCCTGACCCTGTGCCCACTCCTGCCAGCATTCCGAGGCCTTCTCTTGCACATAACACCCCCATTACAAGAGCCTGGGGCTCATATGGGCTTTTCTAAAGCCAACGCTTCCCTGGTCCGTTCTGATTCTCTCCTTACTCAAAATTCCCTTTTCCTGGCATCTCGTAACCCTCAGGTCAATAACCAAGCCATCACCGGTACAGCTTGATTATTCTCCCCTCCGCTGCTTTTCCCCCACGGTTTCCGATGGGATCTTGAACATTCCTTGAGGTGTTTGCCTGGTGTCCCCATCCCCATACCAGCCCAGTCTCCCCACAGGTGGGGTCCGGCCGGCTGGGGATTTCCTGCTCGGACCCCTAGCTGCCCCCTGACCCATGTGGGCCCCGGGCTGCCCCCAGCACCCCCCCTTTTACCCGAGCTTGTTTTGTTTTCACTCTGTGCCTGGCTCACCAATTCTCAGAGGGTGGAGGAGGATCAGGAAGCTATCCTCCACCCTGAGAAGGGACCCTGAGACAGAAAAATGAAGCAAGCCACTCCGTACGGCTTCCAATTACATTCGAGGTAACTTACGGAAAGGGAAAGAACCAGAACCTTTCTCAGCCATTCGACCTCCAGTCCTGGCCTTAATCTCCAGCTTTTATAGCATGAGGAACATGGCGGTGGGGTCACAAGGCCATGTAAAGTGGGGCCATCTGTGCGCCAGAGGAGCTCCACTAGTTACCTAAAGTGGAGCCTTCTGGGTGCTCCGGGAAGCTCAGCGCAGACTTTCCTGCACCTGGGGCAGGGCCTCCATGAAACTCCACATCACAGGAGGCAAAGTCATTGCAGGAAAGTCATTGCAGGTTGTGAGAATGTGGAGCCCAAAGATGGACTCGCTGTTGTCAGCCCTCCATAGGGCTTACAATTGTATTCGGGGTCACTTACGGAAATTACTTTGGGGAAACCTATAGAGAAGCTCAAGGACAGTTCCTTGGCCAGAAAAAGACAAAAGGTGAAAATGTTTCCCTTTTTATTGAAAACACATGCCAGGGGGCCCTTTCCTGGGTGACATACGATGACAGGACGATATAGGACGATATTGCGGACACACCCTGGGGGCTGAGTCTGTAGATGGCATCCATGAACATGTCAAGACCATCAAAAGTGACTCTAGCACCATGTCCCCTGGCACAGGTGTTTGCCAAATCACTCCCTGTTTTAGATGGTTCATAGGCCACCCTTGTAGGACTTGGGGTATCCCAGCTGCTCCCCAATTAGATTCCCCAACACCCCAAACTATATATGAGTGAATCAAGAAAATGTGGACTAACTTGGCCAAGAAACAAAACTGAGACTTCGAGCTGCCAAAGCTGGCATGCAGGCTTCTTGTGGCCGATGTTTTGCAACCTGTTATCCTCCTACAGAGAAAGTGACAACATGTGGTTGCTAACATTACTAGTAGCAGAGGTGATGGAAAGCCCCAGATCTCAGATATTACAGATTCTGCTCTGATCTTGTCTTTGAATCACACGGGTCTTTTGGCCTTATGTGGCGACAAGGTCTATAAAGTGTTCCCACCCAAATGGTCAGGGCAATGTGGACCCAGACCCCTGACTCTTTCCGTCACTAGACACTGCCTTAAACACCAGGCAGATTGCAGAGTTGGGCCCCTTTGTTCATGAAGTCGTGCCACACTAGACTAGAACATGGCTTGGGTATCCCCGCGGCAGGTTCTTTTCAGCACAGAGGACCTTAGTCCCAGGCTGTGGGAGTGATGCATTGCGAAAGGTGATCTTACCTATTTCCATGGTGAGAGAGTCCAAGTTCCATACGAGACTGGGGACTTGGGAGCTAGCGAGTCAGAAGTTAACAGCTTCGCTTCCGCTGTCCTCCAGATTCATCCTGTTCTCACTGCCCGGTGATCAGCAGGGTATGCAATCATCGGTGAAAAATGCTGTTTTTATGTAAATCAGATGGGTCAAGTAGAGTCTAATTTACCTTACTGTAAGGAAAGATGAGCTCTGCCCATCCAATAAATGAAGCACAAGCCTCGTCCATTGGACTGATGGAGTCCCAGGACTAGGAGGCGGTTTAATGGACTGTGGGACACGTTCCTCCCTCTGTTCATCTCTGTCCATCCTGCTTCTAGTCTACGTTCTTTTCTCCCTTCACAGGCCTCTTCCCACTCGCCCACGAACCTGACTCTGCTCTCTCCAGGTCACCAGCTCACCTTTAAAGGGTGCACTTTCCAGGGAAGTTTCAGAGGAAGAAACTGATGGGGCCCAGGGAAGGCCACCCCCAAATATGTCACTTTGGTATGTCGATGATGTTTGCATGAAAGCCATTTAAGAAACAGCCAGTGCAGGAAGGACCCTCGCACCCACCCTCGTTTGTCCCCTGAAAGCAGGAAATATCCCCCACTCCCCACCGTCCCTGCACCTAGAAGGGAGAAGACATCCTGATTGCCCAACGAGCGCCCTCGGGGCCACCATTGCTGGATGAACAAACCTTGTTGCTTCTTCCTTTATTTGCTACCTCAAGCCCAACCCCCTTTGTCAATTCTTCACAAATAATTGTTTCTCTGTTTCAAAGCTACTGAAGCTGCCTGCCTTTGAATCTCCTATCTCTGTGATCTCCCATAGGTACAAACTTTTTTTTTTCTCCTGTTCATCTGTTTTGTGTCGGTGTAATGATTTAGGCCAAGCAACAGAGACTAAAAAGGAAGAAAGTTCAGTGTTGACCCCAAAAGTCCAAACTGCTTCGAGGAGAAAGTGAGCGCTGACCCACAGGTGGGGTTTACAGAGGCATGTGACGCTGGCTCGCCACTCATGCTCATTTATGCTGTCTCTCAAATAAATAAATAAAATCTTTAAAAAAGGAAAAAAAGAAGCATTTACTAACTGTTGCAGACCAAATGCTTCCCCAGGGAGGCAACATAAATGTGCGGAATGGTGTGAGACCACATGCACCAGAAGGACTGGGGGCTGGAATCAGGATTCCCCGGTGGAAACTCTGACTCCGCCCCGCAACACCCCCCCCCCCCCAATAACAGATGAGGAAGGCAAGGCTCACCGAAGTTGTGGTTATCCTGTTAGGAAAATATTCCGTTTTTACTCCAACCTGTTAAGCAAACACTGATCACCTCTCCTGAATCCTGTTGAGATGGGGTGATTTATTTTAAGTGAAAGCAGGCAAATGGTAACTACTATTTCTTACATATAAGAATGCGCAATTAGTAGGTACCTATATGTGACTTATAAAATATGTGTGTCTAGATCTCTCTAGACAAGGAACTGATCGGTACATTCTACTTTTTCCCTTTAGGGGTGGTTTAGATCTTTTACAGCTCATTCATAACTTCCCTGCAGAGATTTTCACGGTGACAAGTGTCCCGAGTTCTAGCTACGAGTACCGTTGTTCAACCACAAGATGGAGTCGTTTACAATCAAATAAGCAGCTAAACGCAGCGGTCGAGGAGGGGAATGGGATTCCTGCTCCCCGGTCCCCCTTTTAATCTGGGTGATTCAAGAGCATTGTAACGCCTCTTGAAAACATCAGGCTTATTCACTGTATTTTAAAATCCATCGATTGCAGATGAATTTCTAAATTTTGATTGTGCTGATGCTTACATTTTTGAACTTACAACGATCTCTTATTCAATTGATTTCTTCTAACAAAAGGGAAACTTAGAGAAGACTAGAAGCCAAAATAGTACTTAGCAGCAGCTTCTTCTGATAAAGGAAAATTCTTCTTTCTTTCTTTTTTTTTTAAGATTTTATTTATTTGACAGATCACAAGCTGGCAGAGAGGCGGGGGGCGGGGCGGGAAGCAAGCTCCCCGCTGAGCAGAGAGCCCAATGCAGGACTCAATCCCAGGGCCCTGGGATCAGGACCTGAGCTGTAGGCAGAGGTTTAACCCACTGAGCCACCCAGGCGCCCCTGAAAGAAAATTCTTGCACACAGAGGTCAGGGACCCATTCCCTCCTCCTCAGGCTGCCCTGCCCCCCCCCCCCCCCCACAGAACGGGGACCATTCCACTACGAGTGCCATTTCAAAACATATATTTACAGTGACATTTCGAACCATTAACAAATTCTCTAAATATTAGTGTACAAAAAAAAAAAAAAAAGAGAGAGAGAGAGAGACAGAGAGAAAGAAAGGACTTAATTCAAAATAGAGGAACACCAATAAAAAGACACTGAGACTCAAAAGCAAGGCATTAGGACTGCATTCCACAGTGGGGTTTGGGGGAGAGGCGTGGGAAACAAATGAGCATGCTGCTGGCCCACCGAGGACTCACCCGACAGAATGAAAACTTCGGGGTTTGAGGATCTGGGATTGGCAAGGACAGTCCTCTCTTCCCTTCCCTGCCTCCGACCCACAACCCATCCTGGCGTGACGCGAGGGCTGAGACTGTCATCCAGAGTTTGGTTGGCGTGTTTTCTAGCCAAATCACACCAAAATGCTGGGTGCTGTTGATAACCCAGACTCCCTTGGCAGGGAGGAGGAACCCCGTTAGTTATTACTCACACTCAGTCTTTTTTTTTTTTTTTTAAGATTTTATTTATTTATTTGACACACACAAAGAGAAATCACAAGTGGGCAGAGAGAGGGGCGGGCAAGCAGGCTCCCCACTGAGCAGAGAGCCTGACGCAGGGCTCGATCCCAGGACCCTGAGATCATGACCCGAGCTGAAGGCAGAGGCTTTAACCCACTGAGCCACCCAGATGCCCCCTCACACTCAGTCTTGACATCGAATGGGAGGGAGGCCCTGACAGAATGACTACACCATATAAAATCCAACTTAGTGGACCTCAGGAGCATCAGAGTAGGAAGGGGGAAAAATCAGCTATGTTCTCCTTTGAACAGAGTAATAACTCGCAAGATACAAGGCTACTATTTATCTCCCACCCAGCATTGTAACAACAGGATTCAGAAGGAGCCTACCACAGGGAGCAAGAAAACAAATCATCTTACCATTATCCGCAGCCAACAGCTAGTATCACTTTTAGGAATTCTATTGTAGTATGTTTTCACGTGAAGGCATATTTCACGCAGTTGCAATTAGAGTACGCATACAATTTTCAAACTGGATTTCCATTCACCGTCATAATCACTTTTCTATGCAGCTATAAGTGTCATAATTGTGATTTTAATGACCTCATAATATCCCATCCATTGAGCATATGTTCCATAATTAACTGGTTTCCATACCGTGAGCCACATGCACTCTTAAAAAATAATATTGTAAATAATATGCCACAAGCACATTTGGATGCATGGTTTTCTTTTCATTTATCCCAAGGGTAAATTCTCCAGACTAACTTTATCGAGTCAATGGGCACCAACTATGACTTTATACCTGGTGCCAAATGATTTCCCAAAAGGAACTTGCCATTCCTGTGTATGAGTGTGTTAGCATCACTGCATCGATATCAGCGCTGAGCATTTTCATTTTTGGATGCCTCCAGCTTGCCCAGAGTCTGCCCCATGGACTTGCCATTCTTTACTGCCCCTCTGATCTGGGATGGCCTTCCTACTGACGGTGGTTGCTCGTGTGTGTGCCTTATCACAGACCTCGGCCCTTGACCCCCAGTCCTGGTTCTGTTGTTATCCTCTGGTCACCCTCAGCAGAATCTCCTCTCATTCTGTGAATGTGCCCACAGTTCCCCAGGGGCCCTCCAGAGGCCCAGGGCCAATTTCTCCATCAATGCTCCAACCTCCCCTTCGCAACTCACTCTGGCAATCTGGTTCCCACTTCCACCTCTTCAGTGAAATGGCTCTTTCCAAGGGCACCAGGGATGTGAACTGCAAAAGTAAGACTATGTCTCAGAGGCACTTTGCATTTGCTCTCTGTGAAGCATCGACACCACTCTTCTGGAAACTTCCTGCTGCCTTGACTTCCACGTCCTCCTACCCTTCTGAAGCTTCTCTGCAAATATCAGCTGTCTTCTTTTTGCAAACCCAGCCCTTAACCATTGGTGTTTCCCCAAATGGGATAAATGGCACCTAGGACAATGCTATGGGCCTCCCGCCAAGTCTCTATGCTGTCATGTTCATTCTGAAATTTACAAATCCTAGTGTGTCCTTTATTCTGGCTTTGTGACTCCCAATCCTGGATTCAGTTTCCACCTCCTTTTCATTCTATCTCCTTTTATTCTATCCGTGAATAAGCTCATCTGCTTCCAAGATCATAATCTTCCCCGATGCTAATGCCTTCCCCATCTGTGCCTCCAACAAGGTTTTTCTATTGGGTTTGACTCTTATCTAAGAGATGCCCAGTGGACACCTCTCTATGAAGGTCCTGTAGGTATCTCAGATTCAACAGGTACCAAATAGAATCATCATTCCCCTCCCCCCATCACCTCACCTGCCAGGTTACTCACGTTCCATTAGTGAATAACACCACTCTCCACCTACATGACCAAGTTCAAAAGCTGTCATTTCAGACTCCTTCCCCTCCTCACATCCAGGGCCACTTACTCACTAGGAGTTCGACCACCCCTCCTCTTAAAGCTCTCCAATGTCTCCCCTCATGTCCATTCTTCACCGCTTCCTGAGTTCACCTCACAACTCTTGTCAGCTCCTGCCTGAATTACTCCAACAGCCCCACAAAAGGCCTCCATTTTGTAGCCCATTTCCCCAGTCCATCATGAGAGCAGGTAGGTTCTACAGGCAGACTTACAGGATAAGACTCTGTCTTCTGTGGCTTTGGGCAGGTTCTTTAACTTCTCTCCATTTGCTCATGTATAAGGGGGAACAATAATAGCACCTACCTCAAGGGAGTAGGTGTGACATAGGACGGGGATTATGTGAGTCCACACGTGTGCAGCACCTGAGACGGCACCTGGCACATGGCAAACACTCGCTAAATGCTCACTGCTGTTATCACCTTCTTCTGCACTACCACATAGAACTCTATAAAGGAAAAATCAGGTCCAGCCAGTATGCTACTCAAAATCCTTCAGTTCAGACATATTTGCAATAGTCAGAGGGTGGAAATAATCAAGCATCCATGGATGGAAGAATGGATAAACGAAATATGGTGTGTACATGCAAGAGAATATTACTAAGCTTTCGAAAGGAAGGAAATTCTGACGTGAGGTATAGCATGGATAATTCCTGAGGACATAATATAAGTGAAATAAGCCAGTCACAAAAGGACAAATACTGTGTGATTCCACTGTGAAGTACCCGGAATAGTCAAATTCATAGAGACAGAAGTTGTCATATGGTGCCTGCCAGGCAGGGGTTCAGGGGGGAGGGACAAATGGAGAATTCATGTTTCCTGGGCTAGAGTTTTAGTTGGAAAATGGAAAAGTTCTGGAGATGGATGGGGGTAATGATTGCACAATAATGTGAATGTACTTACTGCCACTGAGCTGTTCACCTAAAAATGGTTAAAAAGGAGTATTTTATGCATTTTGCCACAATTAAAAAAAAAAAAACTTTTTAGTGTTGCGACACCACAGCATTTGCTCCAAGTCCTTGAGAATCTGTCTCAGCACCCCTCTTCTGGCCTCATCTGCTACCCATCACTGAAATGTAGCCACACAATATTACTGTGGTCTCTTTGACCATGAACTTGAACAACACTCAGTGGCTACAGAGTTTTTCAGCGCTTCACCCTCCATGTCTATGAGGCTTGATTCATGCCCACCTCCTATATTTCTGGTCTTGCTGATGGAATTGTGAAATATTCAAGATTATTCTAGTCAAACACTCTTATTTGCAGTCAAACACTCTTATTTGCAAACACTCTTATTTGTCCACCTATCCATCCATCCATCTGTCCATCCATCCATCCATCCATCCATCCACCCATCCCTCCACCCACCTATCCATCCATCCATCTATCCATCCAATCATCTACTCTTTCATTCATCCGAGAGGCAGCATAGCTAAGAGCCCAGATATGAGTTGCTTAGTCTGAAACCTACCTCTGCCACTTGTTTTATTTGCAGATGGGAAAAATAGGTCATCAATTTAAGTGAAAACACATAACAGGTGGGTGGTACAGCCAAAATAAGAAACCATGTGTCCTGCCTCCCAACCCTGCACTCATGATATTATACTTTGTCAGCCATGACATTCATGAGAAACAAGTCTTGGGTCAGAAACAAGACTAAATGCTGACATGTGGAGACCACAGATAGGCCCTGAGAACCACAGGGCTCTCAGACTAATGGAGATTCTATTTGTTGGGACAAACTTGTCTATTTGTTCATTAAATTATTTGTACATCCATCTATCTATCCACCCATCCATCCATCTGTCCATCCATCCGTTCATCTATCCATCCATCCACCCATCCATCCACCTATCCATCCATCCATCTGTCCATCCATCCATCCATCCATCCATCCACCCATCCCTCCACCCACCTATCCATCCATCCATCTATCCATCCAATCATCTACTCTTTCATTCATCCGAGAGGCAGCATAGCTAAGAGCCCAGATATGAGTTGCTTAGTCTGAAACCTACCTCTGCCACCTGTTTGTGTGATCTTGAGCAGTTTATTTGCCTTCCTGTGTCTCACTTTCCTTATCTGTAAAATGGGGGAAATTGCTAGTTACTTCATAGAAGATATATATATGGAATAAATATAAGGAATGTAGGGAACAAATTAACATATGTAACATGCTTAGAACAGTGCCTGGCACATGGTAAACTGTGTGAGTCCTTGACTCAGCACTAAACTAAGGGAGAGATATCTCCAGTTCTAGAAGCTGTAATGCATAGGATGGTCTGTTGGAGACCCTTCTCCCACCATTGCAGTCATTGTGAGCAGTGATGATGACGAAAGTGTCTGGCAGAGGGGCCTGAATTTCACAGAGTAGAGGAGATGGAGTCATAGGAGTGCTCTTGTGTCTCTGACCTTGACGTTAATGAAGATAAATGTAAGATTTCAAGCAGTATTCTGATATTAATCAAATAAGATAGCGAGACTTGTTTTAAAACATTAGCATAAGTAAAGTTTAAAGTTTATGGGTTTTTCTAATGAGAAAGGCAAGAAATAATGCCTACTGGGAATTTTTGACGATTCATCTAAATGACAAGAGGAATTAGAATGCTGTCAGGCAGAAGACATGCTGCTCTTGGCTGAGGTCTGGCAGGAGCTCTGCATTTAAACCAAAGGGCTTTCTCTCTACTTCTTTCTCCCAAAAGCCATTTCAGGTGTTAGAAACTCATCTTGGAATGTGAATAAATTAAACAAAAAAACTTCCCTTCTTTTCATATAAGCACGTTTCCTGATTATCCACTGATGTGCATCATCTATAAAGCGGAAAAGAATTTCATAAAAAGCATTTTGTAGCTACTAACTGTATTGTGTTAAGGGGGGAGGGAGTTATTTTTGCAAGCCCTGAAGAATATGGCTGATTTTACATTTTTTCTCCAACTTAAAATATCTTTTACTGCGATCTGAGGTTGCATTAAAATGCTATGAGCATCTGTGTACGTGCTTTATGTGCACCTAAGTCTTCATTTTCCTGGGGCAGAGACTTAGGAGCACAACTGCTGTGTCAGCTTCATGTTTGGTTTTATAAGAATCTACCAACCCGGTTGCCATAGTGGCTGCACATTGTGTATCCCCTCCAGCAATGCACGAGGGATCCCATTTCTCCACATCCTTGCTAGCGTTTGGTGTTGTCACTATTTTAAATTTTAGCCATTCTGGTAGGTACATACTGATGTCTTTTTTTTTTTTTTCCCATATTGATGTCTTACTGGGGCTTTTTAACTTGCGTCTCCCGAATGGCAGATGACTCCTTCTTGTGTGTTTATTTGCCCATCTGTGTACCCTCCTCTGTGAAGGCATGTCATGTTTCCATTCTGTCTTGCCTATTTGTTAGCTGGATTGCTTGCTTTTCACTGTTGACTGTTGATACTTCTTTATATACTGCGGTTACAAGTCCTTTGTCAGATATGTGATTGCTGATACTTTCTGTCTCTCTGTAACTTGTCTTCCCATCCTGTAATATAAAATATTGTATATATATAGTGAGATCTCTTAAGGAGCAAAGTAGATGGCCACATGCATTTCAATGAGGTCAAGTTTATCTTTTATGGATCCTTTTTTTTTTTTTTTTTTTTTTTTTATGTCAAGTCTAAGAATGTTTCTCTGAGCCCTAGGTCCCAAAGATAGTCTCTTTTTTCCCCCTAAGAACTTTAGAGCTTTAAATTCCTAACATTTACATTTGCAAAAATCTGTGACCCGTTTTGAATAAGGTTTCATCATATCAGGTGTGATGTGACGTCAGGGCTCACCGTGTTTTCCTTATGGGTGTCCCCTTGCCCAGCTCCCTTTGTTGAGAAGTCCATCTTCCTTCATTGACCCGCTTCTGTACTTTTGTCAACAACAGTTACATCTTTTGATCACAGATGTGCGTAGCTATGTTTGTTTCTGAAGAGAAATGCAAAACTAGTGGAATTGAATCCTGCGTGTCGTGTTTTCCTTCTGTGTTCTCTTCTTTATGTTGCAGGGGAGGGGCTGTGTAGGAAAGGCACTAGGACACATCTGTATGTGTGACCTTCATAATTTCACAAGCCTGAGGCTCACATTTCCCAACCTATGCAGAGTGCCTCCAGGACAGTTTCCTTGGGACCATTTACTCAAACCCTGAATTTTTCCTGTGGACTTCATTTCAAAGCCAGGACCACTGAAGAAAATCAGTAGGAATAGTATTGTCTTGCTTTTATTTTTACTCACAGATGGTATTTCCTGTCCAGATTGACCCACCTTTCCCTTATTCACGAGCTGGCTTTGGCACGGTCATGTGGTGGTGAGTAGAATGAGGTCTCCCCGTGTTGGACCTACCCAGCTTTGTTACTTACTAACCAGGTGATTTGGGAGGAGCTATTCACCTCACTAAGTCTCCATTGCATCGCTGTAAAATAGACTTGGGGACATAGTGGGGACCAAAGAAGCTGTAAATCCAGGGAGCAAAGAAGAGTGCCTGACACATTATAAATATTGACTAAATGACAGGGAGTATCGTTAGTGCTTTAGTGTTAGTGTTTTGAAAAATTAAATCCCCGTAAGCGAGGATGTTCAGAGTATATGGCTATGGCTCCGAAGGTAATTCCAGGAGGGACAACCAAAAATATTCTGAGCAGAGTGAGCTGACTACTTTGTAGGGGGTAACTCTCACAGGTTAGGCAACGTTTGGCACAATTGTCGAGAAACTACTTCAGTGATAAACACAAAACTCAAGATAGTGATCACTTCTGGGGAAGGCAGGAGGATGGGAGAGGCCAGGGGCAGACAAGAAGTTTGCAGTACTGGCTGAGGCTGGGTGGTGAGGTGACAGATGTTTGTTTTATTAATACGTAGGACACATATTCCTTTTTTAAAATTTAATTAAATTAATTTATTTATTTTAGAGAGAGCTGGTGAGAGAGAGCATGCACAAGCAGCAGGAGGAGGAGAGGTAGAGGAACAAACAGACCCAGGGCTGAGCATGGAGCCCGATGCGGGGTTCCATCCCAGAACTCTGAGATCATAACCCAAGCTGAAATCAAGAGTCAGATGCTCAACCGATCGAACCACCCCAGTGCCCAAGTTCTTTTGAATATATCCAATGTTACACAGTAAATTTGCTTAAAAATTAGTCTGAGAGTCGTAGTCATACCTGACGCATTTATATGTAATATTCACATAGATGTGCAAAATACGAAAGCCAGTTTAGTTCTATCCCTTTCTATTAAATTCCTGCTGCAGGGCGCCTGGGTGGCTCAGTGGGTTAAGCCGCTGCCTTTGGCTCAGGTCATGATCTCAGGGTCCTGGGATCGAGTTCCACATTGGGCTCTCTGCTCAGCAGGGAGCCTGCTTCCTCCTCTCTCTGCTTGCCTCTCTGCCTACTTGTGATCTCTCTCTGTCAAATAAATAAATAAAATCTTAAAAAAAAATTTCCTGCTGCAGCATAAGAAAAAAATAAATATATAATCTGCATTAATGGATACTGGAAGACCAGGTAAGTTTCAAATGAGGTTAATATTCACCAAAGAAGGTGTGTTGCAAGAGGCGAATCTTTGAGTTATGGAAAATTTAAATTAATGATGGAATTAGCCAACAGAAAAGTTGAAGTTTCCAGGGGAAACTCAAAAATCCCCAGAATACGCTGAGGACATACTCTATGTCAAACCCATGCTGGATACCTTCATCCTCATCCTCACTGGGGATGGGGAAATGGAAGCTCCAAGTCACACACCATATGTGAATGCAAGGGTGGAATCTCAACCTCAAATCCATCCCAGTTGACCACAGCCATTGATAAGGAAAACATCCAACTGATTGATGCATTGAAACTCTACAGTTCTGTGATTATTGTCCTAACCCATTGCCTAAAGGCAAAATGCTTTCAGGCAGGAGACAAAGATACTTGACAAAATTTATTTGTGCTGGCTATCAATAAGATGAGTTGTAGAGGGGTTATCAGTGAACTCACACTAAATCATGCTGCAAGCATAATTAACAAGCATAAATTTTGGTGGTTTATAGCAACTCACTCATATCAAAGGGGTCAGTCAAGGCTCTGCTCCAAGACATCTTAACTGCCGACCCTAGCTGACAGAGCTGTTCCCATCTGGGATACAGCTGGCCTTGGGGCAGAGGGAAGAGAAAAGATGGCAGAACTGTGTGGCAACTCTGTGCTTCTGCTCAAGAGTGCAAAACATGATGCAAATTCCATGCATCAAGGCATGTCACATGACCAGGTCTGACCTCAGTGGGGTGGGTAAGTGTAATTCTCCCATGGGAAGGGGTGGTGAACATTCTGATATATAGTACAATCTAACATAAATGTTAAAGCAACAAAGCCAGAAACAACTTTGGTTTTGCTTTGATATCTTGCATCTTAAACCAAAGTATCAAAAACATCAAAAGGAGTGAGATAATTTGAAATAATGCAAATTATGTTTTTACATGATTTCTCTGATGCTGTTCATTCATCACAGAGGGCTAGAAATAGGTGGTAGCAATAAGTCCACTGGAGACAGGACTGGTGAAAATGTAGTGAATTGGTATTTCAAATGTAGTGCACAGAAGCATCAACCATTTAGAGAGGAAAGCGCACAGATTTTTAGACAAAAGTTCAAATATGTATAGGCATTTTGATTCTGATAAGTACTTTAAGCTCTGACCATCAGCTTCCTAATGTATAAAAGCTTTTCATTTAATTATTCATTTTTAAAAAACATTTTATTTATTTATTTGACAGAGAGAGATCACAAGTAGGCAGAGAGGCAGGCAGAGAGAGAGGGGGAGAAGCAGGCTCCCTGCCAAGCAGAGAGCCTGATGTGGGACTTGATCCCAGGACCCTGAGATCATGACCTGAGCTGAAGGCAGAGGCTTAACCCATTGAGCCACCAGGCACCGTTATTTATTCATTTTTTTAAAAAAAGATTTTATTTATTTATGAGAGAGAGAGAGAGAGCATGAAAGAGGGCATAGGATCAGAGGGAGAAGCAGACTCCCGGCTGCAGAGAGCCCCATGTGGGACTCAATCCTGGAACCCCAGGATCATGACCTGAGCTGAAGGCAGGCACTTAACCAACTGAACCACCCAGTTACTCCTTATTTTTTCATCTTAACTTAGCACCGAATCTGGGCCAGGCACAGGAATAGCGGGGAGGTGTTGCAGAGAACAAGGGAGATGGTCTCTGTCCTCAGGGAGTGTATGAGCTGGCCGGGTGTAGACAATTATGGCGAGAGTGATGTGCCCTGTAACACATAACACCAGGAAGAAATGGCTGAGTAGGTACTGGGCTTGGTATGGTTTATGGAGGTGGGGGTACAGGGGAGTGTCCTTAACCCATAGAGGTCACATATGTAACCTGGTGAAGTTCCCTGCTCTGTCCCTCAGAGATCTGGGTGTAGCTTAAACCTGAGGTCAAGGGCCTGACAGCTCAAATCCCATCACACAGTTTCCACACTCAACTTCCTCATACTCTTCTAGGTTCCTCTGTGTCATATCTGGAGGAAGCATTCAGCCTTTCCTTTTTTCCCTAAGAAACTCAGTTAGACATCATTCTGTATTTCCTTGTCCCTCTCTCTCTTCTTCCATGTGGGGCAGTGTTCTTGGCACTGAGACTCAATCAGTAAGCCAGGCAAGATCCCTCTCCCACAAAACCTATATTTTAGTAGTGGAAACAGATCATCAACACTTTTTAAAATAGCTCATAAATAAGTCTGGTGATGCAAATAGTATTAAGTACTATGATTAGTCACTTTTCTGAGGATTTGGTGTACTCTGGTGTGTTTTGTAATACCACCCAAGCATGTCCCCAATTTCCAGTGGACACTGAGTACAAGTGGGTTTCTTACACAGTTAACTCAATTCTGACACCAGCTACCCAAAGATACATCAGATCCCACAAGGAAAGAGCTCCCCCCCACAAGACTGCCCCCAGTTCAAACAACCATCTCAAGACCAGATTGCCATATGTACTTCTAAACAACTGGTTGAAATCAGGGTTTTTGCAACCCCCATCTTGGGTCTGAGAATTTTTTAGAATGGCTCATAGAGTTCAGAATACTACTTATATTTCTCAGGGCTTCTCCGTCACCTCATTAGCACAAACTCAGGTATGCTCAAAAGGGGGCTCCTTATGGATATCAAAAGAGACCCCTTTATCACTCTGATAACTTGGGAAATCCCGTGGGTTTTGGGAGCTCTGTGCCAGATGCAAGGAAAAGAACAAATATATATTTATTATAAATCCCAGTATCAACATGTGTCCTAGAGGAAGGAGCACAGACTGGAGTAGTTGTCATAGAACAAAGTGGACAGACTAGAGAGATGATTTCGAAGGTCGAATCTGCCAATCCTGGCAATCTGATTAGAGGTTAGAGTGCGAGAAAGAGAAGAGTCAGGGATGGAGGCCACTTGCTGAACCATCCACATCTAAGTGTCTGATTGGCAAAGAGGAAAGGGTCTGGAGCCCAGGAGAAGGGATAGAGCTGGACACCTGGATTAGGCGGGGGGATATGGGCAGTGTCTGAAGCCGGGAGAGTGAATGATAGCTTCCAGAAGGGTGGGTTATGTTGAATGAGAAAGGAAAGATATAAGAGGTCCAGTGACATTTAAGTGACAAGGAAAGAGAGAAAAGAAGACAAAGGTTTCCAAGGACCAGCCAGAGAGACAGAAAGAATGAAGTGGGGAGCCTCAGAGATCAAGGAAATGCAGTCCTTCATGGAAGGGACGAGGGGCTCAGAAGGGTCCACTCAGTGCCGACAGATGTCATGTGAAGACTGAAGAGTGTCCACTGGATTTGGCACAAGTGAGGTCATCGGTGACCTTGGCAAGAACAGGTGCAATGGGTGTTGGGCAGAAGCCACCCTGCAGGGCAGGGAGGACATGAGCCAGGGGCTACAGGGTGAGCAGCAAGAGGGAAGGGTGTGGCCAAAGAGAACATGGAACCTCTGGAAGGTTCAGTTTTGTGTTGAGAGGGGGAGGTTTGGGCGTGTTTAAATTCTGATGGAATGGGCGAGTAGGTGAATATTGGGGAAAAAGTATAGACGTTGGGGAAGGATGTGAAGATGCTGGAAAGAAGCCCTGGGAATGCAAGAGACGAGAGGACAGGGAGTGGAAGCAACTCCGTTCTTCTATTGTAATACAAGGGACCAACGAGCACACCGGTGTCCACGCAGATCGATACCTCCATTTGATGGTAGAAAGCTGTGCAGAATGGGGGCTCTGAACAGTAATGGGAGCATCTCAACAGTACATTCTTGTGGAAATCACGCAGGGGCTTTCTAGATGTGTGTGTGTTTGTGTGTGTGTATGTGTGTGTGCGTGTGTGTGTTCTCAGTGCATGAGGAGTGATACTGGCATTTACTTCATGGAACCTGGGGCTGCAGGGTGAACCGCCATGGTTGAGACAAAGTCAATCAGTATTTCAGGGAACTACCCCACCAGAGGGGGCGCACTGCTGGGAGCAGTCAGCATGCCCAGCTCCCGATCCTGATTTCCAAATACCGCTCTTTACGGAAAAGAAATCAGGGCTCGTTGGAGAAACAGCTGCTTTGTCTGGAGCAGGGAATGGGCAAGGTGAACCTGGGTCATCTCGTGCCAGTGTCTCATTAACCAAATTCACAAACCAGCAATCCCATGCCTGGATTCTGACCCAAGATAAATGAAAATTATGCCCAAAGAAAGGCTTGTTTGTATGCAAATTTCACAGAGCTGTATTCTCATGAACCCCAAATTGGAAACGACCCGAATGTCCAGCCACAGCTGAAGAGATAAATAGAGTGTGTGTCCTATAGGGAAGAGCTACTCAGAAATAATAAGGGGTCCACCACGGCTGTGCTCAGCAGCAGAATTAAATTCCCAAAACACTATGCTAAGGGAAAAAAGTAATCAGACGCCAAAGAACTCCTACTGTATTCTTCCACTTAACGTGAAATTCGAGAAAGACAAATACTGGCCAATGGCGATAAAAGCAGATAATGTTGAGTGAATGTGGGCACAAGAGAAGTATGTGGTGCTGGAAAATCTACGTGTGGATGGTGGCAGGGGGGACACGGGTGTCCACCTTAGTCAAAGCCACTGGCCTCCATGGTGACAATGCGGGCAGTTCATTTTCCATAAATAATATTACAGAGAGGCTGATTTTTTTTTAAAGATGTTATTTATTCACTTGACAGACAGAGATCACAAGTGAGGCAGGCAGAGAGGTGGGGGAGAAGCAGACTCCCTGCTGAGCAGAGAGCCCAATGTGGGGCTCGATTCCGACCCTGGGATCATGATCTGAGCTGAAGGCAGAGGCTTTAACCCACTGAGCCACCCAGGTGCCCTGAGAGGCTGATTTTTTTTTTTTTAAATCTTTTATTTATTTATTTATTTGACAGACAGAAATCACAAGTAGGCGGATAGGCAGGCAGAGAGAGAGAGGAGGAAGCAGGCTCCTCGCTGAGCAAAGAGCCCGATGCGGGGCTCGATCCCAGGACCCTTGACCTGAGCCGAAGACAGAGGCTTTAACCCACTGAGCCACCCAGGCGCCCCGAGAGGCTGATTTTTTAAAGACCAAACAGTGAAGTCAAAAGGACAGAGGAGCCACCTTGCTGGGCTTTCTCTGGTCAAATGGGGGACAATGTGAACATCAAAAGGAACAGTTATTGCCAAAAAAAAAAAAAAAGGAATAAATAAAAATCTAGATGGTCATAGTGTGTGTGTGTGTGCGCATGTTAGAGAGACAGACAGAGAGAAGCTTGTCTTTACCTGGGGATCCCTTTGGAGAGATAAACTTACAAAGTCAAGTCAGGAAGTGCCTGTCGATAAAGTCAGTGGTTGTGGGTGAAGGATCCCAGGGTGGGCTTTTGGGGTGCAGATAATCTCCTTTCTTTTTTTTTTTTTTTTTAATAATCTCCATTTCTTGACGCAAGTAGTGATTATGTCTGGTGTTCACTTTAGAACTATAGTAAAATGGCACACGTCTGTATGGAAGTTCTATTTTACAACAGGAAGTGCGTCATCTGTGTTCGAAGAAGCAGCGAAAACCCAAGCCGCCTTCTAAAAATACCGCTTCAACCCATGGATTCCGTTTCTGTCATCAAAGTACCTGTTAAATTTCACTACAGGGAGACCTGTGCATGATTAAAAATAGAACCGACTCTTATGTAAACGTTCTCAAGAAAGCCATTTTTAAAAACCAAGATGGAGCTTCTTGGAGACTCCAAGACAAGAAACAACAGGTTGCCAGAAGACGGATCGCTCGATCATAAATGATCTCTCCTCCTTCGAGAAGGTTCCAAAATGCCTCCAGCTGTAACGTGCCTACTCTTTTCTAAGAACAGAAAGAAGAAACAGCGCGGAATGAACATCCCCCTAATTGAGGGGCTTCTCTGGGTTGCTTTCCCAAACTCCCTCAGAACATACTAATTAAGTTACCAAAAGAAAGTTGATTTTCATAAAAACTGGATTTGATTAGGATCTCGGGGAGAACTGATTAGAGCCAAATGCTTCCAGAGGTGGGTGTCAGGGGCTGCAGCCGCCTGTGCTTGGGGCTAAGTGATGAAGGCCAAGGTCCCTCACTGTGGCTCCCTATCTTCCCCCTCGTCCCCCTCCGTGAAGTGCTTGTGCTCCCCTATCATTACCTTGAAAATAAAAGCCTGGGTGATCAAAATGGAAAATAACAGGCAGATTCTATCTCTCCTAGTTCAATCTTGGGTGAAAACCTTTTCATCTTCAGGGTGCTTTCCCACCCCCCCTTCATTTTAATACATTTATTCCGCTTTGCCCAGAAAATGATTGTGGTCTCAGACAACTCTTATGTATTCATTCTCGTGGATGAAAGCAGAAGTCTGGGTAATGTGAAATGATACAAATCCAGAAACCTTTTATATCTGACTTTCAAATGTGGGCTTGTACTTACATTTGATTAGGCGCATGTTTAATATTCTGGGGATCCAATTCAGACACAATAAATGAGTCGCAGGATAAGCATCTAACTGGAAAAAGTGAGAACTGTTCCTCTGGGTTCCGAGCCCCATTCCTTAGCCAAAATCTAGCTCCAGGGGACAGGTAGTGCGACCCCTCGACAGATTGACAGATGGGGAGAAAGCTACAGACCTTCTAGCCTGAAGCCGGATTCAGGAAGCGCTGGCTTCCCAGGACATGGGGGGTGCACCCCATGCTGCCCATTGTCTCAGACCACATATAATATGTGCTGCTAATATCTAGAAAGGACGCTTCGCCATCAAAAAATTGTTTTCCACTGGTGCAAAGAATTGCTTTGCTAATCTTGCCTTCCCAGCCAACCTTGACTTTCAGTTCTTGGCACAGGTCCCTCCCCCAACTCAAGGAGGGCAAATTATATACCATGAGGCAAGAATCATGTGGGGGGCCACCCTAGAGTCTGACCACCACAATGTTTATGTTTATAACCGATCTGTCCACCGTGATGGGCAAATTACTACCAAATGGGGAAAACACTCGGGGGGCAAACACACTGTTGGAAGCATGCTGAGTGGCATCTCTGGATCTTGGAGACTAACCCCCTGTGCGCCCTCATCCTGGCCTTTGATCTGACTGGGAAATTAGGGTCTCTGTGAAGACACTCACCATGGTGCCTCCCAGCTTCCTTCCCCTCTACGCACCTCCCTTTACAGGAGCGCCAGAGCCTATTGTCACTTTCTTTGTGTCCAAGGTTTGTGTTGGGATTTTCCCACTGGGGAAAAACGGGACACTGGCAGGAAAGTGACATGATCAGAAGGGCTTCAGAGAGAGAGACAGGAAGAGAGAGAGATGGGAAGAGAGAGAGAGAAAGAGGAAAGGGGGGAGAGGGAGGGAGGGGGAGAGAGGAAGAATGGAAGAGGGAGGAAGGACGTTGTCTGTAACTGACCTCGTGGTCTCCTCTCTTCCGACTGGCAGAGAGCACGGGGAGGCGAGGAGGCAGATTAGGCCTCTCCAAGTCGACAGTGCCCTTTAGCAGTTTCTCTCCTTTCAGTGCATCTCCCTCATCTCCCTTCAGGAGAAGGAGGGAGCAGTTGGGCTGAGAGAAGAAGCATGGGGTCCACGCACTTCCCTGTAAAGCCTGGCCAATGCTCCACCTCTGTGTGGCCCAGGCTGCTGGCCATTGAGGCAGGCCTCCGGGGTCTCTACGCTGGGTATCCGGCCAGCTGCCGCTGCCCAAAACCACAGCCTGGTTCAGCTTCCTCTCTGAATCCCTGGCATGGGGAGGCTTTCTCCCCTCAGCCCAGGTCCTCACTTCCCTCAGGCCTCTCCTCCCTGCCTCCTCCCCAAAACTATAAGTGGGAGCCAAGGGCCCGCCCTTGCCAAGACTGCTGCCTTCTGCCCTGTGCTTTCCTCCAGAGCTGTCTAGAAATCTCAGGTGTGGGTGAATTAACTCCAGTCTTAACCAGAATCCCTACCTCTGAACCCATGGCCTGCCACGTCTCCTACAGCTCCTCTCCCAGTTCCCAAAGGGCTCCCCTAGACCCCCGCCCCCAGTGGGAAATGTCCATGTGTCCCAGACTGGCCCTCCTCTGGGTTCCCAGCAAACTCCACTCACAACTCTCAATTGGCCCTTGATTTGCAAGGGAATATAATTTTGAAACCTACAAGGAAATAAAAAACAAGCAACATTTTCTCTCTCACTTCAACACCTTCTTGCCACAGAGTTAAAATACCTCATTTTTCAAGCGAACCTGAGCACTGACCCCCTTTTTAGGGACTTTGCAGCCTCCCTCTCAAGCTCTGAATGCCACCGAGTCAATGGAAGGGAAGCTTACGTCACCTACGAGAAAGGAGAAAAAGTATCTGTTTAATATCACGCAGACATTATGCCTGCAGAATTCTTCGGGAAGATCTCTGCAGTGCAAGAAATGAATTAAACATGGACAAGACAGGAGGCAGGCTGTTTAGGATGCTGTTGCAAACACCCGGGCAAAGGATGACAATGGATTTAACCAAGGTAGCGGCCATGAAATGGAAGAGACAACAATTAAGAGGCTTTAAGATATTCATATTATGATCTACATAGTAAGGCTTCATCTGCAGTTCCAAGACGAGGTGGCTTTCATGTGGAATGAGGGAAGGGGCATGAGCCTGAGCAAGGCTGGTACACCGTAAGGGTAGAAGACCAAATGGAAGGAATCTGAGATTCCATCAAGCTAAGTCTATGAACATCAGAAATTAGGACTTGATATGTCGGTTCAGTGTCCCAGGCTGAATTTTCTAGAAGCAGATGCTGAGACAGGCTTGGGGTGCAAGACATTCAATAGAGACTTTTATTGGCTGAATTGTGTCCCCACCTCCCCAATTCCTATGTTGAAGCTTTCATTCTCAGTACCACAGAATTCAAATGTATTTGGAGATAGGGTATGGAAAGAAGTGATTAGGTTAAAGAGGTTATTAGTGTGGGACCTAATCCCATATGACAGGTGTCCCTGTAAGACAGGAAGACTAGAACAAAGACACACACAGGGGGAAGATGATAGGAAGACACAGGAAGAAGAAGAAGATCATCTCCAGCCACAGAGAGAGGCCTCCTGAGAAACCAACTCCACCAACACTTTGATCTTGGGCTTCCACCCTCAAGGATTGTGAGAAATTTCTTTCTGTTGCTTAAGCCATTCAGTCTGTGGTACTTTGTTAGGAAAACCTGAGCTGACTAAGAAGGAGGCCAAGCCCTGTGAGGGAAAAGTACCCAGTGGAGGAGAAGCTCAACTGCCATGTGAGCCCCCCACACCCCACCCAAAGCCTTAGCTATGCTGGCAGGGAGCCCTGGAGCAAGAACCATTCACTAGAATCACAGAGTAGCCATGCCTTTACTCTGCCTCACTTAGTCACCACATGAGCGCTGCCCTTGTATGGCAGTGACCTCAGGCTGGGTGGCTCTCAGCTGAGGAGTAGAGGCTGTCTGCAACCTGTGCCACTCACACTGGGCACAGACGACACCATGAAGGAAGTGGCATTCTCCATGTCTATCACCACCCATGCCTTGCCCCACTCAGGTACACGCTATGCTCTCCACATATAGTCAAGGTTCTACTGGGCCTCTGTCTCCAAGAAGCAGTGTGGAAGAGGGGAGCAGGAGGAAAACTACACGGCTCTGTTTGGTCTCAGAGCCACGCTGATACCTCTCACCATCCTCTCTCTCCTCCACGGACTCAGTAATGCCTGCAGTTAGTGAGGGCGACATCTCAGATTGCGCCACATAGCCCATAGAGGAAGATGTTCATAGATTCAGAGAAGTGGGTAAGTTTGAATGGATGGATTATGGGCAACCTGCACACCCGTCTTTTCCGCACACTCCCTAGAAGGGTCTAAGGGACACCCTCCTCACCACAGCATGAGTAAATGGGCCGCCAGCACCAAGAAAGGACTGTGTGATTGTATCCTCTGTAGGCTAAAGGTCAGGGTGGGAGATATGGCAATGGAATGGGTTTCCTGATTTTCACGGGAATAATGGACCTGAACAGCTAGATGCAGATGACGCTAGAGTCGCACTAAGGGATGGTCCTAAAAATCACTGGTGATGGGAACCCGCCCTGCCCCCTCAATGGGCAACACTCCAGTCTGTCCATCTGTGTTGAAGAAGGGATCTGGATCTACACTGACTCGTGAGCTGTGACTCACAGGTTGTTGGTGAAGGAATTGGAAAGAGCAAAATTGGAAAACTGGTAGAAGGAGCTCTTAGAAGAATGGAATGTCCGCAGAATGTGAAGCAATTTAAATTCCATGCAAATCCTCACGAAAGACATGCCCCCAGAACAAGGCTCTCCAGCATCAAGTGAAGAGGATGACGTGTTCTGTAGCAGTCAGTCAGCGCTTTTCCCACCACGCCATAAAATGACCATGTGGCTGGGGGTGGGGCAGGAATGGAGCTTATGCAGCAAGAGGGCAAGAGGGCCTTCTCCTCACCAACAAGGATCTGGCTACTTCCAACAGCAGAGGTCAACATGGAGCCCCCGATTTGGCACCATTTTCTGGGCGGTGGGGAGTTACCTTTTAAGAGATTCATGACACTGGGCTTCTGTCATGATGTAACTGGCAGCAATCCATCTTCGGAATGAGAAACTATAATCTGGGTATAGATTCACCCTTTCTGTCCTTAGGGCTCTGCCAGTTCTCCAGATGTGGGCTGGAAGAATTCCTCATTTGTAGCCAAAACATCCCTTACAACTTTCTCTCCACCCAATACACATTTTCCCATGATGGAAGGTCATGAAATAGGCGAGTCTTACCCCATGGCCCACCACCACCCAGAAGCAGCATCCATAGAAGGGTAGAATGGCCTTTTGAAGTTATGGTAGCAGAAGGGAGGAACACCCTGAGAATTGTTGGAATCTGTCCTGTAGGATATAACATGTGCTTCCAAGCAATGGAATTCTCCATTGTCCCCGTAGCCTGATCCATGGGTCTAAGAATCAAAGGATCAAGTTGGTGGTGTCTCTGAGTCTCTTATACCTAATCCCTCCCCACAAAAAAAACAATTGAGAAACTTTTTCCTTCTCATCCTGTGATCTTGGAACGGGTAAATTTGGAAGTCCCAGAGCCTGACAGAGGACCATGTCACCAGGGAACCTAAACATAGCGCTGTTAAACTAGAAATTGAGACTGCTCCCTGGCCATCTGGGTCTCCTCATGCTGTTGAGGCAACAGCCAAGAAAGGGTCACTAGTCTGAGCAGGGCCACAGATCTTAATTATCAGGGAAAACTGGATCATGGCTACACAGTGGGTCAGGGAGGATTAGGGGTTGGCCCAAGGGATTCCTGGGGACATTGCCTCTTGGTACTTCTCTCCAACTGTTACCATCCATGGAAAACTGCAGTCAAATCAAGGATTCCATTCATTCAGGAATGAAGGTCTGGGTCACTATCACACATCAGAGAAGCTCATCACCCAGCTGAGATGCTGGCAGATAGGAAGAGGGACTTAGTGGGGAAGGAGGGAGAAGCCGGGTAATAATGCCAGTTAAGCCTCATCACCAGCTACAGAAGAGCACACAGCGGATCTCTTTCTGTTCATTGTTCTCCTTCTCCCTCTTCCCCATCACCTACATTTCAGTATCAGAAGAGCGCTATTAGGGCTAAAAGGTTAGGTTTCCCGTGGGCGTATGGCTGAATTGACCTCACCCATGGTGTTATCACATCTGATGAAATTTGGCATGTCCTCTCTGCAGAGGCCATGACTACTTTTACACCAACGAAAGACAAGAGGGGATAGACTGTCCAGGATATTTGCCTTTGGCCTCTAGACCCACCTTCCAAACTTGTCCACCTTGCTCCTTGGATGGGAGGCATCAACAGGCCCTTGTGCTCTGGCTTCTGGGTGGGATCAGCCAATGGACTGCAGGAGCAGGACACTAGAGGGTGGGCCGCTCAGTCCCCCTCTGTCCCCCACTGGGAGGTCCCTGCCCTGACAGCTCCTGTCTGGTATTCCTCTCCACTGAGCTACCCCTCCCTGGCTGGGGAATGCCCTTCCCCTTTGCCTCTTCCAGCTTCCCTCCATTGCTGGTCTCAGGCCACTCAACTGGCCTTTGTTTCTTTCCTAACCTTGGCCACCATTTGGTAAATATCTGCTCCTTTATACTCTCTTCAATAACCCTGTGGGAGGATCTCATCTATTTCTTGCTGGATCCCAGATTTTTCCAAGTAAAAAAGCCACTGAAATGATGTTTACATTATGAACTCTAACTTCCATGAGAAAAAGTATACATAGCATTAATCTGACATTGAACATGTAGTTATAAATTGAACCCATTTGTCTGGGTTACCCCCACCTGAGTCGAGAACCAGAAGGAGGCCAGCCCTCCAGAAGCCCGCCGGATCTTGCACATTTCTTCCCCATGACAATCCCCTTCTTCCCTTTACAGATGAGTTTTTGCTGTAACAAGTTACCACCATTTCAGTGGCTTCAAACAACATAAATAAATTACCTCATAGATCTGACCCTTGAAAGTCTAAAAAGTGCTTATCATAGGTGAAAACCAAGGCATGGGCAGGGCTGCATTCCTTCTGGAGGCTCTAGGAGACCATCAGTTCCTTGCCTTCCCAGTTCCTAGAGGCTTGGAGCCTCTCCCAGAGGCAACAATTGGCCCCTGGCTCTACATCACCCCAACCCCTACTTCTGTCCTCACATCCCCTTCTCTGACTCTGAGGCCCCCAATCCACTTTTATAAGGACCCTTGTGATGACACAGGGCCCACTCCAATAACCCACGGTGACCACATTATCCCAAGACCCTTAACTTAACCTTATCTGCCAAGTCCCTCTTGCTGGAAATAGAACAAATTCACAAGTCCCAGGGATTAGGGCATGGATATCTTTGGGGGCTGCTATTCTGCCCACCACACCTACTCTCTGGGCTTCTTAGGTAATCATTTCTTTGAACAAAGCTGTTTTTAAAATACATTGATTGAGGCTGTTCATTGCTTGCCACTGAGTTTTTAGTTAGACTGTAGCAGGGCCACTGGCCAGGTTGTAGTGCATGGCCTTGGATATGACTGTCATTCCTTGGCCCTTTCAGTTTTGGTCAGGAAGGCAGAAAGCCATGGTATAAGAAAAGCATCACTCACATGAACAAGGAATGGCTTTGACCACTTGTATTGCATGGACTTTTCTCATGACCCTAAGAGATGTATTATTAGCCCCATTATTATTCCCATTGTACAGGTGAAGGAACTGAGGCTCAAAGATCTAAAGCAACCTGCTTCCAGTTGCTCAGTGAATGAGTGTCAGAGCTCGAGTCCACGAGCTCTGACACTCATCCACGCCCTAGTCTGTGTGATGCCAAGCCCCACCTTCTTTCTACTCCATCACAGGCTCTCCAGGAAGAGAAGGCAATTCCTTTTATCTGCAGATAAAAGGAAACTGAGGTGGGACACCCCTGTGCAAATACGATCCCATTTTGTTGCTAGAGCAGCCCCAAGAGTGGAGAAACATGTTTTGGACTCTAAGCCAACTGTAGCTAGCCCCGTGCAGCATCTGTAGCTTGAATGTACTTTTCCGTGAAATCTCCATTTGCTCATTTTATTGTCTATCATTAGGTTCTGGAGAAGGAAAAACAAAAGAAAGATGGGTGGAAAAAAAAAAAAAAAACCATAACGATCTACCAGGGTACCTTAGCAGAAGCATGGTTTGTTTCATGTAGCAGAACGGTGTGGTGTGTTAATGACTCCAGTAACAAACCCCATGCCAGGATCATTATTTCTAATGGGCAGTGACAAAAAGCAATAACAAAGCTGGTGTGTGGCAACAGGCAGTGTAAAATTTTAATTGCAAGGCATTTTCTGGAATCTGGCTTGAAATGTCCTGTGGTTATAAAACAAGAAGAGATTTCAAAAAGGATAGGCGTGTGACCAGGGTGTGGTTTTAGAACTGCGTGCATGTTTCCTGGGAACATCTAAGAAAGGCATGCTAACCCAGTCTCTTCTCCCTGACACTTACATTGCATTGTCATCAAATTAGAAATCATCTGAGAACCCACTAAGTGCTTAGCACACATAAAACCTGAGCGGAAAAAATAGCATTAGTATCCCTGTTCTAAGGTCGATTCAAAAATCCTTGTCTGAGGGGAGCCTGGAGTCTGAGGGGAGTATCTATCAGTTGGTTTAGCATCTGCCTTTAGTTCAGGTCATGATCCCAGGGTCTTGGGATGGAGCCCTACATCGGGCTCCCTGCTCAGTGGGGAGTCTGCTTCTTCCTCTCCTCTGCCCCTCCTGCTGCTTGTGCTCTCTCTCTCCCTCTCTCTCCAAATAAATAAAATCTTTTTAAAAAATCATGGAGCCTATTCATCAAATCCATTACACAAATCTACTCTTCTTGAAAAAGAAACCGCTTGATCATCTGACCAGGCACAGGGACACTTTCTCTGCTTTGTGTCACAGAGTAAATATGTCCTGCTACATGATGACCTTAACAGTGGCTGGCGTTTCTGGGCCATTCACCATGTTCTAAATGCTTCATGTGTGTTCACTCTTTACAAAATCCTTATTTGACAGGTGGGGAACACTGGGCACAGAGATGGTCACTTGCCCGTGTAGCTGAGAAGGGCAGAGGACAGCCTGGAATTCAGTGAGATCCCAACCTTCTTGCTCAGCTTATATCCCGCTGATCTCCGTGAAGACTGTAAGACTTTTGAAGGCAAAATCTGACCTACCACATCTGGCATATTTTTGTTTATTTAATATCACTGTTATCTATTTCTACATGACAAATACCTAAACCAAGTGGCATTAAACAACCATTTTTCTTTATGGTCACAGATTCTTTGGGCATGAACATGGATGGGGCACAGAGGGGATGACCAGTCTCTTCTCCATGATGTCTGAGGTCTCATCTAGAAAGACAAACAGCTGGAGGTGACTTGAAGGCTGGATGCTGGAATCATCTGGAAGCTCTGAGTAGGCATATCCCAAGAGGGTGCACTGGAGGGCAAACATTGCCACCAAGCCAGATGGAAGCTGTGTGCCTTTTATGAAGTGAAATTCATAAACATGGACTCTTCCACCTTTCTCTATGGGTGGAAGACGAAGCAGAAGCAAACCCATCCAGACTCGGTGGGAGGGGACATAGCCCAGCCTGTGTGATGTTCTCAATTTTCTTAGTTTCCAGCTCGTGTGTGAAAGCTTTCTTGTCGGGACAGGTGGACTTCCTTTGATGTGGGGGAGCGAGGGGCTCAAATTTCCTTGTGAAGCACAGGGCACTTTGTAGTTACTAATCTGCTGTTCATTATAATGATCTGTAGTCTCTATCATAACAAATGGGTTGTAACCGCAGATGCATTTACTGCCTTCATTTAGCTGCTAGCATTAGGCTTATTTTGAAGTATTTTTCTCTCCATTTTATCTGAGCTTATCTTCACTGTCAATAAGTTCAGCCTTCATCAACAGCTGGAAGCCCTGATATTAGACATCTCCCCTGCTATTAATCTTCTGTAAGTTCATCTTTATAGTCGTGAATCCATTCATCACCCCAAGCCGTCCTTCACATTTGTATGGCGTTCCATTTAGCTACACCAACTCTATTTCTTTATCAGGACTATAGTTCTTTGTCATCTTAATAGTTTAGAGAGCTTTCTCTTAGAGTTGGCAGAGAGCGTCAGATTGTCCACAGATAACAAATGGAGGCTAACAATATTCTTTGTTGGGTCTCATCTTAATCCTGAGGTTAAGGTTGAGGTCTCCTTGGTCAATTTATGCCCAAGAAGAACTATAAGGTCGGAGTATCCCTAAAATATTCTACACCCTGTAAGAGGACCTACAGTTCGGCCATTCTCTCCCAAGCACAGCTAGACACTATGTTTCTTCTGTCCATCTCATTCTACAAAAGCTTTAGTTGATTCTACTCACCTACCTCTTCCCTGATTGATGGTGGCCAAAGATGGCTTGAAAAATCAATACGATCCATATTATGAGCTAGGAAAGGAGGAGATACATAAGTGAGGGAAGGGAAGTGGGAGAGAGGAGAGAGGGAAAGGGGGAAGGTACAGAGAGAAGAGAAAGGCCAGTTCTCCGTAGAAATCCAGACCCGCACTAGGGGAGGTGGTCCCCTTGCCAGCTCGGGGATGAGATTACAGAGCAATTGGGAGATGAAGATTCAGAAACAGAGTGTCACAATCAGGGTGAATGGGAAGCCCCAGCCCCGAGGCCTATCCCTTCCTCCTCAGGCCCAGCCTTACCCTGGGGAAGGGCAGGCAGGTAAGCAGGATCAAGTGATGTGCCAGTTTCAGGGCTCCCCACGGGACATGGAAATCCTGGCCCAGGTTGAACTCTTGGGAGAATAATAATCTAATTACATTACAAGAAGCACTCTTTGGGGACGCCTGGGTGACTAGTCAGTTAAGCCACTGCCTTGGGCTCAGGTCATGATCCCAGGGTCCTGAGATCACATCCCGTGTCTGGCTCCTTGCTCGGCAGGGAGCCTGCTTCTCTCTCCGCCTCTGCCTGTCTCTCTGCCTATTTGTGTGTCCTTGCTCTCTCTCTCTCTGATAAATAAATAAAATCCTTTAAGAAGAAAAGAAGATGTGCTCTTTGCATGAATGTTGGGTTGGGCAATCAACAGGTTGTTACAGGCGGTGCTGAGACAGCTGTTGACAATCTCTCCTCTCAACACATTTCTACCCTAGACGGGCACATGGGACACACACAGCAACTGACGGGACAGATCACTAATGCAGGGCAGGCCCAGGAACTCCGACTGGGGAGATTTCCTTCTGCCTGAAATTATCAGGGCGAAGTCACAGAGGAGGGAGGAAAGGCTTGAGAAGGTAGGAGAGGGAATGAATGCCAAGTTCCACCGACTGAGACTGGTCTGGGTTGGGGTGGGTGGAGAGAGAATGAGCGCATCCCTGGAGCATCTCAGAGACCATTTCCTGAGCCATGTTAGTCAGGAAACCCACAGTAGTTAGGAATTCCACCGAGGCCCACCAGTGGGTACCTGCACTGCCTCCCCAGGCAGGGGGCGAAGAGCCGCTTTGTCACAGGTACACCCTGCTTCTACTGCTGCAGAAAGCAGGCACGGGCCCTTCTGTTTTCTTCCGCCGATGCTGGGAATTGTTTGGAGCAGCCGAGGTCCTCCTAGGTTTCACCACTGGTCCTCCCACTTTTCGGGCACAACCAGTGTGAATGCTCTGAGCACCTTCTCTACCTTTAGGAACCAGACACTGACTGTGCCTTAAAGGCCCCCTGGCAGCCCGGCGAGGCTGGTTTGAATGGCAACCCTATTTTGTCCCTGGTGAGAAAAGAGGCACGGAGATGTCAAGTAACTTGCCCAAGATCACAAGGGTAGCAAGAGTTACTGGATTCATACCACACTGGCATAGGACTTAACACAGAGCCTCCTCCCAGGGGAGGAAGGCCCCATACCCTAGCGTTCCCCTTCTGTCCCTGGGTCCCAGAGCTCTCAGCAAACAAGAGGCGAACCCAGCTGAAGACTCAGGATCCCATCTCGGGGTCTCCAAGGGACTGCAAAGGACTTATCAGACCACTTCTGTCGTTTGTAACCTGTAGTTAGATTCAGGCAGCCTGTGAGAAGTGAACTGAGTCTTCTGTTTTTGTTTATTTGTTTGTTTTATTTTTTATTTTTTTTTTTTTAGAAAGGCAGACTGCCATGTGCAGCGCCTCATTTGGATGTGTCTGAAGTCTTGAAAACTTGACTACCCTCTGTTCTCCTACAAATGGACCCTGAGAGCTTGTTTGGAGGTTCTAGCAGGGGAGGGCAGCTACTCGTATACCCTGGATCAAAAAATGGTCCTCTCCTCTATTAGGGAAGGTCGTCCTCGTCGACAGAGCACGCAGTTTCGGGAGGGACGCACCTGGAGTGGTGAGAGAGGAAGGGGACACCTGCATAGCCAGCCAGATCAGCCGAATCAATCCTGGTGCTCAGTGGGGTGACAGATGTTACAGCAAGATCGTCCTCACATCCAAGTCCCCTGACTATTTTTTTAAAAAAAGATTTTATTTATTTATTTGACAGAGAGAGATCACAAGTAGGCAGAGAGGCAGACAGAGAAGGAAGCAGGTTCTCCATGGAGCAGAGAGCCCAATGCGGGGCTCGATCCCAGGACCCTGGGATCATGACCTGAGCTGAAGGCAGAGGCTTTAACCCACTGAGCCACCCAGGTGCCCCCAAGTCCCCTGACTTTAAATCAGAATTTTGTGTGTGCCTTTTTCTGGAAGGATGGCCTGCAATCAATATTTTCCAGGGCCTGGGACTCAGTAAGAAGCACCCACCCTTGCTAGGTCAGAGCTATGGAACTCCTGCTCCATCAGTCACCAGAGGCCAGAAACAATGTAGACAACCCTTGTCTATCACTGGCTCTGGAGACCCTAGGGCCCACACAGAAGCTGAGCAGCATCAGTAGAGTCGCTGAACACAAGCTTGGTAATAAGTTCTCAACAAATAACCATCAGCTGTTAACAAATCACAGTCAGCTGGTGTCAAGGAATTATTCTTAATTTGGTAAGTTGGGGTAAGGGAAATTGTGACTGTGTTCTTTTAAAGTCCTTAGCCCCGAGGATGGAGAAGAGTGGGGGAATAAATGGAAGAATAGCAAGGATTACAACCTTTGAAGCTGGAGCTAAGCACTCAGGGCTTCCTTATACTAGTCTACTTTTGATTTTTTTTTTCTTAATTCCATAGTGAAAAGTTTTAAAAATAAAAACAAATCAAAGCCACTATTCTTAACAAGATGCAAATGACTGAGCCGAGGGAAAGTGGTACTTCTCCAGAAAAGGGAAGCCGCCCCATTCCCCGAAGGTGCATGAGGGGGTCGCCTTCCCCGGTGCCCACCTTCCAACCTGCCGGGTCCTGCTGGGGGCCAGCGACTGGAGCTAAGCAAGCTGCGGAGGCGGGGCAGGGGGGGGGCGGGGAGGTGGAAAACAGGTGAGATGTGGGTCCCACCCGGAAAGAGTTCACGGTCCTGGCATTCTCCTCCCACCTTGCGTCCTTGGGCACTTCACCTTCCAGGTCTCAGTTTTGCTCTTCATAAAATGGTTGGACATCAGGAGGAGAGGTGAGTGGACGGCAAGGAGGTCGGTGGGAGCATCTCCAGGGTTGTAAGGTGCGGCAGAGGCTGGCATTTTCCTGAGATGGCTCGGGGCTGCGGGGGTGGATGGAGAGGATCCTGATTGGGAGGAGGGAACACACACACACACACACACACACACACACACACACACACACACAGGCGCGCGCGCGCGCGCGCGTCTCCCTTCCTCTTCCTCCCACCCCGCCCCCTCGAGGGGCGGTACCCCGGTCCCTTGGGGGTTGGTTTTCGGGACCGAGGACTGGGGGAGGACGGCGCCCCGGAGGGCGGCGGGCCGGGGGGAGCAGGAGCGGGGTCTGGGCCGCTGCAGCCGGGTAGCCCCTCCCCGCCGTCCCCTCCCTTCTGTCCCCTCCCCCTCGCCTCCTCCGGGTCCCCGGCGGCGGCGGCCGGAGGAGCAGCCGGCGGCGCAGCGGCCGCGCAGCCTTTGTCTCGGCCGGGCCCAGCGCTGGCGTAAGTGACCGCGGCCGGGGCAGCGGGGTCTCGGCGGGGAGCTGGCCCGGGGGCGCGGGGCCAGCCGGGCGGGCCGGGCGCGCGGGCGGGGAGCCGGGCCGGTGCGCGCCCTGCGAGGAGCTGCGGCCGCGGGGGGCGCGGCGGGGTGCCGGGGTGGCGGGCGCCGCAGCCTTGCGCCCGAGGACGTGCGGCTTGGGTGCAAATCCTGGCGGCTGTGTTTCTCCGGGCAGAGGCCACGCGGGGACGGAGGAGGCAGAGAGGACAGGCAGTGATGGAGAAACTGGAGAGGAGCCGGCGAGCGTCACCATCATTACCATCATCATCACCGCCACCATCGCCTCCACCGTCACCATCACCATCATCACCATCACCATCTCTGCCCGTCGCCCATCCCAGCGGCCCCCGACCTCCCCTCCCCTCTCATTTCCCCGGGTAACGTCAACTTTATCGGATTATTTCCTTTTCCTGGGTGATACTTTGAAACCGCGACAGACTGCTCCAAATTAGGAATAAGTACCCCTGCCTGCCCCCGGGACATTGGGTCCCCTTTCCTTTGCCAGTTAGCTACCTCGGCTTTCCCACGAGGAAAGGGGCCAAGGTGGTGCCCCCTTCCTCACAGTCAGACTGGGATGACTGGCAAGCTTTCAGTTTTTCAACTCTGGTGTTGGAAAGGGTTTTGTATATTAAAATTGTTTTCCCTCTCACTTGGGAATAATGAGAATTGTGATGCTAAAGTCATATTTCCACTAAATTAAATAATCAGGAGTTTTAAATCCTTCTCTCCTTTAAATTTTGAATGTAAGCATACCATTAGCAAAGAGAGGCATAAGGAAAATGAAACTTTGACTAAAATAATACCAAGAACAGAAGCAAACATGTATGTTTGTAGAAAAATCACCCGAAAGGGCTGAAGGCAATGACTTTTGCCTAAAGTGTAGAAAGCGCCCTTTCAGTGGTTAGTGGCTGTAGATGTCATTATTTTTGGATGCATCGTGTTTCCCCTGGGTGCTTTTCACCCTACCTGAAGAATGCTTTAATTGCTGTGTTTCAAAACTGGCATTTACCTGGTCCAAAAGACTGCTGAGCAGTCAGGACAAACAACAGAGTCAGGGGGGCTGTTAGGAAGCCCGGCATGACAAAGCACAGAGATCTTATGAAAAGTAAATTGCAGAACACAAGGTCCTAAACGCTCTGCATTTTGCCTATTAGCTAAAAAATGAATCTCGAACTTTTCCGTGTTTCCTGTTAGACTATGGTCTCTCTAATTTGTGAAATGGGCTTTAAAAAAAAATTTTTTTTTAATTTATTTGAGAGAGAGAGTGAGCGAGGTGGGAAGGGCAGAGGGAGAGAGAGTCCTAAGCAGACTCTGTGCTGAGCACAGAGCCCAATCCAGGGCTTGATGTGGGGCTTGATATGGGGCTCAATCTCATGACCCTTAGATCATGACGCTGAGCACGACCTGAGCGGAAACCAAGATCTGCGTGCTCAACTGACTATACCACCCAGGTGCACCTGTGAATTGGTTTTTTTTTTTTTTTTTAAGATTTTATTCATTTATTTGTCAGAGAGAGAGTGAGCGAAAGTGAGCACAGGCAGACAGAGTGGAAGGCAGAGTCAGAGGGAGGAGCAGGCTCCCTGTGGAGCAAGGAGCCCGATGTGGGACTCGATCCCAGGACGCTGGGATCATGACCTGAGCCGAAGGCAGCTGCTTAACCAACTGAGCCACCCAGGCATCCCGAATTGGTATTTTTTTTAAAGGGTATCTATGATTCTGGGGAGAATGACTTTGAAATCATCTCTTTCCCTAAAAAAATTTCAGGCCTCCAAATTTAAGTAAGGTGTAGTTAATCTAAAGCAATTACATATTTTGAACTGACTTAAGGAAGGCGTGCCTCGGTGGCTCAGTGGGTTAAGCGACCAGGTCTTGATTTCAGCCCAGGTCATGATATGGGGCTTATAGGACAAAGCCCCCTTAGGGCTCTGCACTGGGCTTGGAACCTGCTTGGGATTCTCTTTCTCCCTTTCCCCCTCCATTCTCTCCTCTTCTTGAAAAAACCCCCCAAACAAACAAAAAACCCCTCACCATGTTTTTGTTCTGGATCTTTGGGAAATAATTAGCATCTTTCAGTACTTCTGTGCCTTGGGTTGTAACTGAATTACAGGGTCACATCCCACATGAATTGTTTTAACCTAATGAATTTTTATATCTCCATATGAGTTATACCACAATTTAAAAATAATTCACTTCTTTTATTGAAGTACACTTTATATATGTAAAATGCATCACTCTTCAGTGTATAGCTTGCATTTTTATGTATGTATACCCTCATATTACCTCCACCCAGAACAAAGTACAAAATATTCCCGTCATCCTCGAGTGTTCCCCCGTGCCCGTTCCAGACATACTGCTTCTCTGATGGCTCTCAGCATAGAAAAATAATTTCTTTTATGTCTCCCCCTGTTAAATCTGGTTGGCCTATTTCTTCAGCAAATACGATCAGGTCCAGGCCCTGGACCCAGCACGACACAGACATGAGCCTCCCCCCGCCCCCCGCCCCAGAGAGCAAACAAGGCTAGTAGCTAAACAAGCAGGGGTAGTGCAGTCTCTGTAGGTAGAGAGGTCATAGGAACTCAAGGCAAGCTATATTCCAATTTGGGGATTTTGTTCTGTTTTTATGAGAGAGGAAGGGAAGGCTTTTTGGAGGATCCGAATGTTTGCAGTGGGAACTAAAAAATGAGTAGAAGGACATGTGGGGGAAGAAAAGGAAAGAGTATTCTAGGTGGAAGGAAGCTCACGAGCCACGGCTCAGAAATGAGAGCACATGGAGTGTTTGAGGAACAAAAACACATCCGGGAGGACAGGGCTGGCTTTCGTCACGGAGCATGGAATGAGATCCCATCTCTCCGCTGACTGCCTGGTGCAGAGATCAGAGGAGGGACTGGGTGCGAGGCTGGGTGACTTTGATGAGGCAGCGGCAATGGGAATGGGGTGGAGGGAATGGAACAACCCGAAAGAGATTTAGAAGTGAAGTCAGCACAACTTGGCGTTTGATGGGCAAGACTTCGAGGATGACCCATCGATTTCTTAGATCGTACGGAATGGGTAGATGGTGGTACGACTGGAAATACGGGGAAGGAATCGAGTATATCTTCTCTGATGTATTTCTTTCAGAGTATATTTAATGTCAGTTGCAGGCTAGCCGGTGGGACATTCAGGTGGAAATATCTACGAGGAAGTTGTAATAGCTGTTTATGGGGCACAGTCTATATTCCAGGCATGTTCTGGACACTGAACAAGACAATATGCTGTGCCCGAGGGGAGCTCGCATGGTGTCAGGATGGAGCAGCAGCCTGGGGGCTGCCAGATGCCCGTGGTTAACGAAAGAGTTCAGAGTGAACAAGGTTGCTCAGGAAGATTTCAGTGAAAGGACAGAGAAGCCTAGCATAGCATCCTGAGGAACTCTAAGTTTCTAACATGAAGAAGAGGCAAGATGGCTGGGAAAGCAACAGAAATGTGGCATTTACTGGGGAGTGGTCCCCAGGGTCACACCCTGCTGAAAAGATGAGGACTAGAGGTGGTCCATTTCGCTTCTCAAAGTGGGGTCCCCAGACCAACCATAGCAGCAGCATAACCCAGGAATTTAGAAAGGCACATTCTTGAGTTCTGCCCCAGACCTACTGAATCTGAAACTCAGAGTGGGTCCCAGCCAGCTGTGTTCTAACCAGCCTTCCAGGTGATTCTGATGTACACTGAGGTTTGAGAACCATTGCCCTACTTCATTCATTGATAAGGAAGTCATCAGTGATGGGAAAGCGTGATGAAAACAAGTGGGTTGAAGTTACAGCTATTTGGGATAAATTCAAAAAATTCTTACAGGAGTGTTCAAGTTTTGTTTTATTTTTTCTTTGGAAATCTCCCATGTTTTCTTTCTTTCTTTTGCATGTTTGAATTTTTTCTTTCTTTTATATACTGGTTGATAATAGATTCCTGTTTTGTCTCACTCTGTTCTACATCATTTTTGGAGTTCTACTTTTATCTGCTTTAAAACACATCCCTTTACGGACTCTCAATATGTTAGGCCACTGCATCATTGATCATTGGTTTGCTGTCCTCAGCTCTGAAATGAAGGAATTAAAATTCCAAAACAGAGGGCAGCCATGAAGATAAGTGAGTCTTGACTCTGAATGGCTGAGGAGAAAACACCTAGCTGCTTCAGTTTGTTCTTCTAGAAAGTACCAAGACACTATCAGGGATATATTCTAATTATTTGGACTTCATACTCGTGTGAAGTAATTAGAAGTGTGCCCTTTTCATCTAAAGTGATCCAACGATGTAACCATAAGTATTGTATTTCCAATGTACTTATGGAAGAGAGGACTCTTACTAACCCGATCTTTTCCTGCTTCTTTTGTTGTCCCACTCTCAAGTATTTTCTTTCATTTGAGGGGAAGAAGTAGAGCGTATTACTATGTTTTGTATGAGCAGGGAAAATCTGCAGTAGAATTTTAAATCACAAGAAATTGAGGTGGATATTACTCTTATTGCCATCCCAGTTCACCGTGAACATTCTTCATTTTATAAGAATAAAAACTGGCAGGTAGTTCCAGTGCTCTGTATAGTGAGTGACAAGCTCAAAGAAGGTCCCCCAAAACTGGATGGATGGGTGAGTGGATGGATGGATGCGGAAGTGGGTAGGTTGGTAGCCGGCTGGCTGGATAAATGGGAAGAATGATAGACAGATGGATAGACACATAAATGTGCAGGTAGAAGAGCAGATGGATTAAAAAAAAAAAAAAAAAAAAACTGGCAGGGAGAGTTGTCCTGCCTTAAGAGAACAAAGCAGTCCTAGCGAAAATACTATTCCCCCTGAGGAGGGTGCAGTGAAATGCGCTGAAGACAGAGCATTACTGGTGCTGTTCCTTATTTCTAACATGATCTCATACAAACCCTCCAACACCCCTGAGTCCCTCGTGTGAACGGATGGTATCAGCCACCCCACCTGCTGCCATATTTGGGGTCAGGACCCCATGTAAAATGATCACGAATGTGTTGTTAAAACTGTAAAGTGTGATAGGAACATAAATCATCCTTATTGTATATGGACAGATAATGAATTAGAGTTCAAAGTTGCTTTTCAGTGTGTTAGGACTGCTTTTTTGCTCAGCTTAGGGAACATCCAAGTCATTCCTTGTGCCAACTTATATGAGGTTTCGGCCAGCTCCCTTTCCTCCCATCTTGGGTTGAGCAGTGGAGTGATCTTTTCTAACTACAGTGCCTCCCCATATATGGAATGCAGCACAGAAGTACGTGTTACCAGCATGTCAAACCTGTGGTTTATTGATGAAAATGTACAGCAAGAAAGTTGACTTCAATTTGATATGAAAAGAAATAGTAGGTAAATTATAACAGGCAAGATTCGGCTGTCTATGGCAACACAGGTGTGAAGGTGACAGGCACAAAAATGAGGAACTTTGGGGCAACTCCAGCTTAATATATCCGAGAGTGGGGTGCATAAGAGCATCTGAAGTTACTAGCTGCTGAGGACAGAGCATATATTTTTTCTTTCCAAGCCATAGGCCATCCGGTTGCACCCAAGGACCTTTCTTCTGCCCCTGTGTTGGTGGTAATGGTCTTTGGAGATGGGCCAGCTGAACTCTTCATTGTTTACAAAGTGCTCTCACAAACTTCTGTGCACCTGGGTTCTGTTTAGTGGGATCCCCACTGCCACATTTACAGTTAAGGAGGGAGGAGAAATATTCCCTGTTGAGACCACAGAGCCAAAACTCTGATTCAGATGTTCCACCGAGAGCAGTTCTTTCCACTTGAGAACTTCTCAGTAATGGAGCTCCTGGCAAAGCATGTGCCATGTCGCAGAGGGGCCAGCCTGTTGATCTTGTTAGGATGTTGATTCTTTTGAAGAATCCTTGGTGGGTGGAAATGGGATCAGAGCTGGCCAGTCCCCAGCCAATGGCACCGAGTGGCTGTAACACCAATGGAAGGTGTGTTCCCTGCCCAAGCTGTGGGTCCTGGAGGGAGCATGGGTGCCTTCTACTCAAGCTCAGGTTCGATGCTTACAAAGCAAGTGAGAGCACCTGACTGCTTTAACACACACCTGAGTCTCTGGACACATTCGTGGGGGGACATCCTTGCATCAGAGGCATCTAAAATATAGACTGTGAGCTTTTTGGCAAAGCATTACTGGACACTTGTGACTTCTCAGGGAGGTAGTTTTTAGCTAACCTCTGTAAAACTGGCTTTTTGAGCCAATTCACAAGAACAAAATAGATTCATTCTTTCATCATCAATTTATTCATACATTGTACATTTGTGAAATACCTACAGCATGCGAGAAGCTGTAGCTAGAAGAAAAGATTTTACCCCAATTTTTGCTAAATTTACTTGACATTTTATAAAAAAAAAAAAAAGAAAGAAAGAAACTGAGTTAGGAATTATGTAATAGTGACAGAGAATTTCTGAGATCATAGAAATTCTGTTGAGAACAGTCTTTGGACACTCATGTGAATTATTGGCCTCAGACACCCTACTTTACTTCAGAAGTGCTTAGCCTCCCTGGGGGCTCTGGGGAGGGCCTCTTTGTTGATGTCATCAAAGTCTTCATGGAACATGATGCTTGAATGTCTGTGTACACAATGACAAATCATTATGTATTTTCTGAGGTAGAAGGCTTTGTGTTTGCTTGTCAAACCAAGTCTCAACACTTTCTGTGTTGGTCTCAAATCAGGACGAACAGGTCTGTGAAAGGGCACAGAACTTGCCAACAGGCAACACGAGCTCCGGAAGTCATTGTGTTCTTGACTGGAAAGCTTTTGGTGTCACACAGATCTGCCTCTGAGGCCTCACTAGGCCACTTACCATGCTGGTTAATTGAGTGAGTCATTTTCCTGACCGTGCCTCAGTCTCCTGATTTGTAAGGTGGAGGTTATAGCAGATACTAGTAAGGATGTTACAGGGACCCCTAACCCTTAACTCGAAGACTTCCTGTGTGTCAGGCACCATGCTAAACATTTCTGCAAAGTCATTTCATTTAGTCCTTATGACACCATATGAGGGAGGTGCCATTCTTCAACCCATTTTGCAGACAAGAAAACCAATTAGGTAAGGTACCATCAAGTGTCTGGAAGAGAGCAGACTTCAGAAATTTAGCACACAATCTAGAATTTTCTATGAACTGACTCACTGTGTGCTAGCCTCCCTGGGCTTCAGTTTCCTCACAAGTGAGTGAAGACAATCGCAGCTGCCTACCACTGGGCAGTTGACAGAACTTTGACTGACAAAACACTTTGTGTGGGGAAGGGACTGTGGAAATGCATATGGCCATAGTATGTCATCTGGGTGAACCTGCCTCCCATACTGGGCCATGTGCTGGTGGCACCATCTGAAGGCCCTAAAGAGAAGGCAGAACTGCCCACAAAGAGGGGGTCTTCCTATGTTTACATCCTTGATCTCAACAGCCATCTTGACATCTTCCTAATCTCACCTTGACATCTGAATGACTCTATTCATCAAGACCTATGAGCCCCAGCTCCATTTCAGGGTTCAGAGAGAGTTGGAGTTAGAGCAAGAAAGAGCATAGAGAACATTATCTTGGATGAGAAATTTGCTTCTTAGTGGCTTCTGTATCTGTGGATGCAGCAGCATGAATCTTACTTCTGTAAGGGCATGAGCTTCTACTTCTGTAGAGAAGGTCTCCCAACTGCATTGCTGCTTCCTGCTCAGCAACCACCAGTGGCTGGCTCTGCTCTTTTGGGGTGGCACATATTCTCATCATAGGCAGAGTAGAAGTTCCCATGTCCACCTCGTTCAGGTTGGGCTTAGCCATGGCAGGGCCCATGTGTTGCTGGGTGGTGCCTGGACAGGGTAGGAAGGAGGAAGTCCCTTCTGCCAGACCCTAGGTGCTGCTTTTCAGGGGCTGAGTAGCAAATGACAGAGTCAGTGATAATTTGAAGCAGGGATGAGCTCATGCCCTTCCCTCTGGCTACATCCATCTCTCCATTTCTATAGCAAGGAGGAGAAGAGGAGAGAGAGGGGCATGTGGGGGATTTGGCTATGATTATGTTTCTGTTCAACACATCAGGGGGGAAAATGGCACATGTTTGTGTCATTCTGGACCCCTTACACATCTGCAGGCTGGAGTCGATTTCCTTTTTGTTCCAAGAGGACCCTTAGCTATTTTGGGGGGAAATCCCCCCCGAAAAATGCAAAAAGCATTGACATTTTCTGAATTTCTTACATGTGGCGCAGGACTGAGAAATGTAAGCATTTTTATAAGAAATTCGACAATTTATCTGATGTTCCCAATGTAATAACAGAAATAAAATCTAACTGAAAATAAACAATTAGCCTCATCAAGAGCAAGTTAAACAAAATCTTAATTTGTGCACTTGCTAATTTTTCCTCTCTGCTACATTAAAGGAACAAAATGGAGAAAACAAACAAACAAAAAAAAAGTTTTCAAACATTCAGGGCTAGTTGCTGTTGACATTCGGTGGCCGCGACTTTTCAGAGTCCGCAGACAATGAAAGGACAGACAACCGCTTAAGTCACAGAATTGTTGTCCTCTACCTCAGCAGGTGTTGGGGGCAAAGTCTACTTGCCCCGTGGCAAACTTTCTAGAATATTCTGCCTTGTGTGCTTTCCCAGAGACAACATGTGGTTTGAAACGAATATTGAACAAGAGAGAGGAACCTGGGTTTTCGTTCTAACTCCACCTCTGCCTAAGTGCCTCACATTTGCATTCTCTGAGTCTCTTGTTTCTTCTTTTGCGAGCGGGGGTATAAGGTACACAATTGCCAGGATGCCTCCTAGCTCCACAGTGCTATGGTTCTCTGGTTCTCTCCCTTGTGTGTGTGTGTTTTTCCCCAAATCTTTTTTCTCACATTCTGAACTCAACATCCACTAACTGTGTGCTGTTACCATAATTACCCAATCACTGAACACCACATGATGGAGAATAAAGTCACTACTATTTATTTTAAACTGTTTCATTATTTTGGAGGGAGGGCGGGAGAGAGCTCTATGCATGAAGCTCTAATTACAGTAATACAGTGCATTAGATTATAGCTCTCTTCTGCCCTATTTTATTGATGATCATAGCCCAGGAAATAGAAGCCAAGATTTTTATCTCCATGCCACATTGCTTACATTCCACACATCCAACAAGGGGCTAGCTCTCCCAGATGAGGAAAGGAGGATTGAGGTTGTGAATCTCAGTTTAGGGAGGGTCAGTCAAGGACGGTATAGGGACTGCGTCAGTCCCACAGAGAACTCATCAGTGAGGAATACTTTGTGGTGTTGGTATGGGCTTCAGTGTTCTGTGTCCGCCTGCTGGGAATGTTCACCTTGACTTTTAGGAGTGTGTCACTGAGAGGCTCCGCCCTGCACCAGGGCTCTAACATAGAATTATCTTTCTTTCTAGAATCTACATTTCTCTTAAATATTTTTATAGGAGAAATAGCCAGATATTAAAACAAACTCAACAAACAAACTCTATGAGTGGAGGGGAGTGCAAAACTTGCAGAAATATTTATTTATGCCCAAAAGAAATTTCAAACAAGTAGAGGCTACTTTGGGGTATGGTCCTAGGCCTCACGAATATTCTACTCTTCAAGATACTTGGGTGGAAAATATTGAAAATGGTCATCGCTAACATTTTGGAGTGCTAAATACAATACTAAGCATTTTTATGTGATTCTCTGTAGGTTCTATAATTATCCCCATTTTGCAGATGAAGAATGTGAGGTACAGAGCTAAATAATACGTCCAGAATTTACATGGCCTGTAAGGGGCAGAGCTAAGACTTAAGCAGTTTCTACTTTCCCTTGCCCCCTTTGCTGCCACCACCCCTTGTACAGAGAAAGCACCAGCGCCCCAAAGGATGAACTGTTCAGATTATAGACGTGATAGGTAGACTTAAGGAAGGGCAGAGGAGCTTTGTTCTAGAATATCTCCAAAACTGATTTCATGAAAAGCATGGCTGACATATCTCTAAAGTTTCCTTCTCTGGACCTATCCTGGTCCAGAAACCCAGGATAGAACCCAGGAGAAACCTAGGATAGAACAAAATCTCCTGAAATCAGCACATTTTCCCAGAACTAAGCAAATGTTTCACTGACATACCTCCTGCTTCCTGATGAAGGCAGCTCCAGTCTTGCCCTCCACTGACGGGCTTGCTCTCTTTCCTGGACCACTAAGCCAAGAAGGCCTGGTTTTGTACCAAAGAAGAGACCCTGCATAAACCATAAATTCTGTCTTGTAGCTATGAGATGGATTGAAAATGTGGTTTGCTTTGTTTTTGTTTGGGTTCTGTTTTGTTTTGTTTTTGAGAAAGAGAGAGAGAAGGCAGGGGGAAAGAGAGAGAGACTCAAGTAGGCTCCATGACCAGTGTGGACCCTGATGTGGGGCTCAATCTTATGACCCTTAGATCAGGACCTGAGCCAAAACCAAGAGTTGAATGCTTAACCAACCAAGCTACCCAGACACCCTGGATTGAAAATATGTTTAAAGAGAGCTGTGAGCAAAAGGCCATAGCCGTTGATGGAGTGAGGTATTGGTTCTGATTGGGTGATCAGGAAAGGTTTCCTTGAGGCAGTGCTATCTGACCCGAGTGGGTAGGTTGGGGGATTCCAAGCAGGGGGAATATATGATTGAAGGCCCAGTGTCAAACTGCACAGCGTGTGCCTGGGATCTGAACGTGATGTCCTTGTGTTGCAGCATGAGACTGTGTGCGAGAGTAGAGGAGGATAAGGCTATAAACAGAAAGAGAAGCCATAACATAGATGGCTTTGAACCCCAAGCTAAGGATTGAGTTTTCCTGAATAGCCACTGATGAGCTGTCTAAGGTCACGGAGGAAGAGAAAGAAAGCACAGTGATTTATGCCTAAGGAAATAAACCTGGCCACAATCTACAGAATAGTAGAGACTGGAAGAAAGGGAGAGACTGTCAGTTTAGAGACCAATTAGGAAGCCATTTAAATAATTCAAGCAAGAGATAGTGAACAGTTTCTGAACAGGACAAAGGCACAGAATGTGGAAAGGACTATACTTTTTTTTTTTTTTTAAGATTTTATTTATTTATTTGACAGAGAGAAATCACAAGTAGATGGAGAGGCAGGCAGAGAGAGAGAGGGAAGCAGGCTCCCTGCCGAGCAGAGAGCCCGATGCGGGACTCGATCCCAGGACCCTGAGATCATGACCTGAGCCGAAGGCAGCGGCTTAACCCACTGAGCTACCCAGGCGCCCCAGGACTATACTTTTAACTCACGGAATAATGAGGGGTGGAACCAATGTTCCAGTATCAGAAATAGAGGGAAATGAAGGAGCCAGATATGACTCCTAAAATGAGGAGAAAGATGGCTTAGTTAAAAGAAATATGGGTTTCTTCTTCTAGAAAGATAGAGAATAAATAACTGTCCTTTCCTGCTAAATAGAACTAAAATTCGCCAGACGTTACATACAAAATGAAGACAAGAAGACTGAAAAATGGAGAGAAAGAGATAGATCCACTAGGGATCTCAGAACTTGAAGAATGGCATGGTGCTGAGTTCCCTGAATTTCATCTGCCTTTTTTTTCTCGGAGTCTCATGACGTCAGGCACAAAATGTCTAAGCTTCAATCAAAAAATCACTCATAATACAAAGAATAATAAAAAAAAAAATCTCGACTTGAGTGAAGGAAATCAAACAATAGGTGTCTACATTAAGAGGAGATGTAGCTTAGAATTACCTGACAAGGATTTTAAGCCAGTCATCATAAAAATGGATGATCCATTCTGAACACATTTGACATGAATGAAAAAGAAGAAAATCTCAATGAAGAAATAGAAGATATAAAAAATGAAATGGAAATTATAGAACCTAAAAGCACTAGAAATAAAAGACAGATCTCAGTGGATGCATTTAACATCAAAATGGAGGAAAGAGAAGAGAAAATCAGTGAACTTGAAAATAAGGAAGCGGATATTCCCCAATCCGAATAATGGAGAAAATAAAAGAAAGAAAGAATGAAAGAAAGGCTAAGAGGCAATGTCTTCCAGAAAATAGATGAGAAGGAAACACTTCCCAGTTCTTTTTTATGAATTAATTGTTACCCTGATATCAAAACCAGAAAACTATAGTACAAAAAAGGAAACCCAAACACTATGAATACAGGTACAGAATTCCTTTATAAAGTATTAGCAAATAGAATTCAACTATATATAAAAAGAATTTTACATCATGACTAAGTGGGATTTATTGCAGATATGCAAAGCTAGTTAAATATATGAAAACCAATCAATGTAATCTGTAATATTAATAGGCTAAAGAAGCAAAATCACATAATGGTATCAATTAATGCAGAAAAGATGTCTGACAAAGTCTAATACCCACTCACAATGAAAATTCCAGGAAAACAAGCCTTAGAAGGGAACTTCCTCAACCTGACAAGACATCTACCAAAACTCTGTAACTAACATCGCACTTAATGATGAAAGACTGAGTGCCTTTGCCCTAAGGTTGGGAGCAAGGATGTCTACTTTTACCACCCCTATTCAACAAAGTAGTGAGAGTTCTAGCCTATATAATAAGAAAGGGAAATATAAAGGATACAGATCATAAAGGAAGAAATGCAATTGCCCTTATTTACAGATGACATCATTTGCTATGTATGTATGTGTATGTATGTATATACACACACATACACAGAGATACATACATATATATGTATGTATATAGAATATAGGGGGATATATCCCCCAAATTCTCCAAAACCATTTCTGGAACTAATAAGTGACATCACAGGATATAAAATTAACAACCCAAAAGTCATTTATATTTCTATGAAGTAGTGAAGAACTTGTTCAAGAACACTTGGAAATTAAAATAAAAAATACAAGATTATTTATAGTCACTCAAAAAAATAAAATACTTAGGCATCAATCTTTAAAAAAAACAACAACAACAACCATATACCAGCCTTATATGCTGAAAACTGCAAAGCCCATGAAAGAAATGAAAGAAAATCTAAATAAATAGACTTGTTGTGTTCATGGATTAGAAGATTCAAATTAGTAACAATGACTTTTTTTTCCTGAATCAATATGCATGTTTAATACTTCTGTCAAAATCCCAGGAAGATTTTCTGTGGGTATAGACAGAGTTATTCTAAAATTTATACAGAAAGGCAAAGGAACTACAATAACAAACAATTTTGGAGAGAAAAAAAACACAGTAAAATGAGCGAAATTAGTTTACCCAATTTGAAGACTAGTACGTAGGTGTGACTATTTATTTAAGCCTGTGTGGTATTCACAGAAGGATGGACACATAGATCAGTGGTGTAGAGTAGAAGGCCTGGAAAGAGACCTACACCAGTACAGCACTGATTTTTTTTTTAAAGATTTATTTATTTATTTGTTTGTTTTAGAGAGAGAGTGCGTGCACATGGCAGGTAGGGACAGAGGAAGAGGGAGAGAGAAAGTCTCAAGCAGACACTGCACTGAGTATGAAGTCCAACATGGGGCTCAATCTCACAACCCCAAGATCATGACCTGAGCCAAAATCTAGTATCAGACCTTAACCAACTGAGCCACTTAGGCATCCCATATAGCACTAATTTCTGACAAAGATTTAAAAGTAGTGCAATGAAGGATAGTCTTTTCAACAAATGGTCTTAGGGCAACTGAATATTTTTTAAAAAGAATCTTGGCTTAACACTCACACATTGCACAAAATTTATCTCAATATGGATCATAGATTTCAATGTAAAACATCAAAATATATAAAACTTTTAGGGACGCCTGGGTGGCTCAGTTGGTTAAGCAGCTGCCTTCAGCTCAGGTCATGATCCCAGCGTCCTGGGATCGAGTCTCACATCGGGCTCCTTGCTCCGCAGGAAGCCTGCTTCTCCCTCTGACTCTGCCTTCCACTGTCTGCCTGTGCTCGCTCTCTCTCTCTGACAAATAAATAAATAAAAAATCTTAAAAAAAAAAAATAAAAATAAAACTTTTAGAGAAAAACATAGAAGAGCTCAGTGAAGCGTTCCTAGACACAACACCAAAAGTGCAATTCATAAAAGACAAAAATCTATAAATTGGACTATGTCAAAATTTGAAATGTTTGCTTTGCAAAGGACCTTGTTGAAAAACCAAAAAGAGAAGCTACAGACAGGAAAAGAATATTTGCAACCACACGTTTGACAAAGGATTCTTATCTAGCATGTATAAAAATCTCTCAGAAGTCAACAGTATAAAACAATCTTGCTAGAAAACAAGTACATGAAGAGACATTTCACTGAAGAGGTTATATTTATGATAGATATGCACTGAAAAAATATTCAGCATCACAAACCATCAGGGAAATGCAAATGAAGACTCTGATGAGATATTACCACACACTTATCAAAACAGATACATAAAAGATATTAAGAGTATCAAATTGGGACATCTGGGTGGCTCAGCGGGTTAAGCCGCTGCCTTCGGCTCAGGTCATGATCTCAGGGTCCTGGGATCAAGTCCCGCATCAGACTCTCTGCTCAGCGGGGAGCCTGCTTCCCTTCCTCTCTCTCTGCCTGCCTCTCTGCCTACTTGTAATCTCTCTCTGTCAAATAAATAAATAAAATCTTTAAAAAAAGTATCAAATTATGGCAAGAGGTAAAGAATGTGCTGTTGATGGGAATGTGAAATGTTACAGCCATTCTGGAAAAGAGTTTTGTAGTCTCTTCAACAATTTAAGTGAAATAAGCCAGACAAAGAAAGACAAAATACTGTTTGATACTCTATGATCTAACCTATATATAACATATATGTGGTTTTTTAATGTGCTAATCTACCATAACTATATCCTTTTCAGTGAATGTGTGTGTGTGTGTGTTTATTTATGCTCAGAAAAGAGATTGGGGGCACCCAGGTGCCACAGTCAGTTAAGCATCCAACCCTTACTTTCCATCAGGTGATGATCCTGGGGTCATGGAATTGAGCCCTGCATTGAGCTCTGTGGTCAGTGTGGAGTCTGCTTGAAATTCTCTCTCCTTCTCTCTCTGCTCCTCCCATTGTGCTTGCTCCCTCTCTCTTTCTCTCTGAAGATAAATAAATAAACCTTTAAAAGAAAAGAGGTCAGACTTGTGATTATCAGGGGTGAGGGTTTGAGGGGTGAGAGAATTGGACGAGGTGGCCAAAAGATACAAATGTCCAATTATAAGATAAATAACTACTAGGGCTGTAATGTACAAAATGACTACAGTTAACACTACTGTGCGGTATACTTGAGAGTTGCTAAGAGAATAAATCCTAAAGGTTCTCATCACAAGGATAAAAACTTTTTTTGTAACTACATGAGACGAAGAATGCTAACTCAAGTTATTGTGGTAATCCTTACGCCACATACCTTACACTTACAGAATGCTGAAGGACAACTCTATCTCAATAAAATGGAAGGAAAAAATTTTTTAAAAAATTGAACATACACTTAACATACATCCCCACAACCTCACTCCTGGACCTTCATCTCAGAGAGAGGAAAACATATCCACATAAAAACCTACACACCATTGTTCTTAGCATTGTTCTAGTGACTTCATATGCCAAACCATAACAAGCCAGTCTTTGAAGATCACATACTATAGGATTCAATTTGAATAATATTCTCTACAATATAGAAATGGGGAATAATCCAATGGTTGGAGGGTTTAGGGATGGGGAAGGGAGGAAGGTGGGTGTGATTATAAAGGGGTGGCCTGGGGCAGATCTTTGTGTTGTTGGACTAGTTTTGTATCTTGAGTGTGGTGGTGGTTATAAGATGTCAGTTTCGGTTTTGACAGTGTGCTAAAGCCATGCCCAATGTAACCATTAGGGGAGACTGAGTAAATGGTACAAAGGACTTCTGTGTACTATCTCTGTTACTTCTTATGAATCTCTATATAATTATTCAAAATAAAAAGCATATATATATATATATATATATATATATATATATATTTGAGAAGGAGAGCTGGAGGGGGGTAGGGAGAGAGGGAGAGAGAATCTGAAGCAGGCTCTATGCGCACCATGGACCCACATGGGGCTCAATCTCACGACCCTGAGATCATAACCTGAGCCAAAATCGAGTCGGACGCTTAACTGACTGAACCACCCAGGCACACCACAAAAAAGTGTTTTAAAGAAATACAAAAGTTTGGAGAAGAGCTGTTTGAAGAAGATAGCATTTGATGGGGAGCACATTCAGCCGGAGGAACCAGTGTGATCACTGGATGGAGACATAAACAGCTTGTAATACTGGTCTGACTTCTGAGAGCATCTGAACCCAAGATGAGGCTAAATTAAGCTGCAGGCCTGTAGTGTGGTTGCTAAGGGAGAGAGGGGAATGAAAAGAGAAGATACGGATATTTATGAAATGGAAAGAGGAGGAAGACTTGGTAGCAGGAAGAACATGGGCTCTGGGTTGTCAGTGGGGCAGAATTGATATTAACATAGGGGTGGCTTCCTGGGCCCTTTTATTCCACCAGAGAAAACAAGGGTTTTCAAACTATTGGACTGCGCATCAAAACAACTGGATTCTAGAACCAGATATGCAATAAATTAGTTAGATATATCATGTTAGATAAACCACTCCATTCCTGAGTCTTATTTCCTTTTTTTTCTTTTTTTAAAAAATATTTTATTCATCCACTTGACACAGAGAGATCACAAGTAGGCAGAGAGAGAGAGAGAGAGAGAGGAAGGGAAGCAGACTCCCTGCCAAGCAGAGACCCTATGCAGGGCTCCATCCCAGGCCCTTGGGATCAGGACCTGAGCCGAAGGCAGAGGCTTTAACCCACTGAGCCACTCAGGTGCTCCCTGAGTCTATTTCTTTAGCAGAACAGTGAGTCAGTCACTGTTAAGTGACTGTTAAGTCAGTGCTTTTAATCAGGTAGTTTGTGGTTTGGATCTGCCCCACCTGTGTTCATCTGGGGACCCAGGTTGAGGGCCACAGCTACCCTGGACACATCTTCTCAAGGCAGATTTCCAGAGCACACTTTTTTCTTTTTAAGATTTATTTCTTTATTTTAGAGAGAGAGAGAGAGAGCGAGCATGCGCATGTACTCGTGTGCAGGAGGAAAGGCAGAAGGAGAGGGAGAGAAGCAGACTCCCCACTGAGTGGGGAGTCGGGTGCAGGGCTCATCCCAGTACCCTGAGATCATGCCCTAAGCCAAAATCTAGAGTCAGGGGTTCAATCCACTGAGCCACCGAGGTGCCCCTCTAGAGCTCGTTGTAAGCCCTCTGCTTGTTCATGTCTACTAAATTTCTCTTGCAAAACACGTGACAAATGACATGAAGGGTGGGGAAGAGTGCACCACTCCTCGTGGCTGGGGATAAGAGGTGAATATTTGCTGAATGAATAGTCTGGTCTTGATATGGTTTGAGCTTTGCGTTAGGCCAAACTTGGGTTCAGGTTGCTTGGAACAATCCAACTCTGCCTGCTCATACCGATACTACAGTTGTGTTGGTCTCTTCAACAAATCTCAACTGAACCTGGTTTTCTGGCATGGCTTCAAGCCGGACTGGCTTTGCCTGCTTCCTGTGAGAACTCCTGACCTTGAGTTAGCTTTCTGGAGTTGAGGCCCAGGGTGGTCACCAACCTGATGTTTTCTTCACAGTATGGAACTTCTTTTGTCAGCCCTCTAGTCCCCCTCCCCATTTCCTACCCTTCTGTGTTTGGACTCTGTAGCAAAAGGCTCTTTTGCATTCTGTTATCTGCTTGGGTTTGGGCCCTAAGGAACTAGCAAGGGATCTGAGTAGGGATGGAGTGAGGTTGGGTGTTAGCTCCTTGTGGGGGTAAATGGGCGTGGGCCAACTGTAGGGTAGCCTTGGGCTGACTGCGGGGTAGCCTTGGGTAACTGTGGGATAACTCTGACCTAACTGTGGGGTAGCTCTGGACTGACCATGGTGTAACCTTGGGGGACTGTGTCCCTCCACTAACTTCACTGATGCTCTCATGACAGTTTTTTCTTACCATTTCCTTTCCCTAGAGAGTAGCTACATCCTCCCCTCTACTATTCAGCTTGTAGGCAGTAACAACTCTACTGTTTCTGAACTTTCCCCACGTGGTTTCCCTATATCTGTTCATATCTTTATCAAGAGTCTCTTTTATTCATTTATTTATTTATTTATTAAATATAGTTGGTTTCCTTCTTTTTTAAAAGATTTTATTTATTTATTTGACAGACAGAGATCACAAGTAGGCAGAGAAAGAGAGAGGGGCGCGGGGGGGGGGGGAAGCAGGCTCCCCGCTGAGCAGAGAGCTCAATGTGGGGCTTGATCCCAGGACCCTGGGATCACGACCTGAGCCGAAGGCAGAGTTTTTAACCCACTAAGCCACCACTCTTGGCGCCCCAAGAGTTCCTTTTATTAACCTCTCCACAAATGACCTTAACTTGAGCGTGTCCTGTATTTTCTGCTGGGACCCTTACTGACATGACCTTCAATTCCAGACTGGTGCATGAAAGTGCAGGGATTTCTGCCTGTTTTGTTCATCTCATTGCCATAACCCCAGTGCCTAGAAAAGAACCCATCCCATAGAAGGTGCTTAATAAATATTTCAATGGATCTTGAACGAATGAAGAAAAATGAACACTATGTCTCACACAGAATGTATTTGCCTCTGTTATCCAAATGAGAGAAGAATGTTGTGCTCTTCAAGGTGGGTGCACCTGAGGGGGCATTATCTTGGACTGGGAGAGTCCTTTTTCTCTTTCAAATTATAGCCATCTAACCATTTCCAAATCCACAGTTCTGGGGCACGAAGTACATTCACATCGCTGTGCCACCATCAGCATCCATCATGAGGTACAGACTGAAACCCTGTACCCATTAAACATGAATTCCTCATGTCCCAGCCTTTGGCAACCATCATTCTACTTTTTTCCTCAGTGAACTTGACTACTTCAGGTTCTGTGTGTAAGGCATTTCTTTCAGATGATAACTTTTTCCTTTCGTCTGATTGACTTCACTTAATCACAATGCCCTCAAGTCTCACCCATGTTGTAGCATGTGTCCAAATGTCTTTCCTTTGGAAGACTGAATACTATTCCATTGTGTGGATATATCACATTTTGTTTATCTGCTCAGCCACCAATGGACACTTGGGTTCTGCCATCTTTGGGCTATTGTGAATAACGTTGCCATCAATGTGGGTATATAAATATCAGCTTGAGCTTCTGCTCTCAAATTTTGGGGGTCTAGATCTACAATAGCTGGGTCATATGATGATTCTACATTTATCTTTTTGATGAACCGCAATACTGCTTTCCACAGCAGCTGTACCATTTTAAATCTCGTGAACCATGCACAAGGGCTGGTGCACTCTGTCTATCTGTCTCTTTCTCTCTCTCTCAATAGTAGCCCTCCTAATGGCTGTGAAATGGCATCTCATTGTGGTTTTGATTTTTCGTTTTGCTAATGATCAGTGGTGTTGAGCATACTTACAGATGCTTATTGCCCAGCTGTATATCTTCTTTAGAGAAATGCCGATTCAAGTCCTTTGCCCATTTTTGAATCAGGTTGTTTTTACTGGTGAGTTGTGGGAGTTCTTTACATAGTCAGGATATTAAATCCTTGTTTGATATACGTTTTGTAAATGTTTTCCACCGGTGGTCTTTTCACTGTGTTAATACTGTTCTTTGATGCATAAAAGGTTTAAATTTTGATGAAGTCCAAACTGTCTGTTTTTTCTTTTGCTGTATCAAATCTGTAGATTTGGGGAAGCATCATTACTACACGTGGAAATATGACATTTTTTCTCAGTGGGACCCACACCCCTTTAGGGCCCCAACATAGCGCCCCTTTACCACCGAGCAGAGCCTGTGGGGGCCCTGTGCTGTGTCCATTCACTCTACCACTCTTATTTGACACCAGACTACAAAATTCCCGATGGTAGAAGTTTCTATTCATCCTGGGCCAGGTAAAGTGCTACACAGTACAGGGAGGAGCTGAAAGAATGTTGGATAAGTAAATATCAGGGTAACAGAATAAATGGCTGTAGGAAGGAAGAAATTGGCTTCTCAGTGGGGCAACAGAGCCTCAGACCTGACTGTTTTCAAAAGCTCTTTATTTCTTTCCTTTCTTATTGTCCTGGGAGGTTGCTTCTCAGTGAGACCTGGCTTTTATATAATTGTCTGCAGGATAACAATACTGTTCTATAGCCCTGAAGCAGTGGCCTAATTTCCCTCCTTCTTTAATGAAAGGGACATGTCTTCTGTGGGAAATCAGTGATTTATTGAGTGACCAAAGACTTTTTCCGTTCCTAATAGAAACCAGTGTAGATAAGCTACTTACTGAAGGTGAGGAAGGAACATGACCAGCTATTTCTGAATAGGAAATTAATTTCATTGCCCCTGGTGTGTCCTTGCTAATTTGGAGCTGGGTTCATCCTGGTGTTCTCCCTCAAATGGACAGCCCTCCTCAGGACATTCAATCCAAACACCTTTTTAATGAACTTTATGCACGAAACTCTCTTGTGAGCCCCCAAGGCTCTTGGAACACAGACTCAATATAAAATCAAAATTGGGAGCATTCATTCCAAATTAGAATAAAATCTACTGAATGAAGTCTGAATAGCTGTTAATTATCCTTTTCTAATTTTTCATTCCTTTTAGAATTGCTGATGTCACTCTCCGATAAGGGGGTAGCAGGCACCAATGCTCAGGAAAATAATAGTAGGAGAAAAACATGAAATTATGAAAATTTTCCCAATTAACTTTTCGTGCAAATTGGGAAAAGGCTATCATTATAAATTATTTGATTTCAGCAGAGGAACATCGCAGTCAAGCTTGCCTTTCGCATCCTGCTGCAGCAAGTTTTTGAAAAGTCATGAACATTCTAGAAAGAGCAGGGCTTTGAACTCAGACCTGGATGTGAATCCTTGCAGCACTTGTCCCCTTCTCTCTGTGGGATCTTGCAGGAGTTATGTAACCAGTTGTAGCCTCTACATGCTCATCTGTAGAAGAGGAATCAAATGGAAAATGCTTTATAGATCTGCTATAAGATTAAACGAAATAGCACGTGTAAAGCATGGAGCATACACTCCATAAATAGCCCCCTACACGCCCCTCCCACTGTATGTGACATTTGTTGTGGACGTAGCAATTTAAGGGGGACTTACTTGTTAGGGGATTCCTTATTTAAATAACAGACTAGTGGTACACCCCATGACCGAGGCTCCGTGGACAGAAAAATGACTCTTTTTTTTACAAGGCGTCTTCTCCTTTTTTTTTTTTAAGATTTTATTTATTTATTTGACAGAGAGAGATGACAGGCAGAGAGGCGGGAGGAGAGAGAGGAGGAAGCAGGCTCCCTGCTGAGCAGAGAGCCTGATGTGGGGCTTGATCCCAGGACCCTGAGATCATTACCCAAGCCGAAGGCAGCGGCCTAACCCACTGAGCCACCCAGACGCCCCCGTCTTCTCCTTTATCCACACATTTCTTCATCAAACATTCGTGTGCACTGTGAAAAAGGAGCTGGTGGCAGAGAAGGATGGAAAACCCGGCTTGTCCCTAGAAGCGTGGCCTGATCTGCCGTTCCCTTTTTCTTTTTTCTTTTTTTAAAGATTTTATTTATTTATTTGACAGAGAGAAATCACAAGTAGGCAGAGAGGCAGGCAGAGAGAGAGGGGGAAGCAGGCTCCCTGCTGAGCAGAGAGGCCGATGCAGGACTTGATCCCAGGACCCTGAGATCATGACCTGAGCCGAAGGCAGCGGCTTAACCCACTGAGCCACCCAGGTGCCCCTGCAGTTCCCTTTTTCTGCTGTGACTTATTTTCAAATGTCACCAGACATGGGTCTCTTTTTTAATATGCAGTAAGCCAAACACTGATAGCAGTTCTTGCGGCAGAGATAAAGGGTTTTATTACAGGAGTAAGGAGGAAATTTCTAAACTCCGCCTTCCCCGAGGACAAGGGGAGCTGAGCATTTATGGATTTTACAAGGGGGTGGAGATCTGAAACGTAGAAGCAGGTGATTGGACGTTGGGAAAGGAGAAGTAAGAGGGATGATCTCAACTGCTTTTGCGCACGGCGCCATCCAGTGACATCCGGGCACTTACGTCCGTATGCGCAAAAGATGGCGGCACGCGTGTGACCGTGCTGGGGAGCTCTCCCGGTGTGTGGGGCTGTAGGACTTCTTGCTCGTTTGCTCCAGTCTTATCTGGTCTTCTGACAGTAGGTCAACTTCCTGCAAAACAGGCTCATCCGTCAATTAGGTTGAACAGAGTGTTCTTGGGGTAGAACGGTCAGGCATGTGTTAACGTGTCGGGTTCACGGATTGTCCCCACATACTCGGGCTGGTTTGGGAGAGCGGCTGTTGCCACGTGGATCACTGTCCGAATTCCCCAGGTTGCCCTAAGCTCCAGGGCTGGTCTCTGTGGGTTTCACGCAGGGCTGCATCCCTGCGCCCAGCACGCCATCAAGAGAGCCGTCACCAGTCACCACGGGCCGCCGACTGGCATCCAGGAAATAACGGTTTTTTTTTCCTCATCTAATGCAATATAATCTCCTCATTCTCAAGTCCCAAATCCGAGAAGAGACAGGCAAGACACGGCATGTTTGGTCACTTCATTTTTCTCTTTCCTTTTAGTATGACAGGAAGTGAATGGAGTGGCTTTATCTATATACCATTTCTGAGGGATGTGGCAACATTTGGGGGGAGAAGTTGGCTGCAGACTTAAAGGACTTATAGGAGATTAGAAACAGGCTGCCCTGTGGAGCCCAAAGGCAAGTGAGGATAATTGGAATCCTGTTCACCAAAGAGATACGAGGCCCTTCCATATTTTTTAATCACAAATTTCTCCGCTTTTATTCCCTATGGAGAAATCTGTCTCCACAGATATTTATAGTTCAGACTCCCAGAGGGTGGGAGCCTCCCATCCTTGCTCCTCGGAAGTTTTCTTCGGCTGACAGAACAGAAGAGAGGGGCTAACCCTGTCCAGAGGGGCTCGTGTTAGAGGACACATAGGCCATCTGCCTCTTACAAGGCCCATAGTAACCAGGGGCTTCCAGGAGGAGGGAAAGTTGTTGGTCTTCATTTTGGAAAAACAAATTCCCTGCAGAGACATTTTCGTGGTCTGTTCTCACTTTTATTTATTTACCTATTTTAAGATTTTATTTGACAGAGAGAGTGAGAGATCACAAGTGGGCAGGCAGGCAGAGAGAGGGGGAAGCAGGCTCCTGCTGAGCAGAGCCGATGTGGGGCTGGATCCCAAAACCCTGAGATCACGACCAGAGCGGAAGGCAGAGGCTTAACCCTCTGAGCCACCCAGGCACCCCTGTTCTCCCTTTTAAAGAAGTCTGGCAGCTAGGAGTTGTGTCTTTCTAAAAGATTTTATTATTGATTTTAGAGAGAGAGGGTGTGTACACAGGCGGAGGGGCAGAGAGGGAAGGAGAGGAAAAGGGAAAGAATCCCAAGTGGACTGAGTGCCGAGCACGACTGAGCAGGGAGCCAGATGGCAGCCTAGATCTCAGGACCCGGAGAGCATGACCAAAGCCGAAACCGAGAGTTGAACGCTTAACTGACTGAGCCACCAGGGTGCCCTGATTTTAGTCTCTTTTTTAGAACAGTGTTGTCCCCATTGTTAAAACCCCAAATTCAACTTAGTCAAAGTTACTGAGGCAGTAAAGCTAAAAACAAAGCCCAGGTCTGAGAACTATTTAGAAGTGGAATTGGAGGTAGAGGGCGAGGAAAAGAATTCAGCTCGTGGCACCCAGATTTCTGTGTAAGCAGCCTGGGATGTGGAATGTCACTATCAGAGGGAGGGATTTGGATGAGGGGAAGGGACAATGTATTATTAAGATACAGATTTGGATATTTAAATAAAGACCAAAATGAAACACACACATACACAGTGATGGGGTTCAGGACACTAGTCCAAATTACGGCTCCTTGGCATATTGAATATTTCAAGCAGAAGCTAAGAAATGACATGTGCAAGAAGGACTTTCTCACCTTTCTCTAAAACAGGTCATAAAACTCCTATGTGAGAAGTGTTCCTCCTACACGCAGAGGAAAAGAGCATCTTCATCTTGGAAGATAAAGAGACAGATACAGAAATCTGAATGAACAGGCTTTACTAAGTTTCCTCCAATTTAGTACACTGGACTCATACCCTTTGTCCAATCATATTTTTCTACAACCTTCCACTCTTCATCAAGCTAGTACAAAAACATTCAGACTTAACCATGTCTTCTGGTCTTCATTTCCTATGAAGGCTCCTGTGTCATGTAGAACTTAAGTTAAATAAATCTGTAATTCTCTTCTCTTGTTAATCTTCTGTTTTAGGGGTCCCAGTCAAGAGCTTAGAAGCATGGAAGAAAAACAAATTTCCCTCCCCTACAAGATGCACACACAATGATTTAAAAGGGAAGCTTATTTATTTTCTACATAGGTGTGCAAGCGTAAGCATTGCATGGTAGTTCCATGGTGTTGGGACACAGTCTCCTTCTACCTTGTTTTGTCATTAACATTATCCATGATGGCTCACCACCAAGTCCATTTTGCTCCAGTGAAATGGAAGTAGAGCATACCTCTTTCCTTGTGGTCACGACCCACAAGTTTCCCAGATCCCTTTTGCTCACATCTCTTTGGCTAGACCTTAGTCACGTGGCCATACCTCATTGCTGGAAAAATGCAAATATTGTCTTGTGTCCAACTAACACTCTAGGGACAGAAAAAGGGAGAATCTAAGGGGAGAGAGGGGAATTTTTGCAGTGGAAGGTGTGATTTGGTTTGAGGCATATTGAGTGCCCATGGGCAACTCAGAAGAGGGGCCTCTGGGGAAAGTTGGACTTAAGATTTGTGATTTTCATTAGGGAGCCATAGACACTTGATCAAGGGAGGAACCAAACAGACCCAGCATTTAGGAGGAGGGCAAATGTTGCAAGTCATTTGTGGGATCACTTGGAAAGTAGTGAGGCTGAAAGTGGGTTACATGGGAGTTGTTGCAGAGATCTAAAAGACTTTGCAAGGGAGTAGGCACAGAACTCAGCAAGTAATTAGGGTGGAGGAGATAGGGGGAGAGTAAAAAATGACACAAGGTGTCAAGTGCAAGTACCTGAGAGACTGAAGATGTCACATACAGGAAAAGCAGAAAGGACAGATCACGGAAGGAAGAAAAGATTGGTTATAGATATTTTAATATGAGCTACCAAGAGCCACAGAGATGGGCAGTGAAGGACCCAGGCTTGGTATCAGAGCTCAAGCTCAAATCTGAATTCTGCCACTTCTGGTTTTGTTTGTTTGTTTGTTTGTTTGTTTTTGTTTTTAAGATTTTATTTATTTGAGAGAGAAAGTGAGAGAGCATGAGAGGGGAGAAGGTCAGAGGGAGAAGCAGACTCCCCATGGAGCTGGGAGCCCAATGTAGGACTCGATCCCGGCACTGTGGGATCATGACCTGAGCCAAAGGCAGTCACCCAACAACTGAGCCACGCAGGAGCCCCTGAATTCTGTCACTTCTAAATCATGTTTTAATACCCTGACCAGGTATTACAACAACTTTGCACTTTGATGTCCTCAAAAATAAAACAGGAATACTAAGAGGGCTCATAGGGAGAAGTGCATAAATGTGTGTAAAACCTGCACATAGTAAGTGTTTGATATATGTGTGATTTTATTACCAGAAAGGAAAACAAGTTAGGGAACTGGCAGTTGGAAAATGTAAGCCAAAAGTTCCAGTGGGGGTGAAGGGTAGAGATTTGGGAATCCTTGCAACAAGCTGGGAACATGTAAGACCCCCAAAGGAGAAGCCGGAAAGTGTAAGCACTCACTTGGAGAATGTACAGATGTGGGGAGGGGAGGCCTCCTCTGAACCCAGTGTCCCCACACAGCTATGGTCTCTGGCACCATAGACAACATTTTCTCAGACCGTACCAGCCTTGTCACTTTCCATTAGTTAGCTGATTGTTCCATTAGAAGTCTGTTTCCCATCATACTCCATGAGGGCAGACCCTACGCTGAACCCTAGCACCTAATGCTGAGCCCAGCGCAAATTAGGTGCTCGGTAATTACTTGTTGTTTAAAGGAATCATGTCAGGTTGTAAGATCTGCTGGGGGAGGAGTCTGCAAATATTTTTGTTGCCATGGAAGAGCACTTGATGGAGAAGAACTTGCTAGAAAGGGGCTGAAGGGTGGGGGGGGGGGTCAACTTTAACTTGGCTTTTACGATTTACACCAACCATCCTCTACCCTTAGGCTTATTAAATGGCAGAATGATTTTACTGAGAACGAAGCTTTAAAATGCAGTCAGCCAAGCAGATCTAATCACATAAGCAAGTGAAAAATAAACAGCCAATGTCTGGAATGGCTAATCAGAAGCTGGAAAAAAAAAAAATGAATGTATGTGATTCCCTCGAGGTCTGCCAGTCACCTTCTGGGTACACATCCATGAAGCCTCATGGGGACATCCAATGATTCTGAACACTTATTTATTTGCAAGGGACTGCCAAGTGTTTTATGAATATAATAAGTGATTCTCAGAGCAGAGATGCAATCCTGCCTCTCTACCAAGAAGGAGAAATGCACGGTTGGGCACTTGGCGCCCTCCTCCAAAGAATTCATCATTGTCAAGACAAGTCCAATGTCAGACTCCACAATGTGACTGACTAAGTCTTTAACTCTATCATAGAATGGGAGCAGGAACAGCCCTTGGCAACCAACCAATCCAAGCTCATGACCTCATTTTAACGATTAGGAAATCAAGGCCTTGAAGGGAACCAGCACATCAGAGAATGAGCTTTTACTGAGTACCTACTATGTGCCCAGCCATGTGCTATCTGCTCCCCCATAGTTCTTCATTGAAGCTTCATAAATATTTTCTGGAGCTTGTTGCAAGCATTGATACGTACGTCTTATTCAGTGAGGGCAACGCACTTGCCCAAACCCCCAGTTGGGGGTAGAATTCTGACCCAAACCCTGAGTCCCTGCCTGCTGCTTCAGTCAGGAGGAAGAAGCTTATGCTGTGGCAACAACCTCATAGAGCAACAAGGAGTTACTACTGCTCGTGCTCCATGTTTGCCACAGATTGGCCAGGGCCTTAGATCACCTTCATTCAGGGAAGGAGAGACCCAGCCTGAGGGCAGCTCTAATGTTAAGGGCCAAGAGCAGAGAGGAGGGTATCAACCCACATTGCCCTTAAAATCAGCCCAGAAGTGCGCAACTCACAGTTTGCTGGCCAACACAAGTTTCTTGTCATACCCAACCTCAAGAGAGCAGAGGCGGCAACCCCACAGAGTGGCTGGAAACCCACAGGAGATGGCCCTTTCTGCTTCACCAGGGTACCACCCTGGTGGTTGAGAAAGAGCAAAGTTTTTGTTCTTTCATCTATTGCAGTTTATATGAATATAATTATGCTGGCAAACATTACCGGACCCCAACGCTGAAAGATGATATGCGAAAAGACCTAAAGGTACAGACTATATGATAAAAGAAAACAGTGTTTGGGTTTCCCCAGATCTTGAGATTAATGCTTATTTTTCTGGATGATATATGATGGTGAAAAAGTGATCTTTTCTAGTCTATTTTTTTTTCCTGCCTCCAAAATGCATGTAAAAATTTTACATTACTATAATTTGAAATTAATTTTAGGAAGCAAAGGGACTCCCCAGGTAGCATTTTATAAGTCTCTATTGTGTGTGTGTGTGTGTGTGTGTGTGTGTGTGTGTGTTATTATGGAAACGTGTCGAACACAGACAAAAATAGAAGAGTATTATGGTTGTTTAAAAACATGTCTGCAAGTCATTGATGTCCCTCTCCCCTTATACCCACATAGACATTGGTGATTGTCTCTGCCCAGCAGTATGATGGAAACAATGCTGCATGACTCTGAAGCTAGATGAGGGAAGGCAGTGCAGAATCTGCCCAGGCTTCTCTCTTGAGATGTGTACTTTGGGATCCCTGACTACTGTAAAAGGAACCCCTTTTTATTAAAAAAAAAAAAAAGATTTTTTAATTTACTTGAGTGAGACAGAGCATACAGGGGGTAGGAGGGCAGAGGGAGAGGGAGAAGCAGACTCCCCACTGAGCAGGAAGCCCAACTCGGGACACAATCCCAGGACCATGGGATCATGACCTGAGCCGAGAGCAGATGCACAACTGACTGAGCCATCCAGGTGCCCCTGTCAAAAGAATACTAAGAACTGCTGTAGGGTTGGAAAAAAATTAGTATTCCGTATACCCATCCTTGGTTCATTGGCTGGTGCCCTATAAATTAGGCTGACAAAAGACAGATTAACAAGAGAGAAACAGACAAGTTTACTAACATGTACAGTGCACACAGACACACACACACACACACAGGACAACTCAGGGATGAGTCAGTCAAGGGGGTGGCTGAACTTGGTCTTAGAGACTGTCCTAGTAAAGACCAATAATTTTATAGAGAAGTGGCAAGACAAAGGAAAAGGATTTGGAACTTCTAGGGGCAGCGAAGGGTGGGAAAGCAAATTTCTGGGTAAAGTGGTGGTAAATATGGATTAGTTTTAGCCAAGTTTATGTCAATTCCTCTTGTCCCAGCTTTGGACCTGTAAGAGTCAAGAATGATATCTGTGATTAATTTCCATCCTTCCCACTAAAGATGGGAGGGTAAACACCTTTACAAATTTCTGTCCTGCTTGTAGGCAACTAGGTGGAGGGGAAAATGCATTTTTTTTTTCATTGCTTTCAGCTCAAATAATTCTTATGCCGAAGTGGCTTATTTTGGAGTGGCATATTTTGCTACACTTCACTGTCTTCGGAGAATCCTACATATAGAGAGATAGACAAAGAGTCCAAGGAACCCCAGATGTTAGAGTCTTTGCAGCCCAGGGACCAGGCATGCGCATGAGTGAACCTTGACCTGTTTTCAGTCTACCCAACATCTGACAACTGTAATTGCATGAGAGACACAAAGCGACCGCCATCTTGGTTGAGCTCAGTCAACCTCTAGCACCTTGAAAGACAATAATAAAATGAAGGTTGCTATTCCAAGACTCTAAGTCTTATGGTGATATCTGCCACAGCAATAGGAACCCACTATGTGTATAACAAACCCCACGTACAATATCATCCACATTCAGCAGTGATCAACTCCTGGCCAGTCTAGACCCCTCCCTACTTCAAATATTCAGAAGCAAACCTCCTATGTCTCACCACATCCTTTCATCTACATATGTTCCAGCATTTATTTAAAAAGATAAAGATTCTAAATATATTTTTAATCACAACACCATCAGTCATGGGTTGAAATGTGTCCTCCCAAAAGATGTGTTGAAATCTTAACCCTGATGCCGTTGAGCATGATCTTACCTGGAAGTAAGGTCTCTGTGGATATAATCAAGTTAATGTGAAGTCATCCTGGATTAGAGTGGGGCTGACTCACTGACTGATGTCCTTCAAAGAGGAGAGAGATTTGGACACAGAGACACACAGACGCAAAGGGAGAAGGCCACTTGATGGCAGATACAGAGATGAGTGAGGTGTGGACAAGCCAAGCAACCCGAAGGTTTCCTGACAAGCTCCAGAGGCTGAGAAAGAGGCAGAGAACAGATTCTCCCTCGGGCCTCCAGAAGGAACCAATCCTGCTGCCAGCTCAATTTCCGATTTCCAGCCTCCAGAATTGTGAAAGACTAAATTTCTGTTGTTTTGAGACACCCAGTCTGCAGGAATGTACTCGGGCAGCTCTAGGAAATGAGCACACTAGCCAAGAAATGCTCTATTTTAAGTTGAGAATTAGGTATTTCTTTTCCCCTCACACATTAGCTCTCATCCTTCCTGAGCTTGTTAACCGCTTCTTGTCATGTGTGGAGATATTATTTGGTACCTCATAAAAATAGAAGACCGTCAATCATACTGGAACTGTCCTTCTCTTGTCCTTTTGCCCTCGGGTCACACAGTCCTTTGTAAGCAGCTGTGGCCTGGACCTTGAGAGAACTCAACCCCTGTCACACGTTCTGGAATAGGAAGTTGTAGTTGAAGGGAAAGAGCCTGTGAGCTTTGGCCCCAGACAGACTAGGAGTGGAGCCCCTCTCCTGTGAGGCACTTCAGCCAATGCATTTGGCTTCTTCCGAGCTGGTTCTCTCCTCTGAGCCTTTTCCCCCTCAATTGTACAAGAAGATTAACCCTTTATATTCCAAGCTATTGCCATGGGAATAAATAGAAAGGTTTATGAGAATGTTGGCCCAGTGCCCGGCACATTGAAGGCTTGTTTCTGCCCCGCTTTTTTTTTTTTTTTAAGAGATTTTATTTATTTGGGAGAGAGAGAGAGAGAAAGCAGGGCTCAATCCCATGACCCTGGAATCATGACCTGAGCCCAAGGCAGATGCTTAACTGACTGAGCCACCTTGCTTCCACTTTGAATAACCAAAATGGGAAGGGGATCCCAGGTGGCTGAACCTCTTGGTTTCCTCAAAGTGTTGCAACAGCTGCCAAGGCTATGCTCAGAAAGCAGGAGATGATTCTGTGTTCTCCAAGTTCAGGAAGAAAATGACCTGGCTTGAGAAGCTGCCCCTTGAGCGGCTGAGGACCAAATACGCAGGGCCTGATGTCACGGTAGGAGGGCATTCTAAACAAATCTCCTGCGATTCTGCTGTAGGAGAGTTACTCCTTTCATGCTGAGCTTTGCATCTGCATCATAAAAAATGCAAGTGGTAACTCGATCAGCCCCCACCACCCTAGGGAAAATTAATTCATTAGAGCGCTCCCCTCTAAGACTAGAAGGCTCTGGGTGGTTTAAGGGCCACAAGGGAGCCTGGAGGAGGGGTGAGTTCAGACAGACACAGCCCCAAAGTCTTTCCCGTCCTGTGCAGGGTGCTGGGGTTGGCTGACGCACAAAGTTAATGGAATGGGCTGCAGGGCTGCATTTGGGCGGTGTCTGCACTCTGACCCTTCAAAGTGTAGTTTCTTCCTCCTGGCTCTTCGGCTCCCCAGCCAGGGCACCGGTGCAAGGCATTCGGCCTCCTTGACCCCAGGTCCCTCATGCATTAAATGAGGGTGTTGGGCTGGATGAATCCGAGACCCCTTCAGGCGGTAACGTCCATACATCGCTAACTAGAGCTCTAGCCTTGCTTTTTCAGCTGGTGCTGGCCCATCCGTTACTTGTATGCTTGGCTTCAAGGAAGAGAAAAGCGAGTTAAAGGTGGTTTTAGCTATCAGGACGCTTGATTAATTAAGGGAACAAAAGATCCACCATCCAGGGCGAGAATGGCCAGTTATGAGTGTCTCCGAGGACATCATATTCCTCTTCTTCTCAGTGCTTGTCTGGTTTTTCAGTCCCTTGGAATCTCAAGGGCACAAAACAACTTTGTTCCCACCCTTCCTGCACTGGACATTTATATGGGAGCCCGTCTCTTTCCCACAAGCGCTCCGGCCATCTCCCCTTACACCGCACTGACCATGCCCCCCAAACCAGGGCCCAGCTCACCTGCCCAGGTGCCCAGGTACGTCTGGACCAAACCCAAGGTCTGCTGCCAGAAAAGACATTGGTGAGGAGGCTTCAGGTCGCTGGGCCAAGCTGGTCCTACCCACAACTTCCCTGAGGGAGAATCAGCGTTAGTAACAGGATCCTCCCCTTAGAAAAATAAAACTCACTGAGGATCATCTCCTTTTACAAAACCACTTCCAGCAAATTCCATGGGCAAAATGTGGGCCTTGCCTCTGTTTTACTCCCTCTTCAAACAAGGAGCATTTTGTTAGTGGCCCTGTTTGGATGGAACCCAGGCTTCGCTCAGGATGACAGTCATCATCGTACCTCGAAGGTGGAACTGGTGAGAGCCAGTGTCCCGAGCTTTGTCGCAGGTGAGTGGGACAGAGAAGGCAGAAGGGGTGTCTCCATAGAAACTTCTAGGGACTCAGCGCACAAGCCACCCTGACAGAAAGCGTCTCCTGTGGCCCCTCCAACCTGGGCCTGGCTGCTGACAGAAAGCTTCTTCCGATTTCCACCAATTCTCCCAAAGGCCTCCATGGCCTCTGATTTCCCAGGTGATACAATTTCCCCATCACCGGCCTAGCACTGACTCCAGAACCAAGGCAAGTGGTGTGAGAAACAGAGGTGAGAAGGAGGAAGTGAAGGTGATGTGCTTCATGATGTTTGATGAGACAGAGACTAGCTAACAGAAGTGGGCGGGATTAAAATAATATATTTTAAAAGTGTAGAGTTCCAGCAAAGGGATACGGGCAAGGCAGCCTGCGGTGTGGACCCACACACGAGAAGGAAACCAAGAGCCCTTGCTCTGGCATTTATTACTTGAGTGATTTGGGGAGTCTCAATTTCCTCATCTATAAAAGGGAACTAATGTCACATTTTATGGAAGGCTATCATGATTAGAGGTAATGTTAAAGTCAAAGGAAGGGGCTATGCTAAGATAACAAACACTTCTAGCTTGAGAGGGCAAGGGAGAGGTCTAAGTTATGTCCTTTTCTGGGGATGGTGGGTCACTCAACAGATCTCTCTGAGCATCTACAGAATGGCCTGATGCTATCCCCCTTCAGAAGGTTAGACAGAATTGTCCGAAAGTATCCAGAGTGAACCTGACACAGGAGTTCCTACTAAATAGTGTTAGGGTATGGAGTCGACCACCCCTCAATTAGACAGAGAACACTCTCGATAATGCAAGTCACACAGTGAGGTTTATTTCCACCTAGCTGGGGCCCAAGTATCTGCCTGGCGCAGCGGCTTTCAACAAGGATCCCGAGCACTCAAAGCCGAGGGTTTATATAGCATTTTCAAGGCACTTTTTCATAGCTACATACATATCTTGCACCCCACTTTGACAGTTTAACTTTTTGCCACCCCGGCGTCACCCGGGAGCCATCCTGGTGGTTAAGTGAGATTTAGGTTTAGAAGAAATTTAACTTTATTTACATTTCCTTCTGCCTCAGCCTCCTTCAGTTTTATGGTGGGGAGGGCGACCTTAGGCCTTGAGGAACTGAGCCATTTGTCTCTGGAAATTGGGCCATTGAAGAGATAGCCCTATTTGTTGTAAATCAGTGGGACATTTGCAAACCAAGGGAGACTCCAGTCTTGCAGGATTGTGATCTCTGCAAGTTAACTTTTTGTTTTTCTTAAACATCTGGTCCCTGTGGCACCATAGCCTAACTGCCCTGGTGGTATATGATTAAGTTGTTTCTTAGGTTTTAGCTACTTCCTCTTATCTTAAACTACCTGCGCCCTGTGGGCTGGTTAGGGATGCTCAGTACAATGGCTTCCTGGCCTCCTGGCCTTCAGGAGGGCCATTGTTTTTTTTTTTTTTTTTTTTAAGATTTTTTAATTTATTAATTTGACAGACACAGATCACAAGTAGGCAGAGCAAGGCGGGGGGGGGGGGGAGTATGGGGGGGGGGAGCAGGCTCTCCGCTGAACAGAGAGCCCAAGGCGCGGCTCGATCCCAGGACCCCGGGATCATGACCCCCGGGATCATGACCCGAGCTGAAGGCAGAGGCTTAACCCACTGAGCCACCCAGGTGCCCCAGGATGGCCATTCTTAAGCTAACCCACTCTTTCTTTCTGTGCAAGGTGTCTGCTTTTGCTTTGCCAAGACGGCTGTACTTATGTCAGGGCCAGACTCAGGTGGGTACAGCCTTGTTTTTCTTGGCCTTCACACCTGGAGCTGGTTTCTAGGACTTGTTTTTAAGTCCCCTGGGGGAAGGGGAGCAGGGACAGTTTAAGGGTTAAACAACAAAGTTCTTGTTTAACCTCAATGGAAACCTCTGGCTAAAATAAAAATATAAAATAGGTCCTTACAATAGTACCTGTTGTTGCAAATGAACAAATGAATGAAAGAAGGAATAGTTGTTCAGGGGAAATGTACACAGCCCTTGCCAAGTGCCCAGGGGCGCCAGGCTCTCAGTAAATGGCCACTCCCTTCCCACGGGTGAGGCGGCAAAATTTAAGGTGGTCTCCCCATAAAAAGAATCAACATAAATAATAGTTCAAGGCAAAACTTTTTTAAAAAACCGAATTAATGTAAAAAATGCACAATGAGCCAAATAGCAAAATGTTTAAATAAAGATGGCATCATTAACAGTCCTGGGTCATATTGGAGCCTGAGGCAAAAGGAAAAATCCCTAGTTCTTATCCCATCTTTAGTTAAAAATGAAGGTTCCATCCCCTGCCTCCGGTCTTCCCTCCCTCCTCTGGGGTTCTGGTGGTTCCCTCCTGCATATTGGAAATAATTGTTGCATTTCCTATTAAAAAAAAATGAGAATGTCCTGACCTACCCCCAGGCTGACCAGAACAGAATATCAGGGGGCAGGACCTGAGCATCTGTATTGTTTAAATTCCCCAGATAATCTTAGGATGCGCTCAGGCTGGGAATCACAGGGACTGCCAGAGCCTGGTGGGTTCCCTGGAAAGCCAGCCATCCCTCCTCTGGGGGCTCTCTTAGCAGAGAGAGGAGGAAGCAAGTAATTATGCTCTTATTTTTTTCTGCGCAGACCCTGGAGAAGAGCCAAAATGCCAGGAGTCTTTCTGGCAATCCGAGATTTACTGGTTCCTGGAGAGCCTCCTTGAAGAAACAGGCTGCGTGCCGGCACATCCCTCGCTCCCCCAGCCGTCCACCTGGGCAGTCCTGAGAGAGACCTGCTTTGCCATGGCAGATCACTAAGATCCTCAGTCTTCAGTGTCCCCTTCTCTCCCAGAGACAGTACACCTCCTTAGTAAGGTGTTCGTGAAAAACAAAAGTCATGCAAATGGTATTCCTAGTGCCTGGCGTGGGCTAAGTCCTCCAAAAGGAGGGCTGCTATTATTCAATGCTAATTTTTATAATAGCGATAGTGAAGAAGGAATGTGTGCATTCCTTTAGCTAAGTCAACAACTTCTGCTGAAGCATTTGGTAAATGCTTTGGGATAGATTCACTGAGTTGACCTCTGGGAAGCTATGTTTATCTGGTCAGTCAATACATAGTTCTTATTCCTACACTTCCAGCCGGCACCGTTCTGGGCACAAGGGACAACAGTGGGAATTCAAAGAGGAAGGCCCACCCCTTGCAGTGCATGTGCAGAGAAGAAGTTGAAGAACAAACAAATGTATGATAGATTCTTAAGGAGAGGTACTTTGAGGAAAATAAAGCAGAATAGGAGAGAGAAAGCGACCAGGGATGTGATTTTTGCCAAGGGTTTGGTGGAAGTGACATTTGAGCAGAGCTGTGAATGAATGAACCATGGCTTCATGTGGAGAATATTCCAGGCATGGAGCTACAGTGCAAAGGCCCTGGGGTAGAAACATAGAGCCATGTGGCTGCTGAGAAGTGAGGGAAGGTGGGCTGAATATGGCAGGAAGTTGGGCTCTGGAGGTTTATTCTGAGTACAAGGAACCTTAGAAGATTTTGAAGGAAGTGGAAGTAGTGCACATTTACTAGAGATAAAAAGGCCTGATAACGCTTTGTGAATTACATGTGCATAGGTGAGGGGGGAAGGTTGCTAGAGAGGTCTCTACTGAGGGTCTACAGGGCTCTGCCCCTGTCACAGAAACCTTCTGCCCATTCTCTTCTCATCCTCCAGCTCCAGAAGGTACATCACCTCCAAGAACACTTGCCTGAACCTTGTAGGGCCTGGCTCTAAGGGTGGGGCTCATTGATGCTGAGAACAGGTTTTGGGACAGCTTGCTGAAGCTACAGCCAATACTCTCCTTTCTCCCAACCATTCTTTTCCCAGCAATCAGGTAACTGCTGCGAGTTTAGCTTTTCTGTTTTCTCTGTTACAAGAAAGCCAAGAAGGCCAGAAGAGTTAGAAGCAGAATTTCTAAACCAGTGGATGGTTGAAATGACCTCAGCCTTCAAGATATTCCCTTCTTCAGGGTAAGGGATGCCCCTCTTTTCTCCCCGTGTGTGGAGAGCTATTGAACACTGTAATCCCCCATGTGATGGTATCAGAAGATGGGGCCTTGGGGAGGTGATTTGGTCATGAAGGAGGATCCCCTCAGATGGGATTAGTCATCTTCTAAAGAGAGACCCCAATATCTTTCTCCCTGTCTTTCTACTATATGAGGATGAAGGAAAAGTCTGGAACCCAGAAGAGGACTCTCAGTGCCCAGCCATGCTGAGTCCTGATCTCAGACTTCTAGCTTCCAGAACCATGAGGAAGAAATTTTTGTTCCTAAGTTATCAGTCCATGGTAATTTTTTATAGCAGCTCATAGGGGCTAAGACACGCGTTCAGCTTCTACTCCGTGCCACACTCTCCACGGGGCAGGGGGTCCACAGGACTAGACTGGCAGATGTCCCTGACTCTGGGGTGCCCCTCGGCCAAGGGTAGACTGCTCCCCACCCCAGCTGAGCACCTTCCCCTTCCTTATCAAGGAGAGGTTCTGCTGTCTCTACAAGAGTTCAGAGATGCTCCAGCACAGCATCAGCTGCCCCCTTTCCCCATGTCTTTATAACATCAGTTCAAAAGCCTCACTAGAATGATAAAATCACTCTCCAGCATTCATTCCACACATTCACATCGTGTGACTCCTTTGTCCCTGGCACCGGCATGAGCAGAAGGCTTATTGCTCTTCCTTTGATTTTTTAAAATTTTATTATTTGGTCTGTATTGCATTTGTAGTTTGCTTGGGTTTTCTAGCTGTGTAAGAGCCACAAAAATTGTTCACTCTGTTGTCTCTATTTATGCCTATTTAAATAAGATTATAATTAGGGCGCCTGGGTGGCTCAGTTGGTGAAGCATCCAACTCTTGATTTTGGCTCAGGTCATGATCTGTGTCCTGGGATCGAGCCCTGCTTTGGACTCCGTGCTGGGCTTGGAGCCTGCCTAAGGTTCTCTTTCCCTTTGCCTCTGCCATTCCCTTACTAAAAAAAAAAAATAATAATAATAAGAAGAAGAAGATGAAGAGGAAGATCATAATTAAAGTGTCTTAGGCTGAGGGGGTTCTGTACTTTAGTCTAACAGTGACTGAACTGGAAGGAAGGGCTTGGGGGAAACTGCAGACTGAAAAGGGGGCTGGGCTAGGTTTCCCACCGGAAGCACCTTTCATTGCCCTTTGAGCAGTCCTTGTGGTGAGCCCTGGTCTCAGCAACAGCATAGACAGCGCCGATCTTGTGTGACAAAGAGGAACTCGGACATTCGGCTCTAGTTCCCACTTTACTTTCTCTCACTGAAGGGGTTGCCACCACGTTTCTTAAGTGCACCGGCGCAGGGACCAAGCCCCTTACTAAGCCTTTGTCCCCAGAGCTCTTAACCTTGGGTTTTGCTCACAGTAATTATTTATGAGCACACGTAAACCGAACTTCATGAATTTTTATTTGCTCTTACCAGCCATAAGGGAACTCGGCCTTCAAGGGTGCTGCTGGAAAAGCAACCATTTGCTCTTTAAAATGACATCAACTCCATTTATTTTGTATCAGTAAGTGTATTTCCCCCTCTTTCTTCCAATTTGGTCTATTTGGTCTCAAATCTTATTGGGGAAATCAATCGGAGGCTGCTTTTTATAATCACTCTCATTCTGGTTGATTTAGCTATTATTGGACCATCTTTATTTCTTCCTAAAGTATTCAGATTTAATTACATGTTTTTCTTCTGCCTTTGGTTCAAGTGTGCTAATTATGCAGTATTTAGTCTGTCTCAAGTTTAATATTAGACTTTGCATTGTCCCTGCATTTGCTAAATTGCAGAGAATTTATATTTTAGGGCTCTTGCCATTCATGGTGTTATTACTTGAGGAAAGTAATATATATAGAATATGTATATCCTATATATATCAAATATATGTCATATGTATGTACAAGAGCAGGCTTAATATTTCCATTTTTAGGTGTAGAATTCTACTTACTAAATCAAAGTTAGTTAATTCTGTTTTCAGCCCACTTATAAACTTTGTTTTAGTAAAGTTAACCTGGTACTACAACTTTTTCTTAGAACGAATGGTGAAAAAGCAGAGGAATTGAGATATTGAAACGTTGTCTCATTGGTGGCTTTTGGTCACTTCAGTGTGGCTTCTGCTTTAGGATCTTGCTTTGAAGGCGTGCCTGGGTGGCTCAGTTGGTTAAGCATCCAACTCTTGATTTTGGCTCAAGTCATGATCTCATGGTTGTGATATCAAGCCCCATGTCAGGCTTTATGATCAGCGGGAGTCTGCTTGTTCCTCTGCCCCTTCCCCTCCTCAAGCGTGCTCTCTCTTTCAAATAAATAAATAAAATCTTTTTAGAAGGAGAGAGAAAACTCCTCTCAAATGTCTAACTAAGTTTGCAAAAGGAAGAAAAAAAGGATGACAGAGAAGGAACATTGGATGACATAATGCTTGAGAATTTTTACAAATGATGAGAAAATTAGCTTCCTTATCAGTATCAGGAAGCCCAACTAATGTCAAGCAGCATATTTAAAAAGACATTTGAGGACACCTGGGTAGCTCAGTTAGTTGAGTGTCTGACTCAATTTTGATTCAGGTCATGATCTCAGGGCTCCATGCTCAGTGGGAAGTCTACTTGAGATTCTTTCTCCTTCTCCCTCTTTCCCGCCCCCCCACCACCTCACATGTGGGCTCTCTCTCTCTCTCTCTCAAATAAATAAACCTTAAAAAAAAAAACAAACAACAGAGAGACATCTGTAACTATCGTAACAGAGAAATGCCATAGATAAAAGATCTTAAAATCACTGGGGCACCTGGCTGACTCAGTTGGTGGGATTTGTGACTCTTGATCTCGGGGCCATGAGCTTAAGCCCCATATTGGGCAGAGAGCTTACCTTAAAAAAGTAAATTAAAAAGATCTTAAAATCATCCAGGGAAAGAAATTTTAAAAAATAGATTATACATAAAGGAATCAGACTTTCGGTTGACTTCTCAGATTGTAATGAAGCAAGGAGATGATGGAATGTTATCTTCAAGGTCTTAAAACTGTTGACCTAGAAATGACAAGAATGAGGAAGAGGGTGGTGATTAAGGCTATTGAAACAAACTAGCAATGGAATGAACAAACGGGATTTTTTCAAGGAACTTAGTGGTGCCATCAAGGGGCCTTGTAGGTTAAAGAGTAGGTAACCTTCAATCAGAGTTCTGAGGTTTTCATGTTGATGGCCTGAACCACAGTGTTGTCCATGTCAGAAACCAGAAGTCAGGAAGGACAGATTTTGGAAGAGATGTGGATGAATTTAGGGATTTTGTTGTCATTACTACAGTTGTTCCTGATTATAAATGTGAAACAAGATCTAGGTAACGTACAAGAGTGCTCATCTTACTAATATTTACAGTTTCCTGGGAACTGGTATTTTATAGTTTGTTTTTTTTTTTAAAAGTAACACAGATCCATAGAAGAAAAAGAAGAACTTACAAAATGCACCAAAAGAACATTTAACTCCTCATAACTAAAGGGTTAACTACCCTTTGGGATTTTGAATGCTTCCCTATTTTATTAGCAGAACACCCAGGCAGGCATTTAAAGTATGGGGCAAGTGTAGATGCTGATTAATTCTTGATGGTTGACTGAGCATTTGTTTAATCTTTGGTTGTGACGCGTTGCACTTCAGGCAGAGGGGGGACATGCATGAAACGATGTTCTCAGCACTCTTCCTGCACGCTGTATGCCTACTGCAGTGAACTGGGATTCACAAGGCAAATGTCAGTTGTGAATGTATTAACCTCGTTTCCTTGGGAACCACTGAGCAGAGGGGAGAGGCCAGTCACATCCAGCAGCCTGCTATGTGTAAGGCAATTAGTTCCAGAATTTGTCAGATGATGGTTCTATTTTTGAGTACTTTGAGAAAAATATCTTGACAGGTGGGGATTTCTCCTCAGTTTGGGTTGGGAGTTGGTTTATAAGCAACAGCAAGGCAAGTTTAAACTGCTTCATATCAAGATCATTATCATTTGTTCCTCTCAGTGAAGGGTCTTGATGGATTTGCTCAGGGTTAAGATTCAAGTGAGGAGGCAGAATGCTGATGTTCAGCTCATGTTGCTCAGAATAAACACAGCTTGTGGCGGACATCCTGCTTCATCCTCAAAGTCAGCACACAAAGCTCCTCATTAGTTTGCCTGGTAAGGAACAGTGGTTCTTTTCTGCTAGTCATATGGATTTGGGAAATAATCAGAGCAATGCAGCCTCCATTCAGGGAGCGCTACGTGCCAGGCAGCATGCTCAACCTGGATGGCCGTCATGATAGCCAGACACCCCAATGAACCCTGTGTAGAGGGCTGGAAGATGGCGGATTGGCCTGTAGCATGAGCATGATGAAAGGAAGCAATGAAAGCTGTGAGGAATCATGATCTAGAAGTCCCATTTATGTTTGTATTGTATATAATTTACCTTCTATTTATATTATGAGGTTTTGGGATCTTCAAAGATCTTCCTAATCTTGCCTCTCCTAGTGTTAGCCAATGCTTAGAGATGGCAAAAGGCCAGGCAGAGGGGAGCCCTCGCTGAGCAAGCTAACCAATCTGGAGCCAGACCTCCTTTGTCTGGTCCCACCTAGCCTAGCAGGTTATAAGTCTCCGCCTTAGTCATCCCAGGGCCAGGTGTCAGGCAACTAGAGACCACCCCCAGAGCCCAAAGTTGGCCACAATTATTCAAACTAGCTATTCTAGGATATTCGCCCTGCCCTGTTTGTCCTTCCCATGGAAACCCCAATAAGACTGTGTCCCAAACCTTCACTCCTGTCTTCTGCCTCCTGACCCCCTGGTGCCTTTCTTGTGTGACCTTGATTGGCATGCCTTCTGTCTCTAGGACATGTTAGTGAAGTCAACATTTTCCTGCACCTTTGTCTTCTCTTGTGGCCACACCCGTCGGACATCTCATAAAAGAATACGCAAAACATGGGTAATAGCCATTATCCACAAACTTACCAGGTGCCTATGCCCATTTTAAGTAAAACAAAACAAAACAAAAACTGAGTTATAAAGAGCTTAAGCCCACATAAGGGAAGAGCAGAATTTGAACCTAGGTTTGTCTGTCTGCAAGCAGCCCTGAAACTCTGCCCCCTCAGACCAGCCACACAGGCTTCATCTGGGAGCTTGGTAACTCCCAGGTGCACAGTCTCGGGCCCCACCCTAGATCTAGATCCCAGATGGTTCCAAGGGAAGCGGGAGAGGTTCTGTTCTCCACCCACTTGGTCAACCACCACTGAGTGGGGGAAATGTGTATGCAGGGCATTATGGGAGTGAAATCAGTGGAGCCAGACAGAGAGCATCTGGGATTCAAGAGAAGGAAGCTGGTGTTCAGGCTGGGATGGTCAGAGAAATGTACCCAATGAAGGTAGAACCTATAGAGAATAGTTCGGATTCAAATCCATTAGCACTTAAACAATTTTACCAAACCATCCCTCTTGTCTGACCATCCCACTATCTCCACACACAGAAGCTACTAAGGTCTCCATATACTGGCCCAACCATGTTTTCCTGGAGCTCAACATTTTATCTATGATGTGGTGAGTGCCTGTATAGGGAAGCAGTACTTGGTTGTGAAGACAGCTCAGGTAACAGGAGGGAGCCTGGCTCCCGGCCCTGCTGGTACAGAGGACATCCAGGCAGCAGTCTCAGATCCTATTTGGAAGTGGGTGTGCAAAGGAGTCATTCACTTCTCCATTCCTGTGTCCCTCTCAAAGCCATCTTGTAGCCAGAGTTAGAAAAAAGCCAGTCTCCAAGAATCACTTTCTATATTTAAACTCAAAGATGAAGTAAACATTTCTTGAAATGTGTATTTCAGAAAACATGCACATTTTTAGGCACAGGCAATGATTTAAGCTTATCTGCTAACACAGGAATTTTTTTAAAGCACGTGATTCTTTTTCTGTGCATACGAAAGAGTCCTGACCCACATTTGTGCATATGCCTATTTTACAAAAGAGATAGAAGAGGACACTACCAATGCCCACTACCTGTTAAAAGGCCAATCCTAGACAGTGGTGCATTTCCACGGTACCTACGTGTGGCCCATTAACCTATAGGGGCCTCTGGTTCCCTCATGAGACACTCACCGTGTTCAACCCCAAGCAACCAGTTTATACAGCCTCCCTAGACAATGACCCGATTCAAAAGGCTGTACATCAGCCTGCAGCGCCGCTTTATTTTTCTTCACAGCACTTACCACCATCAGACTTGGTTTTCATAGTTTTTGTTATTTAACTATTTATAGTCTATCTCCCTGCCCCTTGAATGCAGGGATTTTGATGGTGTTATTCACCACTGAATCCCCAGCATCTAAAACAGTGTCTAGCACAAGAAGTTGAATAAATAAACTTGTGCGTGAATAGAAATATAAATGAACATGCTAGTTAAAAATCACCGAACAAGGGGCGCCTGGGTGGCTCAGTGGGTTAAAGCCTCTGCCTTCAGCCTGGGTCATGATCTCAGGGTCCTGGGATCGAGCCCTGCATTGGGCTTTCTGCTCCGCGGGGAGCCTGCTCCCCCCACCCCACCCCCGCTCTCTGCTTGCCTCTCTGCCTACTTGTGATCTCTGTCAAATAAATAAATAAAATCTTTTTTTAAAAAAATCACTGAACAAGTGAGTGATTTTTGGAGATCAGAGCATCCAAAATTTCACACCGCATAAGGGAGAATGTGGTTGATTGCCGGGCCACCTCCCTGGTCTGGGGGTTGGTGTGGGCCTTATTAAATGTGTCCCTATAAGAAAAAGCAATGTAGGCAGGAAGGGAAAGGAAACATAGGCAGAAGCATCTGAGTAAATCGTCCAATAGGTGAATTCTGAAGCCTGTAAAAGCACATGGTCTCTTTTTGGCCACATGTTGGTGCTGTTCATACTGTCTAGAAGAGTGCTCAGGCCTGTTCTCTGGAAACTTAAAGAGAATTTCCTGGTGCCACTGTTGAAATGTTGTTGGTTAAAAACAGTAAGAAGCTTCCAAACACTTGATGTTGCTCACATTCATCATGGTCAGTGGTAAGAGTCTGCTCCATGCTGAATGGATTCAATGGCCTCATTCCTTCTATGAGGGAAGGGAAGGAAAAGGGAGCCACGAAGCATGTTGAGGCCCAGCAACATAGCTTCAGTAGGTGGCCTCGCTCCTGATCAGGACAGAGTGGAAATGCGATAGGACCTCCCCAGAGAGAAGTCAGGGGATGTCTCCCAAAGAACAGTCTTGGGAGATGGGGTGCAGATATCAAGTTCTCCAGGGTCAAATATGATTTGGAAAGCCTCAGTTAACCAAGTTAGAAGGTTTCTTCTGTACAGAACTCCTCAGGTCTTTAATATGCTAATTCAGATTATGATTCACCCCATGATTGGTGTCTAGAGAGAAATGGGCAGCAAAATGAGACTGGGAGATAAAATGAACAGGTACTGCTGATGAATTAGAAGGGAATATAGTAGTCCAGCCCCAAGGTCCTCTGGCTCATGCATTGGGTGGATGGTGGGGTCATGTGCCAAGACCCGGAGGCAAAGGCCCTTGTTTAGAAGGGAAGAATATGGCTTTGGTTTAGGCGTGTTGAATAAGAGAAGTCTCTGAAAGAGCCAAGCAGAGATGACAATTGGAAGTGGAGATTTTGTTGACATTTGAAGCTGGATGATTCTTAATTTAAAAAGTAATTAATTAACTCGTCAATTAATTAAAAGAAGTACAGAATTTTGCACTCCAGGGAGAGTACTCTTCTGCAGAGTTGAGATGAATGAGGGGTCTCGAGCTGCCCTCAGGGTCTCTAGGGAACCCAGTGCTGTGAGCCATCACCGTGGGGGGGGGGGATTAGGGCCCACAGAGCTGCCATCTCCTGTTACATCAACACATCTAACTCTCTTGATCTGTCAGATAAATTACAAACTAAGCTTCAGAATTCAACATGAGATCAACATATGTACACTGAATATTTTTAAATGAAGAATGGCAAATAAATGTCATTTCACATGCTAACTCTTATAATCAACAGTAGTTGCTGGTGAGTGGTGGACATCTCAGAGACCACACCTGGGGCCACGACTGAATAGTGACATCTACCTAGATCTCAGAAGGGCACAGTGGAAAGAGTCTGTGCCACACATTTGCCATTGCAGGCCAAAGCTTTGTAGGACACCTTCAGCCAAGCAAGCAGGCACATTCCTGGTCATTTTTCATGATGAAAGTGAGCAAAATCAAGCACCTGCTTTTGGGAGCTTTTTGTTGCTTTTAAAAAGGAGTTTTTCTGCAGTGGCTCCGGGTTCTCCCTGAGCTCAGACAGTGGCAGGGAGATTGTCAAAACAAATCTTCATTGACTTAGAAATGTATACTTACCTAAACAGACCTTGCATTACTTCAATTCTGTCATTTTTGTGAGCCCAACTGAAGTTTTTGTGTTGAACATTTGGAACAGTATAATAGCACACAAACTGCAAGGTGTATCATTTTGGTTTGATAAGTGCAGATTTCAGTCACCAAATATATTGAATTTGATTAGCTTTATAATAGAAATTTTTTTCCTAGATTGTTAATTGCTTCAAAACTAGAGAATGAATCAAGAAAACAGTCATTATCACTGAATATAATTGTGTGGTACAGAGGAGGATTGCTAAAATGATTCATTTGGCCATGGAATATGCTAGGAACACCTTTCTGCAGAGATCACTGGGTGTCCTAAAAAAAAGCAGTTTTGCTTAAGTGGGAATGATTCAATAGTGAAGGAAACTGGGAATTGCAAGAGACAAAAAGGAGAATCAATGGGCGTAGTACTCTTATAGGGAAGGGTTGACCTCAAAACCGAGAACAGGTCAGCCCTGGACATGGGAGGATAGTCTGTACACAGAGAATCAGCAGCATGGGTTTGACAAGTGGCCTGGGGAGGTTCTGTTCCCCTTACTTCCCCTGAATGGTAGCAGGAAACAGGAAGTGAGGTCACAGGAAGTGATGGGATTGGAAGAGGAAAGAGATTGTAGGAGAGAAGGAGGCTGAGTGGACCAGGGGAATGGGGTGTTTCCACGAGCCTTCCCCAGACCCTCTGTATTGACTTTGAAATGTATACTCCCCGCAGGTGTTAAAGCGCTATGTGTACATCTAAAACTAATATGATACTATAAGTCAAAATTTTTTAATGTGCACTCCTCAGAGTGCCCAAGAGCCGTTACTCATCCCTCCCTGGCAAACAAAAAAGCCTGCCTCCTTCCCTGGTACCTAGCATGCATCACAGCTGTGCCTGAGCCCCGCTCCTCCGACTGCCACGCAATATGTTGTTAGTTACAGGAATGGGCTTGAGGTGAGGTCTCACCTAGCCCAGCCATTTATTAGTAGGATCATGTAGAGCCCATTACTCAGTCTAAGCATGTGACATTGGACACTCTGCTCACCCTCTCAGCTTTAGCTACTTCCTCTGCAAATCGAGTTAATAGTCCCAAACTCAGCAGGGTGCATTGCTGTGTTTAATGTGAAGTAATGTAGGTAAGGAGCCTAATTGGTCACCTGCTACATAGTGACCAACAAATAGTAATATTTTTTTCATTGTAAAATATTTCCAGTTTTAATTATGCTAATACCACATAACTTGGACTTTGTCCTCCTACACATTTTTTTTTTTTTTTTGGCATTTCAACCATGATAAGTACATTCACATTTTGTGCAGTAGGTTTCTAGAACTCTTTCATCTTGTAAAACTGAAATTCCATACCCGTCAAATAACTTTCTATTTCCCTTTCCTCTCTACCTCTGGCAACTACCATTCTGTTTTGTTTCTTCAAGTTTGTTTTAGATACTTCATGTAAGTGGGATCATACAGTATTCGTCTTACTTTGAATGGCTTACTTCAGTTAGAATGATATCCTCAAGGTTCATCCATGTTGTAGCTTATGAAAGGATTTCCTCATCTTTCAAGGCTAAATAATATTCCATTGGATGTATATTACCATATTTTGTTTCTCCATTAATCCATCGAAGGGCATTTTGGTTGTTTTTTATCTCTTGATTATTGTGAATAATGGTGCAGTGAACACAGGTGTGCAAATAGCTCTTTGAGATCTTACTTTCAAGTCTTTTGGATATGCATCCAGATAGAGGATTGCTGGGTCACATGGTAATTCTGTTTTTAATTACTTGACGCACCTTCATCCTGATTCCCATTGCAAGCACACCATTTACCAATATTGCTCAAGGGTCCAAGGGATTTTTCCATATTCTCATCACCACTTGTTTTTTCCTGTCGTATTTGGTTTGGGGTTTGGTTTTTGATAATAGCCATCCTAATGAGCATGAGGTATATCTCATTATAGTTTTGATTCTCATTTCCCTGGTGATTAGTGATCTTATGCATTTTTCCATAAGCTTATTGGCTGTTTATATATTTTTTTGGAGAACTGTCTATTCAAAACTTTTGCTCATTTTTTAATCTGATTATTTTTGTTTTGTGTTGAGTTGTGGGAGTTCTCCATATATTCTGGGTATTAAAACCTTGTCGGATAAATGATTTGAAAATATTCTCTCTTTCCATTCATTGCCTTGTCACTCTGTTGATTATAGCCTTTGCTGTGCAGAGATTTTGAAGTTTGATATAGTCCTATTTGTCTGTTTTGGGTTTTTTTTTGCCTCTGCTGTTGGTGTCAAATCCAAGAAATCATTGCCCAATCCAATGTCATGAACATCTCCCCCTATGTCTTCTTTTAAGACTTTTATGGTTTCAGGTCATCTGTTTAGGTCTTTAGGGTGTAGTTATTGTTTATGTTACTGTTATTACTTCTACTCATGTTATCCACAAATGTTCCTGCCATCGATGTGGAAAATTAAGAGCTCACTATCATGCATTTCAATCTAATAAATACTGATGTTGCTTATTCACATATATAAATCTCTCTACTAATTACAGTAGCAGGAATATAAATGTAGAAAGACGCAACCCCCTCCTCTCAAATAATATCTAGTCCAGAAGATAAAATATTCACAATGCCACTTCTTTGCTCACTTGCAGGCTCTGCTCTTGCCGGGGTGCAATCATTAATTCCATTTGCAGGTGTTACTAATGCTCAGTGTGTGTCCAGCTGGGCTTCCCTCACAGTCCTTTCGCGTGAGACACAGAGGTGCCTTATTAGCACCATAACTCTAGCAATTAAGAGGGCATTTCCATCAGGCACTTGAGCAAAATAAAAGGACTCTGAAGAAGACACACCAATTACAAATGTTACTAATGCTGGATGGAGCCTCACCTTTCAGGAACAGTTAATAATGGCAGAGAAATGCCACCACTTTCCACTCAGTGTGGGCAGCCCTTATTTCCATTAAGCCATTGGCAATAGAGAACACTTTCTGTTTAGCTCAGGAGTCCCCCCCACTGCAGAACCAGCTCCAGACTCTTCCCTCTGGTGATTTCTGTGGCGACCACAGAGACCACCATCGTTGAACTACTTGGGTTCTGCAGGTGGAAACCCAGCCCAATTTTCCCTCCTTGCCAGAACCCCAGTTTTTAGACTCCCCCCTCTTCCCCATCCCCTGGGCTTTTCTGTACAGGACAAACATGTTTCTTTCCTTGACTAGAAACAAACAATGCAGACTTTATGTGACTCTACATCCAGGAAGGAGGCCACTTTGCGGTCTAGATTAACTCAATAGGTAAAGACTTTAGGAAGCAGGGCCCAGAAAGCATTCTGAGCCAAAATGGAGCCCCTCAGAGCCCACCTGGGAGGGCTTCACAGGTGCACTAATGTTCCTTAAAGAGAAGGCCTGAAGAGGAGTCCAGCTGTGGGGAAGCTCAGAGACACTTCCTCTGGGAAAAATTCTTACGTGTCGGCGAGTTCTTGGCCTCACAGGATGCTGCCTGGCATCCTACAGAGCTGATGTTCTAACCGCCTGTTAAGTAGTTGGCTTCTGGCAGGACACTGTAGCCTCCCTGAGGCTAGTATTTCATTGTTCTAGCACAGGGTCTGCTACATCGAAGACCCTCAGGATAAGCGATCCACCAAACTCCATCCTTTTACTTTATTTCTCTTCTTATCCTTAATTATCTATTTATGGTCTCCTTTCTCCTAGACTGCAAGTTTGAGGAAGGCAGGCTTTGCTTTGTTCACTGCTGAATCCCCAGTGCCCAGAGAGTGTCTTGTAGTCAGATTTTGTTTTGTGAATGAATGGGTGAAGGCATAGAAGTAAGACCATGAACCTTTCAGAACCAGCTTGCCGTCAGCTTGCTGGGCACACAAGCATCTCTTTTGACTTTCACTACTCAGAAGTTAGCCTAACTCTACTTGCCCTCATCAACAAATATTCTGGGAGATCTATAATTACCAGGGCCCCCTCGATGACTCCTTCCTCACTTTGACTACCTTCTTCATATCTGGATTGGGTAACTGTTCATCTCCGGTATTAATCAGGGTTCTTCAGAGAAGCAGTATTGATAGGATGCATGGATGGGGGTGGGTGGATTTGCTTTAAGGAATTGGCTAACACAGTTGTCAGGGCTGATAAGTCTGAATTCTGCAGGGCATGATGGCAGGCCGGAGTCCCAGGGAAGAGCTGATGTTGCAGCTCAAGTTTGAAGGCAGCCTGGAGGCAGAATGCCTTCTCCTTCAGGAAGGTCATCTTTTACCCTTATGGCCTTCAACTGATTAGATAAAGCCCACTCACAATTTGGAGCCTAATCGGTTTTACTCAAAGCCTACTGGATTAAATGTCAATCTCATCTGAAAAATACCGTCATAGGGACATCTAAAACAGTGTTCAACCCATATCTAGTCTGGGATGGTCTAGTCAAGCTGACACACAAAATTCACTATCACACCCACTTTGGTGAACTGGAGGGAAAACCTACTACCCACTCATTCTACTCCGTCCCCCACCCCTGCCAATACAATCAGCCCCACTTTACACCAATCCTCACCTCAAACTTGAAGGACCAAGTGGGTCCCTCACTTTTCTCACTTTCACAAATTTCTTATAGAAACTCCCTAAAAATATGACCTCCAGACTTCTCTGAGGAAAACAAACCACCTTTCTTTCAAAGTCCGATGATGATTTTGTGCATGTTTTATATTAGATGTTTGAAGAGATGCAAAGCCTCCCTTGCATGGTTTATATTAGCTTTCTCAAAGGTATCGGCTAAAATTATTTTGAACAAAGGCGATGAGTATTTGATTTCCCCGGGTCCAGCTGGCCCGGCCTTCCCCTCTCATTTCCTTCCCTGCTTCCAGCACCACAGGAAATGGAGAACACGCCATCCTGGGACTCTCCCGTGGCGCATTTACATCAGATAAACAACTTGACTGGAGTTATTCACTCCATAATTATTTCCTCAAACTGATGCAGCCACTGAAGAAAACTTTTATTGCTGAGGGGGATGATTACCAGACACAGAAGCTCACAATACACATAAAGGAAAAAGAAAAAGAAACAAATGAAAAAGTATGTCATATAGCTTAATGATTTTAAAAAGTTCTCTTGAGTTCCTTAGTCCTGGGCAATGTGACTTTTCATTGTAATGGCAGATGCTCTGACCCATGCCTTTCCCCGGGTTTGTGAGAGTTTCCTGATCTTAGTTCCCCACCCCTACCAGGGCCTCACTAGGTGAAGCTTTCTGGGGATCTGGGAGACCACTCTGTCTGTTTTAGAGAGCCCACTTGCCATGTCTCATCATCATTAAGGGTACTTCCCCAGCCACCTTACTTGCTATGGGCACCATATTGAGAACCTACACTACAGTTAGCCTCAAAGTTCTGTCTTTACTCTTCCAGCAGAATCGGGCACAGACTTTATTGCCCCTCTTTACTGGTAAGTAAATGTGACTTTGGTAAATTAGGTGCCTTGACCAGGGTGACTGAGGCAGCAGGGCATGGTGAGGCTCAGGACTGGGCCCAGCTGACCCCAAAGCCCTCTGTCTCCACTATATGGAGGCAGAAGTTGAAGAATGTCCTTCCAGGCTCTCTTCCCCCTCTGCCTCTGCTCTCAGACTCCTAGTCCTGGGGGCTAGAATTCTGTAGTCTCTTCCCCTTCTGCTCAATACCAATTTGACTTCAGAAAGAATTAATAAGGAATGACTGTAAATTAATGAATTAATGAGGTGTGAATAACTGATATTTGTAGTGTATTTTTTTTTCCTTGGGTAGATGCATTAGAAGATTGGCAAAGCCCCTGTGTCTGGCTTGTCATTGCCCCCAAAATATTAAGGTTCAGAGTAAACCATGGGTTTCCTCTTTATTTCATATGTAATATTTTATGGAATAAAAATATAATTTCCATAGAAAATTTTCATATAAAATAAATTATTTTCATGCTGGAAGTGTGATCTGGAGGAGGTTTACTTTTTACTTGGGGCACAAAAGAATCTTCCTTCCTCCTATAGAAGCACCCTGTAGGATGGTTTACTCATGAACTTGGTTGTGAGCCATTCTCTAGGGGAGATACAGTCTGTTGTAGATGTCAGTTATCTTTGAATTCCAGACAATAAGGCAGCCATACTTGTTTCTACATGTTCGTTGGGTCTTAGACATCAGAGGGGCTCAAGTGCCCTTTGATAGATGGCCCTGAAATTAATGAATGAGCTCCTTTGTATGTTTATTCTACACATAGTCATTGAGAACCTGTTATACGTTGAGTACTCTGCTGTGTGCCAGGGACACAGAAATGAAAAGATAGATGGAATTCTTACTTTCATGAGTCAACAGCAGGAAATCAGATACAAAGTGGGATGGATTGCACTACAGTGTAATGTGCTACAATGGGGAAAGATGGGGTTTTGTGGGGACATAGGCCCGTGACGTATCCCCCTGCCTAGGGATCAAGGAAGACTTCCATGAATAAGTGACATTTAAGCTTAGATCCAAAAAGTAACAAATAGCCATGCAAAGCTAAGGTCGGGTATGTAGGGGGTGCAGGGCAAGCAAAGGACTTCAGGGAGACTACTATGTGTACCTAGAGAATGTTGCAAGCAGAAAGAGAAGGCAGAGGGAAATCTGGAGAGTTGGTCATGACAGGTCTTGTCTACTGGTGTTTTTCAAACTATTCTTCACTGCAACACACAGCAAGAAATACAACTTAAGTCATAACTCAGGATACATTTGTGTATGAAACAATATTCACAGAACACTTACCCTTACCATGAACAAAGTACTCTATTTCTATTCTGCTTTTTTCAGTGCTGGTTATGACCCTCAAAATTGATTTTACAATCTTCTAATGAGTCTCCACACACCCTTGTAAATAATCATAGGGACCTTGGACTTTATCCCAAGGTTAGTAGGAAACCATGGAGGAGCTTTAAGCCAAGAAGCAAACTGGCCTAGTTTCCTTTGTGGAATGCTGATCTAGCTGCAGCAGAGGGTGGGCTGTGGTGGGAGTGAGGAAGGTAGGGGCACCCTAGGCCTGGTTGATTGTTATGACCTGGTTGAGAGAGGAAGACACCCCAAATGCAAGCAGTGGCCATATGAACTGAGAGAAATGGGCTGATTTTTGAGATGCTTAAGGTGGAGAACAGACACTGGTTTGTGGCATGAAGTGGGGAACAGGAAGTCAAGGAGGACTCCAGGATTCTGTTTGATAACTGGAGGAGCCATGGCACTGGTTGTTGAGATACAGAGCAATGGGGGAGAGTCCCATTTGGGGGTGAGGGCGCTGAGTTTTGGTTTGGGTATGTTGGATATAAGACACCCGTTGATTTTTCCATGGACTTTGTTGCTTAAGGAATGGTGCTGGATTGGGTTTGTGGCATTGAGACTGAATAGTGTTTGAAATCGTGGAAGAAAGGCAATATGTTAGGGAAGATATATGAGAAAAGCAAAGACAGATCCTGGGACATTCCCTGTTTCTTTTCTAGAATAATCCTTGTCTCCAAGTAAGAATCAAGCCATCATCTCCCATACACTGCAGACCTTTGGCTAATACTACTCAGATGAGGTTAACACACACCAGGTTTGTGTGTTCGAGCTGATTATTAAACATTATCTCAAGGAATCTGAATTGAGCCTCCGTTATAGCAAATGAAACTCTTCTTCTAGCTGAATGTGGGGACAGCCCACATGGAATTACTAACCTGGGGGCTGACTCACCCCTGTGGCTGGGCCACGTAACTTCAAATGTTTTCCATCTTGACTTCTTTTAAACTAAATTTATTCCTCATGCTGGAGAAGGCATGTGTTTGATGTTATTAGAAACCTGAACAATAAAAATATGTTGAAAATTATTAGAAGTTGGAGTGGCTGGTATTGAAATATTTTTGGCCCTAGGTTTAAATCAGTGAGCTGGCTTTCTTGAATAAAAAGTGGTATTCAATTCCAGCCCCTTGATTTAGCAAAGGACTTGGTTGCGTCTAGGAAGTGGCCTGAAATCGCAGGTTTGGTTGGTCTCCCTCTCGCTCCCTCTATCCCACGGTATTTGTCTCCCATCCCTGCCCAACACATCTATGCCTCTAGAGGTCAACTCTGACACATACAGGCACAATGCTACTCATTTTTCAAACTGACCTTTCTTATTAGAGAAAATAAGGTGTGTCACCTACAGAAAGCACCACGCATATAGATTAGCAATGGAAGAAAAGGGAAATTCAGTGAACAATTACTGAACCACTACTAAGTTGTAAAAACTGGAGTTGGTGCGGGAGATACAACAGTGACCTACATTGACAGGTTCCCTGTCTTCTTGTGATAAGTGCTTAGAAGGGAGAGTGGATATGAACTATCAGTGGGATGGTTGTTAACATTATAGATATGATGGACAGAGAAGGAACCATTGCCAAAGTGACTTTTGAAGAAAGTGAAGGAAGGAGACATGAAGATAGCAGGGGCAGGAGTTTTTCAGATAGGAGGAAAGGCAAGTGCAAAGGCCCTGAGGCAGAGGGATACCCCATTTGTTGGCAGCACCATGAGGAAATCAATGTGGAGGAGCAGAGGAAGAGAGGAGGGAAACGAGGGAGATGCTGACATAAGAGGGAAGCTGGAGATGGAGGTTGGTCAGTAACATGCTTGGCTTTCACTCTCATTTCTGAGTGAGTTTGGAATCCTTGGAACAATTGAAGCACAAAAGTGACTTGTTCTGACTTACCAGGAGCCCCTGGCTGCTATGAAAGTGGGCACTAGAGGCAGGGAGGTGGCCAGAGAGAACCGTTGCGAATGGTCTTTCTTTTAATGTACACATTTATAAATGAAGGATCAAACTCTATAAACTATTCTTTAACGTTCATTTCCCACATGATATTTAAGGAATATCTTTCCCTTTCCATGCCATTGAATATGAGTGTCCAGTGTGATTTTTTATGCCTGATGAAATTCTGTTTGGGGATGTTATGTGGCGGAGCAGAAGTAATAAAAACTGGCCTGACTTGCACTCACCATATTTTAGGCACTGCGGTGTTCTGCCAAGAGCACTGGGAGACAGGGAATCTCTCTGTGCCCATTTTCAGATGAGGAAACCAAAGGCACGGGGCTCATCCAACTTCTCCACAGTTGTGAATGATAGAGCTAATATTTAATATTTAACCCACGAGCTGGTTAACTCCAGGTCCCGCCCCTCTGACCACCTTACCGTCATGGAACTTAGAATGCACTTCTGTCCTTTATGAGTACTATTGCTGTAAACATCCTTGCTGCTAAATCTTTGCAAATGTCAATAATTGTTTCCCAAGAATCAATTCCTAGAGGAGGAATTTCTAAGTCAACTCTTTTAAGGTAACAACAGGTTATATTTGTTTTGTAAATTAAACAAGTACGAGCAAATTGTCCCGGATCTCAGAGGGACCATGTATGATATTGAACACAATGGCTGGTAGTCAATTTCAAAGCAATAATTACCATTGCTCTGATGCAGTTTCTTTGAAGTGTGACTCCCTGGATACATGGTTTCTCCAGAACAAGAACTTGGACCAGCATTAGCAGGCATTTCTCCAAATTCAGCTCTTTGTTTCAAGGGGACCCCAGTAGGCTGGTGGCAGTGTTCACACCAGGGACTGTCTCTTGGAGATCCAGGCAGGCAGGCATTTCCTGAGTGGCTACAGTGCACGATGCCAGTGAGCTGGCAAGAAAAGAGGTCATGACAACCTAGGTGACCCTCCACCCAGGGATGAAACAAGATGTTAACTGGAGAGGCGTTCAAAGACCCACTCAACCAGTTATCAGCCCTGTCACCCTGGACAGGGAAGTTATTCAATCTCTCTAGTAGAAATGACCCCCACTTGGGGGTTTGTGTTAAGGGTTAAAGGAGACAGTCAGCTATGCTAATACCTGGCTCAATCCAGGCTCTGGGGAAAATTCTAGCCAATAGCACCAACAGCCTCATTCAGATTTAAATCCTGAACCCCAAGTATTTTACGGTTCTTGGTGTATAGTAAATAGAATCAATTCTCTAATTTCCCTTTCTGTGCTTTCATTGTTAGTGTATAAGAAAGCAACTGATTTCTGTACATTGACTTTGTATCCTGCCACATTACTGAATTGCTTTATGAGTTCTAGTAGTTTGGGGATGGAGTCTTTTGGGTTTTCCATATAAAGTATCCTGTCATCTGTGAAGAGAGAGAGTTTGACTTCTTCATTGCCAATTTGGATACCTTTAATTTCTCTTTGATGTCTGATTGCTGTTGCTAGGACTTCTAATACTATGTTGAACAAGAGTGGTGAGAGTGGGCATCCTTGTCGTGTTCCTGATCTCAATGGGAAGGCTGCAAGCTTTTTCCCATTGAGGATGATATTTGCTGTGGATCTTTCATAGATAGATTTTATGAAGGTCAGGAATGTTCCCCCATCCCTATACTTTGAAGCATTTTAATCACGAATGGATGCTGGATTTTGTCAAATGCTTTTTCTGCCTCAATTGAGAGGACCATGTGATTCTTCTCTCTTCTCTTATTGATTTGTTCTATCACATTGATTGATTTGTGAATGCTGAACCATCCTTGCAACCCAGGGATGAATCCCACCTGGTCATGGTGGATAATCTTTTTAATGTGCTGTTGGACTATTTGCTAGGATCTTGTTGAGAATCTTAGCATCCATATTCATCAGTGATATTGGTCTGAAATTCTCCTTTTTGGTGGGGTCTTTGCCTAATGCTGGCTTCATAAAAAAGAGTCTGGAAGTTTTCCTTCTGCTTCAATTTTTTGAAATAGCTTCAGGAGAATAGGTGTTATTTCTTCTTTGAAAGTTTGTTAGAATTCCCCAGGGAATCCGCCAGGTCCTGGGCTGTTGTTTTTTGGGAGGTTTTTGATCACTGCTTCAATCTCGTTACTAGATATCAGTCTATTCAGGTTGTCAATTTCTTCCTGGTTCAATTTTGGAAGTTTATAGTTTTCTAGGAATGCATCCATTTCATCCAGGTTGCTTAACTTATTGGCATATAACTGTTGATAATAACTTCTGATGATTGTTTCTATTTCCTTGGTGTTAGTTGTGATCTCTCCCTTTTCATTCATAATTTTATTAATTTGGGCCTTCTCTCTTCTCTTTTGGATTAGTTTGGCCAATGGTTTATCGATCTTATTCTTTCAAAAAACCAGCTTCTGGTTTCACTGATTCATTCTACTGTATCTCTAGTTTCTATCTCATTGATCTCTGTTCTAATCTTGATTATTTCTCTTCTTGTGTGTGGAGTTGCCTTAATTTATTGTTGATTCTCTAGTTCTTTAAGGTGTATAGACAGCTGGCGTATTCTGGATTTTTCAATTTTTTTGAGGGAGGCTTGGATGGCTATGTATTTCCCCCTTAGGACTGCCTTTACTGTATCCCATAGGTTTTGGACCGAAGTATCTTCATTCTCATTGGTTTCCATGAATTGTTTAAGTTCTTCTTGGGGAGACAGAGAGGAGAAGGGAGTTGAGGGAAATTGGAAGGGGAGATGAACCATGAGAGACTGTGGACTCTGAAAAACACTCTGAGCGTTTTGAAGGGGTGGGGGGTGAGAGGTTGGGGGAGCCTGGTGGTGGGTATTATGGAGGGCACGTATCGCATGGAGCACTGGGTGTGGTGCATAAATAATGAATTCTGTTACACTGAAAAGAAATAAAATTTAAAAAAAGAATAAATAAATAAATCCTGAGCCCCCCGATCTCCTTCTCAGGCTTGTTTCTTCCACCCAACCCACTCCTACAAGAACATAAATATGCATTGGAATAAAATAGTGTTCTTATATGGAGTACCTAGAGTAGTCAGATCCAGAGAAACACAAAGTAGAATGGTGGTTGTCAAAGGCTGAGGGGGAAGGGAATGGAGTGGTGGGTACAGAGTGTTAGTTTTATCAGTAACATTACTGAACTACACACTTAAAAATGTGTAAGATGGTAACATTTATGTGTTGTGTGTTTTACCATATCTTTTTAAAGGAAATGATGTGCTTAATATTGTATCTTTTCCATTGCGATATTAATTTTGATGGTCAAGTCGCGAATGCACTTTATGTTTTCTGGTTCTAATTTCCAAAGCTCCATCATGGCCATCTGCTTAGTGATCCTGCAACAACCACAGGAGACAGATGCCATGCTCCCTTCATTTTGTATCTGGGGCAAAGGCCGTGCTGAGAACCGAGCTTGCAACTCCTTGTTTTAAGATATAGGGGTATTTTTATTATCAGGTGTGTTGAGGCCAACAGATGAAGAGATGACTGCCATTGAAAAGATAGTTTATTGCTCTCAGTTCCCAACAGGAAGGGCACACTGCACCAAGGGAGGCCTCCTAGGAAAGTACCAGGGTCAGCTAGGAGGTAGAGGGAGAGGGGCACAGTACTGGGCAAGAGCTTTTACTGTGGTTTCCATGGGAAGCCATGGGAAAGACAGGGTGACAGGCCTAGGATTGGGCTCTGGGACACAAGGGCTGTTCCTGGTTGTCCAGTACGTGGCTGAGGTAATCAGAGCAAGTGGACAGTAGCCCAAAGTGTGGGATCCCCATAAAGGAGGGGTGGTGGGCTCTGAATGAGTGATTTGTATTTGAAGAGTGTGTTTACCAGTGAGTTGTTTAGTATCTCTAGGAACTGGCCAGCCTTGGGAAGGGCAGCTTCCCCAGGGTAGTGGGCAAGGCATCAGGTGTCAGAGTATCAGAATATAGAAAATAAGAAAATCTAATTAATATGTTCCCTCTTCTCCACATTGAACTGAGTCCCCTGGCTCATGGGGCTGGGCTACTTCCTAAGGACAAATCCATTGTTTTGTTCCAAACTTTCACCCTATTTGATATCTGCTATCACAGGGGTTCTCATTCCTGGCTGCCTCCCAAGATATCACCCAGGGCGGGGTGGGGGTGGGGGTGGGTTAAAAACCCCAGTGTCCAGGCCTCACTTCTGGCCAATCATGTCTTCCTGGGGAGAGGCACTATCATCAAAGCATAGCCAATATTGAACTTTACCCCCTCCTGGTTTCCAGAACCACCCTCTTCCCATTTTGCTTCTCTTCCCATAACTCTCAGGCTGTTCCTTCCCAGAACTGGGGGGGTCAGCTCTAGTGCAGCGCAAACTGCAGATCTGCTACAGGAACTGTAGGAATAATGCGGGCCAGGAGATCTCACCAAGACACTTGGGTTGGGCTGGAAGCACCCTAAGTGCTGATCCCAGAGGTTGGGGCTTGCCCAGGAATGCACTTTTATAAAACTACCCAAAATAAGTCCTGAAGATGTACAGCATAGTGACCATAATTAATAATACCATATCGTATACAGAAAATCCCCTGCTTTCAAGTTTGTGGTACATCACTCTACTTTTACGAAAGACCAGCATTAGTCCATTTTCATTAACTGAAAGAAATCTGAAGAGGATTTTCCATTTTACAAAATAAAGGTGAGAAGCAAAAACAGCATTCATTAAATCTCTGGATTGCTTTGGGTACTATAGACATTTTAACAATATTTGTTCTTCCAACCCATGAGCATGGGATATCTTTCCATTTCTTTATGTCATCTTCAATTTCTTCCATCAGTGTTTTATACTTTTCAGAGGCCAGGTCATTTACCTCTTTGGTTAGGTGTATTCCTAGGTATCTTATTATTTTTGGTGCAATTGTCAAAGGGATTGTCTTCTTAATTTCTCTTTCTGCTGCTTCATTAGTAGTGCCTAGAAATGCAACAGATTTTTGCAAATTGATTTTGTATCTTGCGACTTTACTGAATTCATTTTAGTAGGGGTTTTTTTTTTTTTTTTTTTTTTGGTGGAGTCTTTATGATTTTCTATATAGAGTATCATGTCCTCTGCAAATAATGACAGTTTTACCTCTTCCTACCAATTTGTATGCCATTTCTTTCTTTTCCTTATCTGAATGGTGTGGCTAGGGCTTCCAGTACTATGTTAAATAAAGGTGGTGAGAGTGGACAGTGTTTGTTTTGCAGCACTACAGAGACAGTGTTTAGCCCTCTTGGGAAGAGTGGCACCTCCTACCTCCTTCCCCAGAACTATACTCAGTATCTCAGTATCAAGCAGCCAGAGCTTTGAACTGTGTCTGTGAGCATCTGTGCATTATCTTGATTTATTTATCTGCTTTCATTAGCAAGATCTGTTCCTAATGTGTCAGAAAAGCCTAAAAGAGGCTATTGGGTGGGAGGGGGCTAGGAATGGTCAGCTTTTTTTTTAATCAGATAAAGCAATAATTACTTATAAGCTTTGCATTAGTTCAGCTTAAGAAAGGTTTCAATCCAAACACTGCTTTTGGATAGTGGGGGACACCTGTATTTGGAAGTTGCTGAGAATAGATCCTACAAATTCTCATTACAAGAAGAAAAATCGCAACTGTGTGTGTTGATGGATATTCACTAGACATGGCAACTATTTAGCAACATATATGAGTATCAAATCATTACTTGTACACCTGAAACAAATGCAATGCTATTTGCCAAGCATACCTCACTACATAAAAGATAAATAGCACACCCCTTGTTCTATCCTGTCCCTCACGCTTTCCGCTTTCTTCCTAATTGAATCAGGGTCCTATAGGACATCAAATGTTTTCCTAAAAACTTGATAAAACAAAAAATAAAGGATGATTAATATCTGTGGCAATCACAGAAGTTTGAGCCCTGAACAGAATAACCACACATTTAAAGATGTAGCCTCAAGTCCGGGACATCCTAGAGTGATGTAGCCTCCTGAGGCCAAGGGACACCAAGGATCGTCAGGAGTCAGGGGGAGAGCGTAGCCCAGCTGACAACTTGATTGTGGACTTCTGGCCTCCAGAACTGTGAGAGGGTAAATTCCTATTGCTTTATTGCTTTAAGCCACCTGAGCATGTGGCAATTTGCTACAGTGGCCACAGAAACTAATAGATGCGCCAGAGCCAAAGGGGCCTCAACAGGTCAAAGTCAGTCGATGCTTCGAGTGAAGCAGCCCCACCACCTGGCAGGCTGAGAGCACCAGGTCTTTTAGGACCTCAGAACCTGGGATGAGGAGGAGCAGGAAGGGGAGGAGAACAGGCAGGAGGAGATGAGGAAATTTTATCATCATAACAGTAGCCACAGCGTTATTCACTCTTTTAAGCATTTTATAGGCTGCCTTATTTAACTGATTCCTTATAACACTCTGGATAAAGAATTTAATTGTCCATATTTTATACAGCAGGAAATGAGGCTGGGGAACCCAAGGGCTTTCCGGCAGTCACTCAGCTTTGTAAAAACCAACTCCAAAGCCCACTGGGCAACACTATCAGAGGTTTTCCAAAGCAACCTGCCCATGTTAACCCCTGGAGCAGCAAACCGTGTAGCTAGGGTTGCTTCTGGTTGATTTCAGATGACCATCTGATGCGCTAGACTACAGGGAATCCCACCTCTAGCTGGGGTGTATCTGGAGAGTCGGAATGATAGAGGAACTCCCCAGTGAATATGGACTTCCCGCCATCAGCAAACACCCAAATGTCAGCCTAATGTGAGCATTTTCTAGCTAACATTTTGTGTTTAACCAGTGACAGTGTGCACGGTAGAATTCAGCATACCTGACTCAGTGCAGGAGAAGCAGGTGATGAATGCCCCAGCATAACCTTGTGAGTTATGATCTTTCAGATCTTCTCATTTCCTCGGGAGTCTGGCACGGGTACGTGACTGTATCATGGATCACAGTTTCCCTTGGCCCTGGAGTTGGGGAGGGGAGGCAGATGGTGCAATAATGCTTCAGAGCCAAGCCCCTTGTCTGCTTCTCTATTATTATCTGTTACGATCCACTGCCAGTCTCAAAGATTGGGGCACTGGAAGTCCCCTAGGAGCAGATTCCTGGTTCCCAACCAGAGATTTTGCTCGAATGGGTCTGAGGTTGGGCCCCATGATCTGCCCTTTTAACACATAGCCCGTGCCAGCTTAGTGCAGCTCATCCGCAGATCACATCTGGAGAAAAACAGACTAGACTATAAATTCCCAAAAAACAGAGATCACCATTGAATGACTCACACCTGCCCATGGCAACCACTCATTAAGTATTTCTTAAATAAATGAATATATTAATTTCTTGCCCATGGCTTTAGACATTTGACCAAAGGCCGGATTTATATCCAAGTTCGTGTCTGTGTGTGTATGTACTGACAGAAAGAGAAAATAGCATAGTGAAAATGCAAGTTTGTCTCTTTCTAACTTGTACAGAGCACTTACCAACATAGCTCATGTGTACCGACGAAATTGACACACATTTGACCCTTGAAGAGCCAAGCGGTTGGGGGAGCTGACCCCCCTCCCCATCATGCACTAAAAAATGTGCATATAACTTTGACTCTGGCCAAAAGCTTGACTACTAATAATCTACTGATAATATAAAGAATTGATTAACATGTTTTGTATATTATATGTATTATAAACTGTATTCTTATAATAAATAAACTAGAGGAAAGAAAATGTTATTAAGAAAAGCATAAGGAAGAGAAGACACATATACAGTACCATCCTGTATTTATGGAAACAATTCTGCAAAGACCCTCACAGTTCAAACCTGTATTGTTCAAGGTTCAATGGTATATTGAATGGTGCTTGTTCGAGACAGTCAGGCAGACTTTCTTGAGGACCACTGAGTTGGGTGCAGGGCCCGGTGCAGGGGGAGTTTGCCGTGGGGGGGAGAGAGGGCACTCAGCCTCTCATGCAACAAGGAGAAGTGGGGGCTTAGAGTCTGGGAACAGGGTGGGTTGAGTGGGTGAAAAATTACTGAAAGAAACATTAGTGCTAAGGGGGGTTCTAGCTAAGCACACCTAACAGGAATCCTGCTGAAGGCAGTTTGGGACGATCAAGCATCATCACTTGGGGAAGGTGGAAAGTGAGGAACCTGGTCAGACACAGAGGGTCACCAGATATAAAGGCTGGGGTTTCTGGTTGAACTGACTTAGCCAGGTTCTTGCTAAAACTGGATTTGACATGAAGGACACACATGGGCGCTGGAGAAGGTTCAGGAGTCTGACTAGAGTTTGGTCAAATAAAGAATCTGTCAGTACTAAGACACACATTTTTTGTTTGATTTGTTTCCCCCCCCCCAAACACACACACATTTTAACATCTCTAAAACTGGAGTGCATCTTACCCGGCTTTTGGCTGGGTAGTTGTCATCTACGTGCCATGATGTGTGTGTGGTGGGGGGAGCTGGTCCCAGTGGTTCATGTCACTTCAGTGTATGGTTCAGTAATGAGCAGTGTTGCTACTACCCCGTTTAAACCGTTTTCAAAAAGATGACATCCTAATTCTGTGCCACAATGGAAAGTTCCAGGCACGCATGCTAAGTTACACACAAAAACAGCACAGTGGGGTGTACATTTCACACAAGTAAAGCGAAGATGGGTCATCCCAGGAATTACTTGAATTCCACATTTTTTTGTCACATAGAAACCAAATGCTTTATAGGACCATCAAAAGGAAGAAACCTACATACAGATTGCTTTGTATTCTTTACGAAAAGTTCAGCCAGGTGTGGCCACTAAAGGAAACAGAGAGGCTCCAGAAAACAGGTTATTATACTCACAGGTCCTAGACAGAGGAGGTGCGCCATGAGGAGTAACATGGAGAAGACAGCAGGTGGTCAGGAGGCAGAAGATGGGGGAATTTTAGACCATGGTCTTTATTGGGGCTCCCCAGGAAGGGCAAGGCAGGGAAAGGGAGACACCAGAGGACTGGCTAGTTTGAATAATTTTAGTGGGCTTTGGGCTCTAGTGGTGGTCTCTCGTTGCCTGGCACCTGGCCCTGGGATGATTAAGGCAGAGGCACCTTACCTTCTGGGCTATAGGGGACAGATAGAAGGTTCTGGATCAGTCAGTTTGCTTATCTGCCTGGCTCTTTGCTCTCTCTAAGAAGTGGGTGGCCCCAGAGACGCATATATCCCCAGCCAGGAAGATCTTTAAAGAACAAACTAGAATTTAAATAAAAATTTGGAGAGGGGGGAATCCAACACTAAGTAAAAAAAAAATAATAATAAGATGTCAAAACATCACAATATATAGAAAATTTTAAGTATTTGTAATATACATATGAAACTGTGTTGTTTTGCTATGAGGACATATGACACCCCCCCCCCAAAAGCAAGCCATTACACACCAGAGTGATAGAGAAAAAAAAAATCAGAAAGCAAGGGGAGGCACTGGTGCCCATTCTCGCTGGGTGTAGGACCACTGTTGACTCTGAGTTGGGGTTACATGGCAGTGTTTTTACCTCCTTAGCGTATGCAAGATAATGAAGCATCTTAAATTCAGGGGCTCTCAGAGTCAGTGAAAGACAAAATGTGTATGTTTTCCAAGCTTTTTCTCATTTAGTTCTTACAAGCTGAAGAGATAGGCATTATAATGCCCATTTCACAGACAAGGTTTTTGAGACTCATAAAATGGAAATGTTTTGAGCTACTGACAAATGACTTCACAGGAAGACCAAAAGCTGAGTCTGACCCACTCTGAGGATTCCACTTAGACCTCCTCCCCAAAAGTCATTCCCCAGCATCTTGGACCCGAGAGGCTTTGCTTCTCAGGAGACAATGAGCTTCTATCCAACACGTTACTCAAGCAGGAACATTTCCCATGTGGCACTTGCTGTTACATGCATTCAACCCAGGAAGCTCTTGAAACGTTGCCCTTGTATTCATAGCCAGTGCATAGGTAGCCTGAGTTTGTGTAACATCAGGAGAGCCATATGCAAGCCGGCTCATTTGAAATTGTCCACGAGAAATTTATGTAGGGCTTAAAAACTTACAAGTTGACAAATACCTTCTTAAATATTTTAATAATTTTTTAAAAGATTTTTCTTTATTTACTGAGAGAGAGCAAGCTAGAGCAAGAGCATGAGTCAGGGTGGGGGACAGGAGCAGCAGAGGGAGAGAAGCAGACTCCCGACTGAGCAGGGAGCACAATGCGGGGCTCGATCCCAAGACACCAGGATCATGATCTGAGCTAAAGGAAGATGCTTAACTGACTGAGCCACCCGGGCACCCCTAGATGTTTCAATAATTATTTTTTAACCCAAGAATTCAATGAATACTTCTCTAAAGATTTGAGACGTTGATTTTAACATACAACTCCAAAAAGTGAAAGTGAGCATACTTCCCCCTTAGATTTTATGTTTTCCTTATAAGGGATCAAATCAAACTCTTCTGTGGTCCTTTTACTTTTAAATAGACCCTCTTAGCTCGTTAACAATGAGCAAAGGTCACAGACAAATTGGCTCATGTCAAAGTATGCACCTTAAAAGCCACTGGGCTTAAGCTCTTCTAAGAAAAGGGATTTAAATTCTGGAGTCCTCCTTTCTGCCACGTGGGGGCTCTCACCCTCTTCTGGAGAAGGATCACAGAGGTCCAACTTTGGTGGAACTTAAAAGGGAAGACCCAGGTGCTGTGCATCCCAGCTTTACTACGCACACCTTCTGCGACCTCATGGGGAGTTCAAGGGCACTAGTAACAGGGTCATGAAATGCTTAGCAAAGCATAAGTGTCAAATATTCTAAATGGAATGTACTTAGAAGCAAAACCCTCAGGACAACCTCAGGACATCACTCCTGGGGACCCACATACCCACGATTGGCTGGGACTGTCCCTCTGATCTAGCATGTTGCCATCTTCCCTGGTAGAGGTCCCTCCCTCACCTTGCCTAGTGCCCTGTGATTTGCAAGCTGCTTTTATAAATATTTAATGCTCACAACAGCACTTGGGCTGGGACCGGGGTTTGGGGGTGGGGCCGCAGTAGGTCCGAAAGAGGAATCAGAGGCTGAGAATTTGGGAATTGCTCTCCAGGTGGCAAGGCTAAGAAGCAGAGCTAGGACCATAGGAGTTGCCCTGTCTCCTCCTCTACTTCATTCCCTCATCTTGTCCTTATGTAAATTGGTTAGTATTTTTGTGGAGGCCTGAGTGAATCAGTTAAGCTCGTCCTGCTCCCTACCCAGCTCCTACTTGTAAAGTCAGGGTCATGAATGTCAAGATGGGCCAGGTTGAAGGACTTAAGTGATTTCAATGATACTTCCTCTTTATTAGGAAGGTAGCGTCTTCAGTGCTACGTTTTTCCATATATCATGGGCCTGGGCAAGAACCTAAGGTCAGGAGCTTCTAGAGTGACCAGCCCCCCATTAGAATTGTCAAGTTCTTGGGTGGTCTGGAGAACTCATTTTTGGAAAATTAACTGAAATCACTATTAAACAATTCAATCAGATGACAGCGAATAGACAGGAGGGATTTTTTTTAGGGTGGTGGAAAGGCTCTAAGTTGATGGTGGGGACAGTTGCACAACATTATAAATTGACTAAAAATCACTGCATCGTGAACTTACAATGAGCAAATTTTATGATACGCAAATTCTCTTTCAATAAAGCTGTTGAAAACAGTAAGATATCATCAAAAATAATTTTAAGCAAATACATAAGCTGTGTCAGTCTTTATTACAAATGAAAAGGCATATTTTAAAGTAGATTTAGCTTTTCTTTTTTCTTTTTCCAAAATAGAGGCATGAAATGTTAGAAAATTTGCAAAAGATACGGAAGGAAGTTTAAAATTGGTTTTTGAGAAAGTCAAGTAAAAGTGGGGGAAGGGCGCCTGTAGATGTGATGTTCAAGGAGGAAAAAGCTTTTGAAAAGCAGCTAGGCTGCAGCCTGAGAAGTTGGAGGTATGGCATCAGGTTCTTTTCTGATGTGAGGAAGATACAGCTGTCCTGGGAGCCCCCCAGGTGAGGCTACTTGGGACGTCATATATTCTACCTGGAAGAACTTGGCATCGACAGGTATTGCTTATAGCATCTTGAAAAAGTGCTAAGTGTCTCCGATTTCATTAAAATATCAAGCTATATCCATTTTTAAAGAAGCGCCATATGCTTTGTGCCTCTAGCAAAATCTTTCAGGCATGGTTCAGAGACATTAAAAACCCTGTCTTAGACTCAACACTTCTAAAGTAGTTCTGAAAGCGAAAACAAAAAAAAAAAAAGTTGGCTCTAACAGTTAAATGCACAAATAAAATTTTCAAAGATGCACTTGGAAACTAAGGATCCTAAGTAAGTAATGTCCTGTGGTTTCCTCCAAAGGACGTTGGTAACATGTGTAGACATAAAAACAGATATTTTGTGAGTGTTGGGGGTGGGGGTTATTTTGGACTTTCCATAAATACTTAAAATACCAATGGTTCTTTCTCATAACTAGATCAAGGGCATCCCGTTCATGGGTTCACCTGAACCATAATCATAGTTCCTGTGAAAAGGAATTTGTACACACAACACAATCCTGAGTTTGGTAGTAAGAGTTCCTGACCTGGGCCCTACCCAGGACAAAGAAAAGGGGATGAGAGCCTATGAGTAGAAGACATCCTCTTCCATTTGTCCCATCTTAAACACATCACCAAATCCATTATGTTTCCTCATGTGTAAATGGTAATAAGAATATATCAACGGATGGCTAGGAGAAAGAAAGAAGAACAATTTGGGGGGAAACATTTTACATATTTAAAAATCTTCTCCAAATATCAGATATTATTATTGTTTCTTTGGTCAGATCAAAGATTCAGTCTATGTTAGACTCTGTATGTGTGGAGCCCTATAATTCAGCTACTTAAGATCAGAGTTTCCCGGGTGACTAGGTGGCTCAGTCATTAAGCATCTGCCTTCGGCTCAGGTCATGGTCCCGGGTCCTGAGATTGATCCCCATACAGGCTCTCTGCTTGGCGGGAAGCCTGCTTCTCCCTCTCCCACTCCTCCTGCTTGTGTTCCTCTATCCCTGTCTCTCTCTCTGTGTCAAATAAATAAATAAAATCTTTAAAAAAAAAAAAAAAAAGATTAGAGTTTCCCAACAAACATGCATGGCTCTGGAGCAGTGAATGGGCTACTGGCCGGTCCAAGGAATTAGCCCTCTCCTCAACCCTCTGACTGTCATTCTAATATGTCACTTAAATATTTTGTGTGTGTGTCCCAGGGAAGAAGCAAGCATCGAACAGAGACTGGTTAGTGGCCGAAACCCTATGTTACACTGGGTCTCCCAAGGATCTAGGAGTAAATCCCACCTCCTCTAGAGCCAGCAGATTTTTCAAGGGATGCGACAATTAGGTCCCATCCACACTGGCCCCAAAAGCCTCTGTGAGAGCCCATCCATCTGGGGGCACAGAGTGTAATCCAGGTGCGAGGGCAGCCTGGTGTTCATGGCTGCCTGTGGCTCTGCTATACTCCAGACCTTGTCAGTCTCACCATTGTGAACTTACAATCCAGGTGCTTCCCTGTGTTTCTTCTCTCTTCCTGCTGAAAGACATACTTGCTCTTGCTCCACAATACTGGTTCATTGCAAATGTAAAAGTCTTCACTGAATCATCCCTTAATAGCATTATGGAAGTGGCATGGCCAGGGATTAAACCAGAACACCCGGCTCCTAATACAATGAATCTCCTTTCTAGGTAAAGAACAGCCCACCGGTTTCTCCATCGGTAAAACTGGATCAATGGCCAGGTTCAGAGAGATGAGCTATGGTTGTAGTTCCCACAGATGAGAATGTCTAACTCCCCGAACCTTGTGTTGAAACAGATTGTGGAGCCGGCCACCTCCCTGCTGCCGGAGCTCTGATTCAGGAGGTCTTGCCTGGCCCCAATAAGGTGCATTTGAAACAAATTCCTTGGTGATATGGAGAGTGCATATGCAAGTCCAGAGAACCCCTGCACTCTGATAGGGCTTAGGCTGGCATGTAATAAGCACGCCATAAATTTTAGGTACTACTAAGAGAAACAATCAATAAAGATTTACTCCCTTAAAAAGCTTCCCAATTCTGTTCTATTTAAAAATTACCCCCCCCCCAAGAGTCCTGCCTGAGTTGAGAAATAAAAAATCTGGTCTTCTTCAGCTCATTTTTCTTAGAAATTCAGACACTTGGGGGTAACACCTGTTTCTAAACACAGCTACTTGACATATTACTTTTGGCGGCTCTTGCCTATTTTTTCATTGCCAATAAAGTTATTGAAATTGAAATATACCATCTGGCTGAGAGTTTGTATCAAAAAGACAGGTGACAGAGTTGCAGGTAATGATAGAGTCAAGCTGTTTCAACAGTAAACTGTCCCATCTGCCAAAATTGACTTCATTTCTTAGATTTAGCATTTGTGAACCGATATGTTCTTCTGGAGTAGGAATTAAAAATCCAATATTACAAACACCAGTTGGTTACTTGAAGCAATACTAACCACTCTGGAGAAAGGGCTCACCAAATTTCCCGCCATTCAGCTTCACTGGAATGAGCAAAACCAGCAAGTTCTATTGGCAACCTATATACATGCTATAATGTATATTATATGCATATGTACATATGTGTACATATATGTTAATGTGTATAGCTTATTTCTAAATCTGTGAATTAAAATATAGGTGTACCTGTGCATACAGCGAGTACCTGACTTTTTTACTGTTTGCGTAAAATAGTTGCAAAAGAACTTCTTACTCCTTGGCATAGCACCAGAAGCCTTCTGCTTCTGAGAAGGTGGTGGCCCCGCCCCCAGGAACACGCACTGGGCGGGGTCTCAGCCACACCGTCAAGTCTCATGGGCACAAAGGTGCACAGGAACGTGCCCGCCATTGGAAGCTTATAGCCAGAGACTTTCCATTACGCACAGGTAATGTGCGTAACGTGGGGAGAGGGAAGGGCCAATGACTGCCCTCCTTGAAGGACATGCACATGTCACAAAGGAGCTCACCTCCGGAGTTCGGAGTCACTGTCGTGTGGGGAGATTCACTCATCTTCCTGAAACCCTAATGGCAGTGACATGAGCTTTCTGGATAGGATTGGACTCGATGCTTTTCATTGTCACTTTGTGACACATTCTGTTGTATAGGCATCAGAGGAGATGTGAGTCCTTCATTGAAAACCCACACTCTCGCTTGGTCACCACAGCTTCCAAGAAGTCTTCCTAGTACACATGGTAACTTCCTCTGACTCCCACCATCCTCTGCTCAGTCTTTCGCATTCTGCCCACACACTGCTTTCCCCTCTTCCCTCCAGGCTCGATGGCTCACCAGGTTTCAGGTTTACAGCCTGGTTTTCTTTTCATATATGACCTCAAGGATGAGGAAAGAAGAAAGACATTTGGAACTCCATCCGGCCCATCAATTTAAAACCAGACATATCCCCAATTGAAGACAAGATTTGCTGCCTGAAACTAGAGGTCTTCAAAATAGAGGAAACAGCTTATCCGACTCATCTCTGGATTAGGTCCACTGTTATTAGATTGGGTCAAATACTTGAAAAGGCTTGGGGAGGCACTTTCTGGAACCTTTACTCCCCCTGCAACCCTCCTGCCGTCTAGGACACTCTCCTTGGCTTGTGTTCCTCTCCTTGTCCATCAGGGCACTCCTCTACCTCATACCCTGGCTTCCTCACTCCAAGAAAATCTGGAAGAATCTCCTCAGTGGATTGGGAACAAAGCCCAAAGAGCAGGTGTGCAGGGACAAGGAACTGTAGAGCTGCTGTGTGCATAAATGAAAGGAAGTGGGAGAAACATATCTCAGAAGCTTGGTCAAATGGAGTTTGGTATACTAGTTTTTCTATGTCTCTATACGTTTGAAATGTATTAAAATAGAAAGGTTTTAAAAGTTATCAAGGAAAGACGAAGAAAGAAAGAAGGGGACAGGGCTGAAGAGGGAGGAAGAAGGCAGGCAAGCAGGAGCGACAATGTTGGCAAGTCTCAGTGCTTCCCAGCAGCCTGTGGCTGGTCGGTGCCCAGGGAGATCCCTCAGGGCACCAGGTGGTGGTCCCACCCTGACCTGTCCTGAGGAGATTCCTTCCCTCACCCCCATGGTTCTCAACCTCCAGAGCTCTGTTTGTAAACATCCATTCTTCACCTTCTGGAAAGGAGAAGAGGGTGTGATCTCATCTCAACGTTTTCTGACCTCCTCTTGGATGGTTTTGGGGTGGGGGGTTTGCTTTCCTCTTTCCCATGCTTGTGAGCATCATAGACTTGAAACCACCCTCACTCTCACATGGTCTGAACCAAGATTGGTCCCCCTTCTGGGGTCTCAGTGCCAGAAACCTAGTTTCCAGCCCTGGCTCCATGTTCTTCCTGCCTTTATGACCTGGAGGTGTCATGACTGTATCAGAGCATCCCTTTCATTTCCTGGCCTCCCTCTTCCAGTTGTGAGGATGGCAGGACGGGGCATGGTCGGGGGCTTGGGAAAGAGTACTCAGTGTGCAGAAGCTGTGGGGTGGGGTGGTTGAAGAAGTTTCAGCAAGCGTTGCAGTAAATGCAGTGTATAGATGGCAGTGCTTCCTTGTTGCTCAAGGTCAAAAGGACCTTCCGTCCTTTGCATGGGTTCAGCTCATCAAAGACATTGTCAGTATGCTTCTGCTTACCCCAGAGCACACAGGCAATGCATAGGCTGATGGTCCTTTCCTTAGCTTCTTTATCTTCCAGCACCTGTGTGACCTCCCCTTTCCAGAGTGAGGTGGTTTGGATAGGAAGAACTATAATAAGTACTTTGAAATTGTTCTGTTCCCAGCTGGCTTCTTCCTTGGCGTATCATTCATGGCTCCCATTCCTCAGAGTGAAAAGCACCAGAGAGATATTGAGTGCTGTTTCAAACTGAAGGATCACAGTGCAACATTCCTGGTTCACTTGTTACATTTTACTTTGATCTTTAACTTGCCAAAGTGTCTGGTAATAAAAGTGTTATTGATTTGGATATTAACAACAGGACTGTGACCAAAACACTAAATTAAAATATCTAAGACAAGTTGTTGCCCAGAAGTCCAAGCAATTTTAATCTGATTCAACCTCAAGACACAACACATTAAAAAAAAATTCTGTACACTATCATTGCTTTAGTGAAGCATGAAATTGCTCTCTGACACTATCACATAGCGACAATCCAATCTTAGAGCATCACAAGGACGTGGGTGAAGTACTAGCTACTAGCTAGGACTGATAGGCACGCGGACCCAAAAGGGTATGTTTTCTACTCAGTACCCCTTACTCTATGCTCTAGGAGGAGCTTAATCCATGAGGGCCTCATATCTGTGTGTCGCAGTTCTACTCTGACCCAAGAAACAAACCCGTGAGCTTGAAATAATGAGAAATGTGGAGTTGATTAATTATTAGTTTAGTAATTATTTAGTAATGCTCTTCTTTGTACCAGGCATTGCACATGTATTTTAAAATTCTGGGAATACATAGGTAAGTATCGCCATTTCACAGATCAGAAGACTGAGACACCAAAGTACTGTATCACTCTAATGCAAGCATTTGTGGTCTGCATGAGGGATATCACTCACTTGCAGAATAACGCACAAGACTTCTGATTATATAGCTTGCCCTCCAGGAGTTTGGATAACTGGACCCACCACTGAGAGATGAAACCCTTCTGGGCATGCTTGGCCAAATCAAGTTCTAGGCCTATCACATTGAGGACTGGTTGTTTCTAAACCGAGGTAACATCATGAAGATATCACCACCTGCAGAAACTTTAGGCTAGCTGGCCTGGTGTTCAGTCTCCCAAACTTTTATTTCACCAAATTCCTTCAATTTGAGATGCAGGTGTTGCCCACTATCTGAGAGTAGAGTGCTCCTGTGAAAACTTTCACAAGCTGAAATGGTAGCCAGCCAACCCATGGAATGGAAGAACATATTCACAAATGACACTACAGACAAAGGGCTGATATCCGAGATCTATAAAGAACTTCTCAAACTCAACACCCAAAAAACAGATAATTGTGTCAACAAATGGGCAGAAAACATGAACAGACACTTCTCCAAGGAAGGCATACAAATGGCCAGCAGACACATGAAAAAATGTTCATCATCACTATCCTTCAGGGAGATTCAAATCAAAACCACATTGAGATACTACCTGACACCAGTTAGAATGGCAAAGATTAATAAGACAGGAAACAATAAATGTTGGGGAGGATGTGGAGAAAGGGGAACCCTCTTACATTGTTGGTGGGAATGCAAGTTGGTTTAGCCACTCTGGAAAGCAGTGTGGAGATAGAGCTACCTTAGGACCCTGCAATTGCACTACTGGATATTTACCCCAAAGATACAGAGGCAGTGAAAAGAAGGGCCAGATGTAACCCAATGTTCATAGCAGCAATGGCCACAGTCGCCAAACTGTGGAAAGAGCCAAGATGCCCTTCAATAGACGAATGCATAAAGAAGATGTGGTCCATATATACTATGGAGTATTATGCCTCCATCAGAAAGGATGAATACCCAACTTTTGCAGTCCCCATGGGGCTGGAAGCAATTATGCTGAGTGAAATAAGTCAAGGAGAGAGAGTCAATTATCATATGGTTTCACTTACTTGTGGAACATAAGGAATAGCATGGAGGACATTAGGAGAAGGAAAGAAAAAGTGCATTGGGGCAAATCGCAGGAGGAGATGAACCATTAGAGACTATGGACTCTGAGAAACAAACTGAGGGTTTTGGAGGGGAGGGACGCGGGGGGATAGGTGAGCCTGGTGGCAGGTATTAAGGAAGGCTCATAGTGCATGGAGGGCTGGGTGTTGTACATAAACAATGAATCTTGGAACATTGCATCAAAAACTTATGATGTATTTTATGGTAACTAACATAACACAATAAAAAAAAAAAGAAATGGTAGTCAGCAAAGAAGCAACTGCCATTAATTTATATGGGGAAAAGAAATTCAGGACTCCCAGACCTAAAGGATTAGCTCTGTTGGGCTTTTCTGATACCTGCAGACACATCTTGCTAGCGGATGCAGAGCCTAAATGAAGATAAAGCCCAGATACTTGCAGACAAGGGTCAGAGCACTGGTGGTGTGATGCTGAGATGCTGAGCATAGATCCGCAGGAAGGAGCTCAGGTGCACACTGTTTCTCAAGCGGCTCCTTGCAAAACTGATGCTGAATATTATTGTCGCTTCTTGCCCTTTATTTGGTAAAAGCAAAAATCCTCTTTGGATTTCTTTCACTTAGTGAAAACCAGGACAAATGTAGGTTCTACCTAAAAACAAAGTGGCATACGGAAAACTTTCAAAAAGCAGGGGATCCCTTTATCTATAATACCGACCACAAGGAGCTCAGGAAGAAAGACGCTTTCTTGAAAGCACAGAGGCAGAAGTGGCTCTTGCTAAGTGGAAAGCAGGAAAAGGGCTTCTGAAGAAGAAGAAAAGCAGGTCAAAGTGTGTCCCTGCGGGGTCTCTGGAAGTCTCTGTCAAGTCTAATTCTTGTCTGACTCCCATGTTTTGTTTCTGGTGGAAAGTAAAAGAATGAAGAAAATTCTAGTTTCCTTTTATTCCTTTCACTCTGGTGCCTTTAACCATGGAAGGAGGGAGTCTGGAGTGGGTCAGTTGTGCTCCTACTGCTCATCTTCAGGCCTTGCCTGCACAAGCCTCCCCACTCCCAGGGAAGTTCTGCCTCGAGATCCTCCACCATGGCAACAGAGATTCCAGAGGCCAGGTGTGGCCAGAAGCCACTGCCTCCCCTCCTGCAGGTTCTCCTGCCAGTCCATTCACCTTGCATTTATAACTACAACACTCTTTTTATGGAAATTATTACACATTTGTTTCCCAAAATTAAAAAATAAAAAAAAAACACCTGGGCTGTAAAAAGAACATTTTGTCAAATTGTTGGTTCATTAGCTCCTACATTTTAAAATTTTATTATACTGTTAGGCAATTTTATTTTTTTTTTAATTTTGTTTAAATTCAATTCAGTTAACATACACTATATTATTAGTTTCAGGGGTAGAATTTAGTGTCTCATCAGTTGCATATAACAAGCTGTGCTCACTGCTTCGAGTGCCCGCACTTGCCCATCACCCAAATCCCTCCAGCTTCCCCACCCACCTCCCCTCCAGCAATCCTCAGTTTGTTCTCTACAATTAAGAGTCTCTTATGGTGTGCTTCCCTCTCTCTTTTTGTCTTACTATATTTGTCTTGCCCTTCCCCTATGTTCATCTGTTTTGTTTCTTAAATTCCACATATGAGTGAAATCATACTGTATTTGTCTTACTCCAGCTGGCTTATTTTGCTTAGCATAATACCCTCTGGTTCCATCCACATCGTTGCAAATGGTAAGATTTCATTCGTTTTGATGGATGAGTAATATTCCATTGGATAGATAGATAGACAGACAGGCCGACTGACCACATCTTCATTATCTAATCATCTGCCAATGGACATCTTGGCTCTTTCCATCATTTGGCTATTGTAGACATTGCTGCAATAAACACTGGGGAACATGTGCCCCTTCAAATCACTATGTTTGTATCCTTTGGATAAATACTCAGTAGTGCAATTGCTAAGTCATAGGATAGTTCTCTTTTTAACTTTTTGAGGAACCTCCATACTATTTTCCAGAGTGGCTGCCCCAGCCTGCATTGCCACCAATAGTGCGAGACTTTTCCCCACTCTCCACATCCTCACCAACATCTGTTGTTTCCTGGCTTGTTAATTTTAGCCAATCTCATAGGTGTGAGGTGGTATCTCATTGTGGTTTTGATTTGTATTTCCCTGATGCCGAGTGATGTGAGCATTTTTTCAAGTGTCTATTGGCCATCTGGATGTCTTCTTTGGAGAAATGTCTATTCGTATCTTCTGCCCATTTCTTGTCTGGATTTTTTGTTTTGGGGGTGTTGAGTTTGATAAGTTCTTTATAGATTTTGGATATTAGCCCTTCATCTGATAAGATATTTGCAAATATCTTCTCCATTCTGTTGGTTGTCTTCTAATTTTGTTGACTGTTTCCTTTGCTGTGCAAAAGGTTTTTATCTGGATATAGTCCCAATAGTTCATTTTTGTCTTTGTTTCCCTTGCCTTTGGAGATGTGTCTAGCAAGATGATGTGGCAGAGGTCAGAGAGTTTGCCGCCTATGTTCTCCTCTAGGATTCTCATGGAGTCCTGTCTCACATTTAGGTCTTTCATCCATTTTGAGTTTATTTTTGTGTATGGTGTAAGAAAATGGTCTAATTTCATTCTTCTGCATGTGGCTGTCCAATTTTCCCCACACCATTTGTTGAAGAGACTGTCTTTTTGCCATTGGATATTCCTTCCTGCTTTGTTGAAGATTAGTTGACCATAAAGTTAAGGGTCCATTTCTGTGTTCTTTATTCTGTTCCATTGATCTATGTATCTGTTCTTGTGCCAGAACCATGCTATCTTGATGATTACAGCTTTGTGATACAGCTTGAAGTCTGGAATTGAGATGCCTCTAACTTCACTTTCTTTTTCAACATTACTTTGGCTATTTGGGGTCTTTTCTAGTTTCATACCAATTTTAGGATTATTTGTTTGAGCTCTGTGAAAAATGCTGATAGTATTTTGATAAGGATTGATTACATTGAATGTGTAGATTGTTTTGCATAGCATGGACATTTTAACAGTATTTATTCTTGTAATCTATGAGCATAGAATGTTTTTCCATTTCTTCCTGTCTTCCTCAATTTCTTTCATAAGTGTACCATAGTTTTCAGAGTTCAGATCTTTTGCCTCTTGGTTAGGTTTATTTCAGGTATCTTATGGTTTTTGGTGCAATTATAAATGGGATCGATTCCTTGATTTCTCTTTCTATTGCTTCATTGCTATTGTACTGAAATACAACAGACTCCTGCAGGTTTATTTTATATCACTATTTGGTGATTTTTAAAATGAAGTACATAAGGAATGTTTAGCAATTCAAAAGTGTACTCCATCTTATGGAAACATTTGCCAAGCTAAATGAATCCTCTCTCCTGGAAATAACAATGGAGGCAAGGAAAGATGGATTCACATTCCTTCCATCATCCCCTACCCCAAACCTGGTAGCCCAGCACAGAGAGACACCCTGTCTCCATGGGAGGAGAAAAGTGAGCACCTGACTTCACCAGGGACCCCCAGTACCATGCCAATTCCTACAGCCCTAGGTGGCTCCCAGGGCACCAAGCTCCTAGAGGCTCCTGTGAACTCAGGCTACCTGCTCACCCCAGTGTCAGCTGGCTCTTGCTGGCCCAGTAACTCCTGTGGCCTCCAGCTCTCAATCAGCCCAAGCTCCGGGCCAACTACTATGGGCTGACCCAGGCCACTGGCTCATCCCAGGACCAACCAGCCCCCATAGATTCAGAGTCTAAACCAGCTCTCACGGACTTAGATTCCTAGCTTACTCTAGCACCAGAAAGGCCCTTGCAGACCCATCTCCAGGTCTGTCCCTGAAGCCCCAGGTCATTGACCACCCTCATGTCCCCAGCCTTTGGACCAAGCCTGTGAATCCAGTGATCCCTGGAGTCTGCTTGACCCCTGGGGACCCAGGATCCAGGCCCACCCACATGGACCAGGTTTTAGGCCTATAAATGCAGGCTCAAGGCCAATCCTCACCCATTGTACCCAAGCATCAGGGCTGCTCACCTATTGACCCAGACATCGCCAGATGACCCACCCAGAATCTCTAGGCCAGCTTGGTTGCTGAAGTCAGTCTATAAAGACTAGAAGAGTGCATATTTCCTCAAATGGGCAGACACCAACCCATGAGCACAGAGATCATAAAAAAATCAAGGAAACATGACAGCAGCCAAACAACAACAACAACAACAAAAACAACACCACCTCATAAAGACTTTGAATAGCCAAAGCAATCCTGAGAAAGAAGGTCAAAGCTAAAAACATCATAATTCCTGATTTCAAACGTTATTAAAAGCTATTGTGGGGGCACCTGGATGGCTCAGTGAGTTAATGCCTCTGCCTTCGGCTCAGGTCATGATCCCAGGGTCCTGGGATCAAGCCCCAAGTTGGGCTCTCTGCTCAGCGGGGAGCCTGCTTCCTCCTCTCTCTCTGCCTGCCTCTCTGTCTACTTGTGATCTCTCTCTGTCAAATAAATAAATAAATAATCCTTAAAAAAAAAAAAAAAGAAAGAAAAAGCTATTGTGATCCAAATGATATGGTACTGGCATAAAAACAGGTACATACATCAATGGAACAGAATTGAGAGCCCAGAAATAAACTCATACATGTGTGGTCAACTAATATTTGACAAAGGATACTTATGGGGAAAGGATAGTCTCCAATAAGTGATGGTGGGAAAACCAGATATTCACAAACAAAAGAATGAAATTGGACCCCTATTTCACACCACTCACAAAAATTTTACCTGAAATGTATTAAAGGCTTAAATGTAAGACCCAAAACTATTAAAACATAGAAAAATGGCTCCTTGACATTGGTCTTAGCAATGACTTCTTGGATATGACATCAACAAGCAACAAAAGGCAAAAATAAAAAAAAGCTAGAGGACATCGAGTTAAAAAGCTTCTGCACAGCAAAAGAAACCATCAGCAAAATGAAAAGGCAGCCTGTAGAATGGGATAATACTTGCAAATCGTGGATCTGATAAGGGGTTAATATCCAAAATATATAAAGAGATACAACCCAAGAGTGAAAAAACAATCCAATGGAAAAAAAATAGACAAAGGACCTGATTATACATTTCCCCAAAGAGGACGTACCAATGGCTAACAGCTACATGAAAGCAAAAAGCTAAGAATGCAATTAAAAACAGAGGCATAAATACTGATTTGCATTTGGAAATGCAACTCTGATTGGAAACCTGTCATGAATTGAGGTAGGTTTCCCTGTGTTTCTGTTTCCTTATACACACACATGTCACTTTCCTTTACCTCCCCATAGCTACTTACTCTTGGTTTCTGCCTCCTCATAGCTCTGGTCAGCCAGGACTTCTTGTATCAATCACAGTATAGATAGGAAGGAGATCAGCCCCTGATTAATAAGGGATTCTTGTCAAAGGAGAGGCCAGGTTAAGGGAGACCCAGGAGGGCTGGAGAAGCACCCTGGGCTAGCAGCATCGGGAAGCCCTGTCATTCCTAAGCCTGCAGGTTGAGGTAGGAGCTAGGAGGTAGTCTGCAGAGAGTGCTGGGCTGTAGGGCAGACTCCCTAAGAGGCGCTGAGAGCTTTGGAGAGGAATAAACCACTGCCAGCCACAACCAGGTGGGAGGGAGCCAGAGCAAAAAAGCCCTCCCCTGCCTCCCTTCCCACAGTGGCAAGGGAGAGAGTAGCCAGGAGAACTGGAGAAGCAAAGGCAGAGTATCTATCATACCCTTGTGGCCTTGAGACTTCTCTCTCTATTCCCTTCTCTTACATCCCTCAGGGCAGCTCTTTAGTAGCTTAATAGTACCTCATTCAGATTTCAGGCTGAGTGAGTGAGAGCATTTGGACTCTGCCGTCATTGGCTAGGCTATGCATTAGCTGCGGTTGGGTCAGCTGCCCGACCAATCAGCTATACAATCACACCTCGGAGATAGTGCTGGTTCGGTTCCAGACCGCTGCCATATAGCGAATGTCGCAATATAGTGAGTCCAATGACTTTTTTGGTTCCCCGGCACATATAAAAGTTGTGCTTACAGGATGCCTGGGTGGCTCAGTCGGTTGGCCATCTGCCTTCAGCTCAGGTTGTCATCCCGTGGTCCTGAGATCGGGTCCCCCTCATCGGGCACCTTGCTTGGTGGTGGGGGCCTCCTTCTCCCTCTTCCTGCTGCTCCCCCGCTTGTGCTTGCTCGCATTCTGGAAAAATAAATAAATTCTTTAAAAAAAAGTTGTACTTATACTAAACTCTAGCCTATAAGTGTCAAATGGTATTCTATCTTCAAAAAAGCACACGCATACCTTAATTTTAAAATACTCTGCTAAAAAATGCTATCCATCATCTGAGTTTTCAGCAGTTTGTAATCTTTTTTGCTGGTGGGGAGGGTCTTGCCTCCGTGTTGATGGTTGCTGCTAATCAGGGTGGTGGTTGCTGAAGGCAGGGGGCTGGGCCATGGCAATGTCCTTCTTTCTTTTCTTCCTTCCTTCCTTTCTTTCCTCTCTCCCTCCCTCTCTCCTTCTTTCTTTGTCTCTCCTTGTCCCCCACCACAGCCACATTGTTTCCTGTAGCAATTTCTTGAAATGAGACAAAGATGACGTTTGTCACACTGATCGACTCCTCCTTTCAGGAGCAGTTCTCTGTAGCAGGCGAAGCTCTTTGACAGCAGTTTACCCACAGTAGAACCTCTTCCAGAACTGGAGTCTATCTTCCAACCCTGCCACTGCTTTATTGATGGAGTTCACGAAACAGAATACTTTGCTGTCATTGCAACAATCTCTACAGCCTCTTCACCAGGAAGAGATTCCATCTCAAGAAACCACTTTCTTTACTCATCCGTAAGAAGCAACTCCTCACACATTAACGTTTTAACATGAAATTGTAGCAGTTCAAATAGAATGATAATGACAAAATTTGAAATAGTGGAAGAATTACCAAAATGTGACACAGTGATGCCAAGAGAGCAAATGCTGTTGGAAAAAGGGTGCTGATAAGCTTGTTCGACCCAGGGTAGCCACACACCGTCAATTCATAAACAAACACACAAACAAAATGCAATCATTTGCAAGGCACGGCAAAGGGAAGGGCCGTAAAACAAGGTATGCCTGTATTGAAAATGCTGAGGGGTGGGGGAACGGGAAATGTATTACGAATACCCTCTCCCTGGGGTACCCAGAGCCACTGATCTAGAACAGATGCAAATATTCTATGTGTATAACATACAAATGAAACAATAGCAATTGTAACATTGTGATTGCTTTTCCTCGGGGTTCCAATGATAATAGTTAACATTTCTTGAATACCATCTATGATCTAGGTGTGGTTAAATCACTCTGTGGGTATTCTCCCATTTCATCTTTGCAGCTCCTCTGTAGTAGGCTTAATTATTACTTATGGGCTACAGAGGAGGTAGTCCTATCAGCAGAGGCTCAGCCACCTGCTGGAGGGTGCCCAGGGATAGATAAGTAGTGGGTGTAGATTCTACCCAGCCCAGGCAATCTGAGTCCACACGTGGGCTACTGGACACCATTCTTACCCCACCTATGAGACAAGAAATAAAAATCAACATTATCTTTTAAAAGAACCTATCTTTAGGGATAGAGTTTCTTCCTTTCCATCAGCATTTCCAAAAGTAATCCTACGGCAAGACAACACTACTTTAACTTAAGACTTTACTATTAGGGAAAAGTGGGTGAAGGGCATATGAGATCTCACTGAATTTTTTTTTCTCACAACTGCATGTGAATCTACACTTATATCAAAATAAATTACGGGGTACCTTGGCAGCTCAGTCGGTGAAGCGTCTGCCTTCAGCTCAGGTCGCGATCCCAGGGGTCCTGGGATCCAGCCCCCGCATCAGGCTCCCTGTTCAGCAGGAAGCCTGCTTCTCCCTCTCCCTCTGCCAGTCGCTCCCACTGCTTGTTTTCTCTCTCTCTGTCAATTAAATAAATAAAATCTTAAAAAAAAAAAAGTTAAAAATATTTTAGCAACAGCATCAACTTCCATGTATTTATGAACTTCAACTCAACACTGGGCATCTTCTCTGTGCCAGACACCGTTCTAAGTGCTGAGGATACAGCAGAGCGCAAGACACACACAAAAATCCCTGCCCTCACAAAGCTGGCATGCTAAAGGAAGTTGGCTTATCCAAAGTTTCATTTGGTCAGGTTCCTTACAATAAAATGTATCAAATGCATACTCATTAAATAAATATGGACTACAGAGTATTCCCTTCCTCATCCCACCACAAAGTAGGTCTGATGAGATTTCCCTGGGCTACTCGACAAGGCACACAGTATTTGCGACTGCCAAGCTTTATCCCAAATGGTGAATGAATCAATGAGTCCTTTTTTCTCTCCACCGCCATGTTTATAAAACCTGTAAAATCTAAACACTGCTGTGTGCAAAACGTGCTTGGAAAGTCTCACTCCCTTCTCTCCCCTGCTCCTCTCTTCTCTAGGTTACGGAGAGCATCCAAGCAGGAAGCTGCAGACACAGTCAGTCGTCTGCAGACGATGAGGCTGTGATCCATGAATTGCAAATCCTGGTTATCGCTCCCAAAGAAAGACTTCTGCTCACCACCATTCCCATACCCTAGAGATCCCAGACATGCAACCAACAGACAGAAAATGGCAGCCACCGAAGCGCTGAGGGGAGTCCTTCCAGTCCTTTCCGTCTGGGCTCCAAGTTTTTTTCCATGATGGCCTGCAATAGCTCCACCACTGAGACTTATCAGTACTTGCTGCTTAATGGGAGCAACATGTCAGCCTCTGGGGTCACCACACCCTCTGCCCCCCTCAGGATATCCTTGGCAATAATCATGATGCTAATGATCGTGGTGGGATTCCTTGGCAATTCTGTGGTCTGCATCATCGTGTACCAGCGACCAGCCATGCGTTCCGCCATCAACCTGCTGCTGGCCACTCTGGCCTTCTCTGACATCATGCTGTCCTTATGCTGCATGCCTTTCACGGCCGTCACCTTGATCACGGTCCACTGGCACTTTGGGGATTACTTCTGCCGGCTCTCAGCCACCCTTTACTGGTTTTTTGTCCTGGAGGGCGTGGCCATCCTGCTCATCATCAGTGTGGACCGCTTCCTCATCATCGTCCAACGCCAGGACAAGCTGAACCCGCGGCGGGCCAAGAGGATCATCGCCGTTTCCTGGGCGCTGTCGTTCTGCGTGTCAGCGCCCTCGCTGGCTGGCCCGACGTTCATGGAGGTGCCGGCGCGGGCCCCGCAGTGCGTACTGGGCTACACGGAGTTCCCAGCAGAGCGCGCCTACGTGGTGGTGCTGGTGGTGGCTGTGTTCTTCGTGCCCTTCAGCGTCATGCTGTGCTCCTACCTGTGCATTCTGCACACGGTCCGCAAGAACGCCATCCGCGTGCACAACGAGTCCGACAGCCTGGACCTCAGACAGCTCACCAGGGCTGGCCTACGGAGGCTGCAGCGGCAACAGCAGGTCAGCTTGGACTTGAGCTTCAAGACCAAGGCCTGCACCACCATCCTGATCCTCTTCGTGGGCTTCTCGCTCTGCTGGCTGCCGCACTCGGTCTACAGCCTGCTGTCGGTGTTCAGTCAGGGCTTCTACTGCAGCTCCTCCTTCTACACCACCAGCTCCTGCGTCCTGTGGCTCAGCTACCTCAAGTCCGTCTTCAACCCCATTGTCTACTGCTGGAGAATCAAAAAATTCCGTGAGGCCTGCATTGAGCTGCTGCCCCAGACTGTCCAAATCCTTCCCAAAGTGCCTGAGCGGATCCGGAGGAGAATCCAGCCCAGCACAGTCTATGTGTGCAATGAAAACCAGTCCGCCGTTTAGAAGGATGCCAGCGGGAGGAGCCGCATGTGCTAGTTCCAGGCCGGAAGGAGCTCATACGCCCTTCTGCTCTGTGTCCCAGCAGCGTTGATGGTAGTCTGCAGGTTTGGTGGCCCTCCCTGTAAGCACAAATGTACCATCTGTTCCCGGATGGGTTGCAGCTCCCAGGTTTGCAAGATGAATTATTTTTGTTCCTCACTGGAGAAGAGCCGTTTTGGGTTTTGATGGAAAGTGGAAGGTAGTTGAGATAAAGTGGGAATGGGGTAGGCACATGGAGGCAGAAAGTTAGGGAGAAGGCAAAGAGACTGAGTGTGGGGGCTGGAGAAAGGCTCTAAAGAGCTGCTTGTGCACCTGCTTCCAAGCAACCCTGTGGTGACTGCTCTGAGATGGGAAACCCAGAAGGGATCATCTCATGGGTTACCACTCCTTTGGTTTGATGCCAGCCTTCTTCATAGGTATTTATGTTTGTGGAGCATGGGAAACACACAAGGCTCTTTATGTTGGTCGGGTGTGGCTTTCTGATCATGCACAATCTTCCTTTTGATAAACCAAAATCGCACCAGGAAGTAGAGTGAGCCCCTGTGCTTTTCAGTTGCTCAGTGGGACACATGGGAGGTTTCCATGGCTTGAAGCCCAGAGAATGATCGGGGTAGCTCAGCTGAAATGAGAAGTCCACCCAAGCGATCCTGCATTTACCCAACCGCTCCTACCTGGCCTAGCCCTGTCCCTGGGCCCTGAAGCCCTCCCTGTGGGCCTTGAGAGTCCCCCTGCCCCTTCTCTCTTTTCCCCCACTGTTCCCCATGCCTCCCTTTGTTTCATGCCATCCATCCCATGCACAGAAGAAACCCATTCTTTCTGTAATTCATCTTTTCAGTAAGTATCCATAGTGACTTGCTCTCAGTTTCAAAAGCGGTCAATGGGCTTGGTTTATGTTTTCTCCCAAGTGCCCAAGGCTGCTGTCTTGGTGAGCTGCTGCATGGACTTCAGCACAGGGGCTGGAGTGGGGGCATCATAAACACCTGACCTGCTGAGCTCTGAGTGGTTCCCCACTGAGCTCTGCCTTCCTCCTACCTCATTCAGATCCGCAGTCTGACTGCTGCTGTCCAGGCCACCTGCCAGAACCTGGGGCTCCCAACCCCAGTTGGGACCAGGAGCCCAGGACTAAAGCTGCCTGGAGGGGACCTTTATGCTTGTGCTATCCACTCGGCCACTGTGCCCAGGGCCACCCTTCATCATCAGGAGCTTCTGATGTTCAGGGGATGATTTTCAAGTTCAGGCATGCCACTGAGGTCACTGAGTTCTCGTTACAGCTTCGGATCTGAAGAGAGTGCGAAATTCAAGGAGATTCCAAAAATCTGATTGCAAGTCTAACTCTGTCAGGAGCTAGTCCTGTGAACTTGTTCATTTCACCACACTTCACAGGGTCTCAGTTTCCCCAATTGCCAAGGAAGGAAGGAGGTCCAGATGAGGTCCAATGTCCCTTACTGTTTCACAGATGCTCAGATTCTGTGTGTCTGTTTCCTTTCCTACTTGGACTCAGCAGATCCCCTGTGTGTGTTTGTTTACCCATGCAATGAGCTTTTATTAAGTACCTAGTAGATGCAAGGCACTGTGGGAATAGTGACGAATAATGCATGGGTTGTGACAAAAACCAGTTGTCCAACGTATTTCAGGACAGTCGTAAGTTGAAATTGATCTAACAGCACAGAAGGTCTCTTTTTGTCTCTTTTCTCATTTCCTTTCCAAGACTGTTAAGAGGCCAACTCCCCATTCTATTGCTCTTTTCCTGCAGTACCGGTTACAGAGGGAAAGAAAGAGAACATGATTTACATTAACCTAAGTCCAGAGGAAGGTCTGTTAAGGAAATAATTGCCACTTTCTCACCAACTCCCCCATCCATTTATATGCAGACGAGAGCGCAGAGAGATAGAGATAGAGAGAGAATGCACAGGAAGACTGGCAGTTGGCGTGTGACTGATTGACGTGGGTCCGGTCAACTCCGTGTCCCTAGTGCACCAGGCAGGGCCAGGTTTTGCCTTCAGTTCCCTCAAGATGAGTTGCTTGGCTTCAGTTGTGTCCAGAAGCACAGCCAGACCACCCTGGGTAATAGACCCCTGGGACCTCCCCTCTGGTGGGAGCTTAAGAGAATGTTCTTCAGGAGCAAAAAAGAAATCACAAGCTGAATGAATAAAGGTATCCAAATTTCTGTCAACCAGTGTTATATGCTATATGTTGGACAGTAGTATATATGTTTTAAAGTAATAATTTTGTATATATTTTAAATAAAGTATTATTGCTCTTTCAGTGTACAAGACTATGTTCTTATCAAAATTAGCACCAAGCCCGTGAAGGGTAAGCCACAAATCTGGTGTCTAACACCTCCTAGGACAAAACAACATTAGGAAATCTAGAACCTTGATGTTAGTAACCAAGCTGGAATGACCACAGGAAGATAATATAAGATGACAATGGGGAGACTATTTGAACAATGGGGGGTCACAACCGGGGCACCCACTTTTGAAAACAATCATGGCCCCACTAAGTAACTCCAGCCAGTTAGTCTTCACTGCGGACTTCCGGTCTGTCACCTTCACAGCGCTCTCCAGCCTCGCCAAATCTTTAACGAACTTTGCTTTCCTAAGACCCCGCACAGCTACCAAGTTCTCATGTCCTTCCCCGAGGTTTGCAGGAAAAGTGGTGCTTGCTGGGTTTTGGTTTACATCTTCTCTTTAGCACTGCGGCACCTGAATTTTTTTTTTTTTTTTTTTTTTTCCTGTGGGGCCTGGGTAGCTACTATGGTAATAAATGTTCCAGAGGCGACGTGGGAGAGCCTCGCCCCAGAAAATGAGACACAAATAAGCCTCAGAAGTGTTATCCTAATCCTGACTACCCCTAAAAATCCACTACCTTCTTGTCTTGAATCTCGAGACATTTTGTCCTGTTGCTGGGACAAAATGAAGGCAAAGTTTCTTTAAGTCATTCTGACAACCAAGCCAAGCAATGAAATTCTAGATCAATTCCTACTTGGCTATTTTGACCACTGGGACTATCTTCCCCAACATGAATCACAGCACATGCTGCTTTGGACTAAAAACCCCACTCCATGGACTCCTGGGTGGCTCAGCGGGTTAAGGTCTGCCTTTGGTTCAGGTGATGATCTTAGAGCCATTAAATCAAGCCCCACCTTGGGCTCTGCTTGAGGTTCTCTCTCTGCTCCTACCGCTCTTTTTCTTTCTCAAAAATAAATAAATAAAATCTTTAAAACAATAACCTTATTTCCCTCTCGTTGAGGTCCACGTCAGCAAGGTGGGCTCTCTACTCAGGTTCCTTTCATCCAGTTTCCCATTAACTCTCCAGGGTCCTGCCTTCTTTGTGGTGCATTCGGGCAGTGGCGGCGGCTGTGTTTGGCTCCTGAGGAAAGAAAGGGTGGGATAAGACACACCCACACTTCTTTGGTCTTCTGCAGCCAGGAGCTGAGTCACAAAGGAGGCTGGGAAATGGAGTCCCCATCCGGGGAACCTGTGACGACGTACAGCTTTCTTAGCTAGGAAGGGGAGAGGATTTGGTGGATTCCCAGCAGTTTCTGCCAAAATACCACGATTTTGAAAAGCAAGGGATCCTAGCAGACATATTAATTCTGAAATCTTAAGCACAAATTTCATAAGGGAGCCTTGCTCCTTGTAAAATAAACACACCTCTATTTCATCAACCCAAGAGGGGTGCCTCTTCACCTCCAGCCCTCAACATACAGGGACCTACATCCGCAGAGAAAAACTGCACGCATTTATGCCTGGGCTAAGATAAAGCCGCCACATTTAATCTTTGAGACGCAGAAGAAGGGAAACAAAGTGTAACCATTTGAAAATTTGTAGTCACGAAGAAATGAATTTGGCCTAGATATTTTTTTAAAAATTACTATTTAAAACAACAGTCAACAGTGATTGAAAAAAACTCTGCCCAAGAATTTAATTATGTTCAAGGCAAGAGTATAATTTCAAGGTTTTGCCTATGGTACGGAGAAGACAGGTTGCCCATGGCAAGGTGGACCACCAGGGAGTGTGGGAGGGGGCTCAGGCCTGGCTGCGGCAATTTAACTATTCATGAAAAAGGAGGGCGTGAGGGCCCCCAGCTGGGAGGTTAACATCTGGATTCTGCAAGAATAAAGAGGTTTGCAAAGGCATTGTGTGCACGTGTCTGCATGTGTGCGCACGCGCACCCTCCTAATTTCGGGAAGGCGTCCAGGGTTCCTTTAGCAGACCCTCCCAGCCTACCTTCTGCTCTCTTGTCTTTCGTCTTGGAGAAGCCGGGGACAAGGTGTTCTAGGGACAAGAGGAGTGCCCGAGATTGCCTGACTAAGAGAGCCAACCGGGAGGGGCTGCGGCTCAGACAGATTTTTTTTTCTCATTAGTCTGATAACAACAGAAAGAACTTACCTGTAGGACCAGAACTTTACCTTTTTGCCATCACAGATATGAGGATGCTGATAAGCAAGTTCAGCCTTCTGAGGTGCTCCGATAAATGCCTGAAGCTCCCCCCAAGGCCCAGGTAGGTAGAACAGAGAGATCCCTTGCTCTGGACCTGTGTGTTGCACCCTCTCTGTGCTTCTGGCAATGGCTATTCTTTTGCCAGTCATTGCAATTGAGGGGGGAAATAGCCAAGCTCACTTTTGGAAGCAATTCTTTTTTAGAAGATTTTATTTGTTTATTTGAGAGAAAGAGCAAGCAGGGAGGGGAGAGGCAGAGGGAGAGAGAGGAGCAGGCAGACACACCAGGCTCTTGATCTCAGGGATCTGAGATCACGGCCTGAGCAGATGAAAGGCAGACACTTAACTTCATGAGCCACCCAGGCGCCTCTGGAAGCCTTTTTAAAGACAGGTTTGCTGCTCCTTATTAACTGTCCTTTGTGGGGACTATATTTCTTACTTCTCCCCTCATTAAAGTGCCACTGCCCTTTTTTCCTGGTCACAGTATTTTGCTGTACTGTCATGAAGTCTTAACAATGTTTTATTAAACCAAGAAGAGAGGGTCACTCACCTTGCCATAAAAGACAGACAAGAATGAACAATTTCAAATATGCATACGGAAAAATGGAAAGCTGAGTTTGCTTTCAAAGTGTGAACAGAGGCAATGGGCAAACATTAGGGGGAAAGAGGAGGCTCTTTCCCAAGGCTTTCCATATTTTCTGGAATTTGCTGGGCCTCTCTGCAAGTAGTCAGTCCAGGCTATTCAGGACGTGCCTCCTCCCTTGTAGGGAGCCCTAGGACTTCTGACATGCATCCAGCTAACACCTGCACTGCGGAGGTGGGTATTTCTGGACTTCACTCAGCCCGGATGAGACTCCTAGCTGTTTTCCCTATCCCCTTGCGTAGTGAGGATGCCCCACAAGATTTTGTCACAAGGAGTCCGATCTCTGTTACACTTCATACAAGCCTCTTCATTCCCTGGACCACTCCTCTGGTTTTCTTGGATCTTCCTTTCTCCTTCTGATAATTCCATAAGGAGACATAGGTAAACTTTTAATTAGATATGAGGGGACACTAATTCATTAAGGTGGGTTTTTTTTTTTTTTAAAGATTTTATTTATTTATTTATTTGAAAGTGAGAGAGAGGGAAAGAGAGTAAGCATGAGTTTCAAGGGGCAGAGACAGAGGGACAGGAAGCCCAGCTTGGGGATAGATCCCAGGACCCTGAAATCAGGACTTGAGCCGAAGGCAGACGCTTAGCAGACTGAGCCACCAAGGCACCCCTAAAATTTAGATTTAGATTATGTAAAAGAACGGTATATTCTCCATCCTCATGAATGAATGATATCTAGTCTTAAGAAAAGTTGTAAAGAGAAGGGTGCCTGGGTGGCTTAGTCAGTTAAGCGTTTGACTTGATTTTAGGTCAGGTCATGATCTCAAGGTTGTGAGACTGAGCCCCACATCAGGCTTAACTCTGGGCCTGGAACCTGCTTAAGATTCTCTCTCCTCCCTCTCTCTCTCCCCTCCACTCACACTCACACTCTCTCTCTAAAAAAAAGAAAAGTTGTAAAGATCATATCTACTAATTTTTAAATTATAGATTTTTTAAATTATAATTTGCTGCTTATAGAAGTGAAAACAGTGATTGGACTTGTTAACCCCAAAACAAAGAAAATTAAACGTGTTCTAAACTTTCATAATTAAAAAACACAATTGTATTTGTATGTAAGAAACATTTAAAAATGTATATTTCCTTTTGCAAAGTTCAGATCATGCTAAACCATGCCACAACTTCATAGCCTAGTTTTTTTTTTGTTGTTGTTTTTAACTTTGTTTTTGTTTTTTCAAAGTGATTTCCGGTGGCTGGAAGTCTTCCATTGTGTAGATGTACCACAAGCTAAGTAACTGAAGTACTCTCTGTTTTTTGTGTATTTTCCCCCCCACTTTTCATCATCTTTAAAAACACTCTGTAATGAACAACCTTGGAGTAAATTTCTCTGCCGAGAAATTTTATATATATATTTATTTATTTAAAGACAATCTGTGGAAATTTATTCTTTCATCAGTTGTGCTTAAGAATTACCAACAACTTGACGGTGCCTGGGTGGCTCAGTTGGTTAAGCATCTGCCTTGGGCTCAGGTCATGATCCCAGGGTCCTGGGATTGATCCTCATGTGGGGCTCCCTGCTCTGCAGAGAGTCTGCTCATCCCTCTCCCTCTGCTTCTCCCACTTCTGCCTCTCCCCTCTCTGCACGTACTTTGCCTCTCACTTTCTCTCCCTACTAAATAAATTAAAATCTTAAAAAAAAAAAAGAATTACCAATAACTTGAGAAAGTATATGGACAGGTCATGAAGCACTTTCCATTAACCACCAATGGGCCCTCTGCCAACAAGCCAGGCAGAGACCCCTTTGGGCCTCAGTGAGATCATGAATTGGGTCATCGAGGTTGTGGGGGTAGAAAATAGGCATCCATTCGTGACTGAGGAGGCATTGTACAAGAGCTCCATGGTTTTGGAAAAGCTAAAGGCCAAATAATACATATTCATGGATTACCTATAGAATAGAGTCCCAGAAATAACTGTTAAAGATAGTACACCTCCCAGAAACCTGGGCTAAGAGGACTATCTGTGTCAACAGCAGGCCAAGTGGAGTCAACCAACCCTTCAAACACAGCAGTGGTCTGGCTGGTGGGCTGGGCCCAGGAAGCGTTTCCAGACCATTCTATTTTCCGTGTCTCTGCTTCTGCGACTCTCAGGCAACATTTTCTACCCTGCTGTTCAAAACATATTAAGTGTTTAAGTCCGATTCCCTGACCTGGGGAGCAGAATAGAATATAATTGTGGCTGCGCTGGTTGCCTGATCCAAAGGACGTATTAGCCATTTCTCTTTTCTTCTGTCCTGCGATGCTTTGACGTTGTGGCCTCCCGCCTGTGGACAGAATGCCACTCCCAGGGCCAGCTAATTCCTAGAGAGAGTATATAGTTCGCCTACCAGCGCATTGCATAAATAGGAAACCCCAGTCCAGGGCCCACAACCCCACCGCCTTGTCTGAGGCTCCCACGCTCTCAGCCACTCTTCACCTCCCCTGCTGGGGAGCAGGGCGGGACTAGACAACCAAGGACAGCCTCTACACACCCCAGAGCCTGTTGAAATCATTCCAACTACCCACCCCTAAGCCTGTTTTCCCTGCCACACCTATTCCTTCCCTGGGAAACCACCGAAAAAGACTCTTGCACACACTACTCATCCTTTCCCTGTGCTACCTGATTCTGCCCCCATCCCCAGGATTCCTTGTGCCACTCTGATGGCATGGTCCCTCCTCTTGGGATCTGAGCATAAGGACTAACTTTTCAACAGCAATCATCTCCTGGTCTGCTGGTTTTTCGATACCCTGACGTGTCTATTAATATACTACATTTTAAAGCAAAGGATTCTTCAAGTAAACTGGCTAACAGTTTGTATTGTGCCTTTCTCGGTGGGGGGGGGGGGGCTTCCTTTCCCATGTTATTAAAAACTATGAAAAGATGAAGGGGCAAAAATCCTAGGTGCAGCAGTTGGCCATGGCTGCCCCAGCGGGTGGGGACAGTGGGTCATTCCGCAGCACAAGCACTTGTGTTTTTCTTTCTGCCGAGAAGCAGGCTGAAGCCTCAGCACCCCCGCCCCCCCCACCCCCCCCACCCCCGCCTCATCCATCACTACCCCCTGCCTGCTCTCCAGACTGCAGTCAAACTGAGTTTCTATTTTCAAGGGGCTACCGTCCCACTCACCTCTTCCCTCTTCCCTCTGCCAGGAGCACTTCCTTTCGGAGGGCTCCTCGTCTATGCTGTGGGTGTACCTGCATTGTCTCTTCTTGGCATTTGTCCCACTGTGCTGTCCTTATCTCTGAGGTGAGCTGTAGCAGGGCCGGGCCAGATGTATCTTTTTGAATGTTTTTTGTTTAAAGATTTATTCAATAGAGAGAGAGCACGCACATACTTGTGAGCAGGGGGAGGGGGCAAGAGAGAGGGAGACAAGCGGCCTCCCTGCTGAGTGCTGAGCCCAATGTGGGGCTCAATCCCAGGACCCTGAGATCATGACCTGAGCCGAAACGGAGAGTCAGAGGCTTAATGGAATAAGCCACCCAGGTGCCCCTTTCTCACCGTTTTATCCACAGAACTTAGCACAATACCTGTCACATAGCAGTCTTCCAGCCTATGCTTGAGGGATGAATGAATGATCGAATATATGACTAAATGAATGCATAAACTGAAATATGAAAAACCACATTAAACTGACATTAAATACAATTTCTGGTAACGTGAGTCTTTGAGCCCCCTCTGCTGTTTTTCTCTACGGCAAGGTTGGTTCTAATTCTGCAGTTGCTTGAATAGGACAGTAACGTGGAGCGAGTCATGGTGGCAGTGGCTGCCTCGGGAGGGATGGTAGCCGTTTGGCATGGAGGACAGCGCTAGACAGCTCCCATGCAGCAAGCCAGCCATCCTCCCCATCCCCTGGATGGCATCCAGGCACAGCCCCTGTCGGGTTGGGAATAGCTGACCTTCCATCAGCTGCGAAGAAGCAGCTCATTTTCCAGTATTTCCATCAACACATCAACAAGGTATCTGGAATTTGGCATAGCACCAGCAGGATGCCAACGTTCAACCACGTGAGACCGCCCTGATGGGAGCAGAGATGATGCTCACACACTCGACTGGGCTTCGTACTCTTTCCTTGTTGACAAGATTTGTGCTGATTTTGAACTCATTTTCAAAGGTCCCCCATAAGCCCATCTGGAAGCTCTGTGTGTGGATCTGTTTTAACCCAGTGGGAGAGATTAGGACAACAGACAACTTTTCTACAGGGTTATATCTTACATGTTGATGAGAATAATGTGATGCATAAACAATGAATCTTGGAACACTAAGAACATAAAGTTAAAAAAAGAATAATATAAAGTAGCAATTCTAATTTTATATAAAATACATATCAGCAGATGGCCTACATATGCATGCTTTGTGTAACTAAGTATACTGTATAAAAGCTATGAAACTGAGTACTGCTCAGCCTTAAAAAGAAAGAAGATACTGACATATGCTACATGGGTGACTTTTGAGGACATTATGCTGAATGCAATAAACCAGTCACAAAAGAACAAATACTGTGACTTATAGGAGGTCCATAGTAATGCAATTCATAGAGCCACAAAGTAGAATGGGGGTTCTGAGGGGCTGGGGGAAAGAGGGTGGGGAGTAAGTGTTTACTGGGCACACAGTTGCACTTTGGGAAGAGGAAAGAGTTCTGGAGAGAGTGGTGAGGGAACTATGAAGGTACTTAATGTCACTGAATTTAAACTGAAGAATAATCAGTTAAAATGGCAAATTTTGTTATGTATATTTTATGACTTAAAAAAATCCATGAAAATGACAAGAAGACTAACCCACAGAAAATGTATTTTCATACAGTCATACTATGGTAACTTTTTTTTTGACCAAAAATGGATTTTGACTATACCTCATATAAAAAAAATTGAACACAGTCTTGTAAATTAAGTGAAAGCACAAAAAATTCAAATGCCTTTAGATATGTACAATGGGAAATGCTAATTCTAAAGAAAGCGAAAGTTTAGTGTTGTGGTTTATTTGTAAGCTAAAGTCAACAGTTGGCGGTCAATCAGCAATGCGCATTGAAAAACACTTTAGAACAGCTGTGGGGGTTGACATGGAGCTGAGAGCAGAGGTAGGAGGGGCTAGGGGCAGCCCCACTATGCTAATGTTATGGTGCACATTAGGTACTCCAGGTAAATCACTGACACGTGTGGATGAAAGAGGCTGAGGCTAGGACGAGTTATCAGATGGGTACCAACGGTGCCATGTGCTGTGTATCGACGCTCACAAGCCTAGTGAGATGAGGCTTGGTATCTGTCTCCCCAGCTCAGCTGGGGACTCCCAGGAAAAACTGGTCAATCGAAACAAACAGAAAACCTTCGTTAGAAGATGACCCTGACAGTGAAGGATTGTGGGAGAGCTTGGGCACAGGCTGAGACCCACAATCCTCTGGGGGCAGCATTTAGTCTCAAAGGCTAGACCACACCGACTCCATTCCTTTGCCCCGATTTCCTGAAGGGTCCTCAGATACCATACAGCTCCGACTCCAGTCTACAGAGCACACCACCAAGGTCTAGGTGATGGGACTGGCCACGGCCCCCAGCTGGGTGTGTTGGAGCCCGACAAGACCCAGGCTCCCCGGAGTCTAGTGGTGACATGTTCCTTCCTGAGCCTCACTGGGCCTGTTGAGCAGCCTGTGGTGCTTCTGAGCCCCTGCCGGCCACATGTCTCATTTAACTGATACACAGCTCCGGACCGCGGACTGAACTACAGCTATTTGTCTCCCTTCCCCGGCTGTGAGCTAAAGAAAAGCGGGCTTCGTTGATTCCAGTGCTTACAACTGAACAAGGTATTAACAAGCTTTTAGATGGCACTCAAGCCGTTTAGCATTTTCAAGGTGAAAGGGCCTCTGGTCCATATGGGCTAGATTCTTGTACATTTTCATTCCCGACTCTGAGGCGGACAGATCCGCCAGGAGCAAATGGGGTGTTAGTACCTAATTAATCTAACACAAGCCACGGCCCATTTCACGGAGTCAGGCGCCAGTCTTTGCTTCTACCAAGTCACATTTAGGACATCGATTTACACTCTTTTTCTCTCGCAGCTGCTTGGCCTTGTAATATTCTGCTAGGCAGTGGGAATCTATCACTTTTCCCTTTTTAGTCAGGTTTGGAAGCCTAAGCACCCATTCATTCATTCATTCATTCATTCATAGAGAGCGTGAGCAGGGTGGGGAGATGTGGAGGGAGCAGGAGAGAGAGTCCCAGGCAGGCCCCACATCCAGCATGGAGCCCAATGCGGGGCTTGGTCTCACCACCCTGAGATCGTGATCTGAGCTGAAAGCAAGTCCGATGCTTAATCGACTGACCAGCCCCCTTTCAATCTTTAGTATGCCAATGAACCACAGGATATAATATAGAACAAGAAAAGGATACGTGACTCGTTGCTTTGTGACTTTCAGAGAGCGGCAACACTGCTGTGTGAGTACTCCAGTCAACCCTGGGTTGGCTGCTGGTTTTGGCGAAGCACCAGGAGGGGAGCTCAGCTGAGGGGGACTGGAGCTCTTGCTCTTGTCCTCCCAAGAAAATCACCTCACCAACCTATGCCTCAGTTCCTGCAACCTGAGATATGGATGCCACCCGACATCTCGCCTTTACTGTCACCCACACGTATTTGGACTCTACCAGCCTGACTGCCAGGCACGATAGGGTTACCGCTGTCAGGGGCTCTCCTCAGGGCTGCCACGGCACCCAGAATGGAATAAGAAACACGGCAATGTACTGTGAAATTCATTCCACCGTGTTTCTCACAGACCTGCTACAAACAAGATTCTATGGAAATCAAATGTAAAAGGTGAAAGAAAGTTCTAGTCCTTGACTCTGTTCAGAGTTAGAAATCCAAGGGCAGCAGGCTTACTTAAAGAGCGTCTGGCTACGAGGTGAGGTATGGAAGAAGCGACCAGAAATCTCCTCTGCTAAAGACCTTAGGGTAATAACTACTGTGAAGGTAACAAATGTCAAGGGGCACCTTGAGAACATGCAGGAGGTACCTTCAGAAGTAGAGCATTTAAAGTTCAGTCAAGCAGGAACAAAGAATTTGAGGGGCGGCCAGGGAACGTCGGCTTCAGGTGCTAGGAGGAGCCATGGGGTCCGGGTGAGTAGGTTCCAAAGCTCCTATGACAAGCTCCTATGACTCCTAGCCAAGATGATTTTTATAAACACATATAAAAAATTACAGAAAGAACAAAGAATTAAAAGAATTTTAATAAAATCAACAAGTTTACATTTGTACATCTTGTGTATTTGGGACCTGACCAGGGGTGAAGGGTAAAGTTGCAAGGACAAAGGTTTCCAGAGGGGGAAAGCAAGCAAAAAGCAAGGGCTACCCTAGCTGTGTGACGGGCATCGGTTTGACGGCGCGACCCCATGGCCACCTGAGCTGCTCTGGACTCCTGACCTCAGGAAGCACATTTACCAAGCTCATGAGCATGAACTCTTCGGCTCTCAGGCCCATTGCACCATGCCCTCAGGGGCACTGCCACGTCAACACCTGACAGGCAATGGCAGAGAAACAGTTCCTCATATTCAACAGTATTTATTGCCCATAGAATATTAATGCCAACTGGGTTCAGTTCATGCTGTTTTAACTAGAGTGGTTACATAGAACCTAATGAGGGGAGGAAAGGGTTGAGCAATGTTCTAATTGTTCTAGTCAACGCCACAGTCACAAAACAGCAGGCCTTTAGAAAGAACCATGTATTTATTTTAAAAATCTGATTTGTGAAAAGGGCCCGTGGGAGTCAGACAAAGAGGAGAGCAAGGTACGGTTCTGAACATAGGAGATGATTTGACTTTAATCCCTGTCATTCTAAAGGATGACAAACGTTTCAAAACACTGACCCATGTTCAGAGAGAGAGCGGAGACTAGTGTCCCCATTTTAGGAATGAGCAATCACAAGGCGCTCTCCAGATTGTACCCACTTTGTGTCCAGTGAAACAGTGCTTTCAGCGGTGTGATACGGTGCGTGCTAGGGACCTGCTCTCTGAGGCAGAAAACGCGACCTCGCGAGTTGTCATGGTAGCGTGTGCAGTGACAAGACCATTCCGTAGCAGTCACCCACAGGGTCGATTCACGACTGGGCTTCTACTTCGCCCCCGTCGATATCGTATGTGGTTGAGTCACAAGGAGAACTTCTTCATCGTTGATTCTTTAGCTGGAGATGCAGCTAGGGAAGAATGCAGGCACGCTATTGCTTTCTTGTGCCACTTAGAATCGCTGAAGGAAGAAGACTGACCATGATTAGTACAGGAGAACACTGTTTCGAGAACGGACCATGAATTCTTTGGCCCCCGCTCTGTCAGGCTCAGGGTGATGGCGAGGGGCTGTATCCCAGGGTCCTCCCCTTGTGACACACACAAGCTAATGCTTGCTTTCCCGGCATTGTGGCAGGGGGTAGGTACAGTGTCTTGTGTGAGTTCCGGACAGAATCATTCATCCCAGTGAAGAAATTCGAAAGAGGGCAGTGAAGTAAGGACAACTTCGGCTTCTCCGCGATGTCTGGCAGAAACACAGTGAGTCCCCCAGTCTGTGGTGAACAAGGGGGACCCCTCCCGTGGGTTCAGGAAACCTCAGAGCAGGCGTGTAAAGTGCTGGGAGGTAAGGCAGCCTGACTGGACTTCCTCATCGGGGTGTGCAGAAGCGCCTGGCGGGAAAGATGACATCTCGGACACAGGCAAGGGCAGCTGCCACCCACTGCCTGCCCTGCTGAGGGTGTGAGGTTCAAACCGGCCTCTCGTGAAACTCCACGTGGCTTGTGCTCATAACGTTTCCCTTTTCATTTCCCGAGCGGTCAGTAGGAGGTACATTTTAATAGGAAAAAAAAAAGTCCCTAACGGATACAACAGATAAGTTTCCAAAGAAGAGAAAAACTGCAGAGATGACAGAACTTCAAATAACAATTTTTAGTCAAACATGGCCATCATGGAGTTTCAAAATCAGCAGGTAGCGTGACAGGACAGGAAAGTGCTGCAGGCCTCCTGTCTGCTGTCCTCTTTCAGGTGGTGGGGGCGGCAGCTTGTCACCTGGGCTTTAGCACTTTCCGATGAGTCCTCGACTTCCCCGAGAGGGGGTGTTTGGGTAAACAAGGCAGAATCCTTTAGGGGTTGAGAGCCGGATGGGAAGTAGGCAAGAACAAAGACTCCCCCAAGGTCAGCCGTTTCTAAGGGCAAAGGCAGAGCCCACGAGGTAATCCTGGAAACAGCCCCCAACCCCCCGCGCCCCCTAAGGCTGTGCTCCTCACCCTGCCCGGGGACAGCTACATCTCTGGGCCACCCTGAAGCAGACATTTCCAGTGCAAATGCATTTTTGAAGACTGAGGCGCAGGGGCGGGGACAGGGGCGTCCAGCTTGTCTGGACGGCATGGGGAAGGCTCATTTTTCTCTCAAAGTAGACATTTGTTTGGGATTACTGTGTCCTGGGACGGGCGAACCCTGATGTGTCTCTGTTTCAGGATCTCCCACAAACATTCAGGGTGGAGTGGTCAGCAGCGAAAAGCCCCTGTTTCACATTGACTGCAGTCTCCCAGCGCCCAGATGTCACTCCCTGGCTGACACCAGTGCAGCGGCTTTCCGCTCTCTGCACCCAGCAGGCTCGGTAAAGAACTCAGGGTCCTCCTTGCGCCCTCCAGTGGGCCTTTTCAAGTCCGAGCACCAGGGCCGGGGGAGCTGGGGTTCGTGTGTCTGCTGGCGGCACAGTGGGTGTGGACGAGCCCACCGTTTGGGTATCTAACAAACACAGGCTCACAGAAGGGATTTTGGCACATCTGGCAGAGCTTTTTGTCCGAGAGCTGAACTGAGCTTCCTTTCAACTTGATCTGAAAATAAATAAATAAATAAATAAAAGAGTTATACCACAGCAGACACGCATCACCCTACAGATCTCGAAATAGAACATTAGAGGTGAAAATAAACAAAAACGTCCCGAGTAACTGGAGAAGTAAAAATAATAGTAATAAAAAAATTTTTTTTAAGATTTTATTTATTTATTTGACAGAGACAGAGACAGTGAGAGAGGGAACACAAGCAGGCTTCCCGCTGAGCAGGGAGCCCAATGTGGGGCTCAATCCCAGGACCCTGGGATCATGACCTGAGCCGAAGGCAGAGGCTTAATGACTGAGCCACCCAGGCACCCCCTCCCTCCAATTTTTTTAAAAAAATGCTATGGAACTTTCTTGTTTCATGAAAAGTACTTGCTGCTTGCCTCACCCAGGCATTTCTATGCAGACCCTCTCTCAAACATTTCCTGAGCTCTGAGTTTGTACAAGGTCTGTCAGAAAGTGACGTCACGTCCGAGCTGGGTAAGCCCTTTAGATGATCTAGTTCCCGGGTCCTCTCATTTGCAAACAAGAAAAGCAAGGCACAAATAAGGGACTCCATCAAAGCCATATATGGTCAATTGGTGGCACTGCCCTGCCTGGTTCTGGGAAATATCCTTTCATTTGTTTAAAGGTCACTAACCAAACCAGGATGTACCTCCCCAGACCCTGACTGATAAAAAGGACTATAATTCTGCAAGAAGAAGCCTTTTTGCACAGTTCACTGGTGCCTGCGCAGGCAAGCTGGCCTACCGGCAGGATCAAACCCAACTTAGGGAAGTCACCCTGTACTCCTCAGTTTTCATCAATCCTTCAACAAACGTTTAACACCTTTGAGACGCTGGGCTTGGCTCTAGGGATACTGAGCTAGACAGCTGAATTCCCTGCCCCCAAAGAACCCGGAGTCTAACAATGAAGGGAGACGATGGTGGCTATGTGCAGGAATGTGTGGGGGAGCAAAGGAGGGGATTTCCTGCTCGAAGGGGCAGGAAGGTTTCACAAAGGAAGAAATTCTAAGGCTGCATTGTGAGCAGGTGGTCAGCAGGCCCCAAAGGAAAGGTTAAGACTGTGTCAGAGGGAACTGCAGGTACCAAGGCCGTATGTGTGAAACAGTCACATCAAGGAGGTTCCATGTGTCCCGGGAAGCAGGGAAAGATGGAGAGGGTCAGGCCAAAGGAGGGGAGATGGGACGTTCCAGGCCTCAACTCCCCTTCTAAAGAGTCATGAAGGCTTCCATGTGAAAGGGCCACATCAGGTTCCCGCTCTGAAAAGATCCCTGGGCTGACTGCATGGAGTGTAGGCCTCACAGGAGAGAAGTCTCCAGAAGGGGATCTATACTGGGGTTCTGTTGTGGACTGAATGTTTATATCCCCCACCACCTCCCAAATTCCTATGTTGAAGCTCTGATTTTCAATGGGGTGGTATCTGGGGCCTCTGGGAGGTAACTGGGTGGGGCTCCCAGGATGGCACTGGGACCATTACAAGGAGAGGAATAGAAGTGGCCAGGATGTGGAGAAGAGGAATGCTTGTGAACTGTTGGTGGGAATGCAAACTCGTGTAGAAGAGGATGGAGGTTCCTCAAAAAAACAACAGAACTACCTCATGATTAGGCAATTCCACTTCTGGGTATTTATCTGAAGGAAACTGAAATGCTAACTCGAAACACTAACCCCCAAGTTCACTGTAGCATAAGTCACAATAGCCAAGGCATAAAAAAGCTTAGGTGTTCCTCAATGGATAAAGAAAATGCAATATATTTTATATGATGGAATACTACTCGGCCATGAAAAGGAAGGAAAGCTCACCAGCTGTAACAACATGAATGGACCTAGAAGGTATCAGCAAAGTGAAATAAGTCATACAGAAGAAGACAAATACTGTATGATCTCACTAATAGATGGAATCGTATTAAAAAAAAAAAAAAGCCCAACTCACAGAAACAGAATGGACTGGCAGTTGCCACAGGTGGGGGCAATGGGTGAAAGTGGGTTGAAAGTGGGATGTGATGTAGACCATGGAATCTACAGTTAACATTATCGTATTGTATATTTAAAAGTTGCTAAGAGAACGGATCTCAAAAGTTCTCATCCTAAGAAAAAGACCTATAATTATGTGCGGTGAGAGGGGTTAACCAGACATAGTGTGATGATCACATCACCACACACGGAAATATCAAATCATTGTACTGTACACCTGGGACTAATATAAAAAAAAAGAAGAGGAAGAGAGACCAGCACTTGCCCTCTCTGTGCCATGTGAGGACACAATGAAAGATGGCTGTCCATGGCACTGGTTCCTGCAGCCCAGCCCACCAGCTGGGGACCTAGAATGTGGAGGTATGAGCTGGCCTGGGATCCACGTCTGGGCTCTTACTGTGCTATGTGACTTCCCTGGGCCTCAGGGTATGGGGAGAATGGCAGGAGACACTGCAGGAGACAGCTGAGATGATGACCTGACCCATGCTGCCCGGCGTAGGACGATGCCTGGAACACCATCCAAGCATCGCCGTCTAGCCGGGGAGAAGAACAGCACCTGCCAGTCCAGCTCCCGCCTCTGCTTCCACATACCTGGGCTTCTACGTGAGCAGAATCAAGTATTTGAGGTGCTGAAGGTGCAGAGAAGATGCACCCGGAACTAGCGTTTCAGAAATAGAACGTGCCCCCTCCCCCCCAGCCTCCCACCACTGGGGTCTAAAAGCCGGCATGGCTGGCCGGGCCCAGCTCTCACCTTATCGTACTTGTAGATCAGGTTTTCGGACTTGGCCAGGCCCAGAGCCACCTGAGTGGTCCTGCGGGCGTGCACGCTATTCCGGACAGCCCCGGTTAGGAATGGGCGCAGCAGCTGCACCGACCAGCTGCCTGGCAACAGCGGTAGGACCCGGGCGGCGTCGAAATCGGCCGCGTGGTGGTTCAGGAGGTCCGTGGCGGCCACGGCCAGCTCAGGCGCGGCAGGGCCGGGCTGGAGGTACATGGCCAGCAGCGTGTGGAAGAGCCGCTGCCGGTATGGCGGGTCCCTGCCCTCAGAGCGCCACAGGCAGTAGTCCTCGGCCGCTGCGAAGTCCCGCAGCTCATGCACCAGGATGCGCAGGGCCTCCTCGTGCTCCTCCAGCTTCCCGTGCAGGATGGCGCTCTCCATGGGAAGCCCGGCACCCCGGGTTCTATCTGCGTGGCAGCAGCCTGTGGTTAGAGCCAGCCCCAGCTTGCCCCCCCACCGCCCGGTGCTCTCCACTCAAGAAAGGGCAAAGCGTGCCGGCGACTTAGGCAGTTCACACAAGGCTTGCTTGGACCTCCCCGCCACAGGGCTGGGTGTTTCCAAAGGGGAAACTCCCTACTCACAGGGAGAGCCTAATGGCAGAATACACATTTTTAATAATGCTTAGTGACTGAACAGAACAAATGACCTGTCATCCTGGTAGGCCCTGGCGAAACCTGAGTATCACGGCCACAGGCCTCCAATTAATCCAGCATCGTTCCTATTTTCCTAGTACGGGATCTTTCAACTATGGCAAAAAGGCACTTTATTGATTTAAATTCAGACACTAACCCTTCCTGGCAAAAAAGTGCCGTGAACCCCTTTATTCCAATTTAAACTATATTTCATGTGAAGGAGTGTGGGTTCCTATCGTTAAAAATCCCTATTGATGTGACTCTAAAGCTCTTCTTTTGTTTCTTCTGCAATCTGAGTTTTTAGGCTGTATGGAAAATGACACCAACCCATAATTTTTAAAAATAGGACTTATTTCACAGGGTCGTTGTGGAAAGCATCATAATGCACGCCAAGCGTACTGACCTGGGCCCGGCACATACAGCCACCAGTCCTCATTATTCAGATTCCATATTCATGAATTGGCTTGCTTGCCCAAATTCCCATGGAATCCCCAAACCAGCAGTCACAGGGCTTTCAGGATTATTTGCGGACACGCACAGGCTGGCACACAATTGGAGCCACCGGCCATGCATGGTCCCAGATGAGTCCCTGTGAGGCCATTGAGGCACTGCCTTCTTGTGGCAGCCCTCATTCTGCAAACAGTCCTCTCCAGGATTTACTCAGTGCCACAATTTTTGAGTTTTTGTGCTTTTTCTCTTGGTGACATTGCCATTTAAAATGGGCCCCAAGCACAGTGCTGAGGTGTGGCCTCATGCTTCCAAGCACAAGCGGGCTATGATGTGCCTTATGGAGAAAATGTGTGTGTCAGCCTGAGCTAGAGTTCTGCTAGCTCTGAGTTTAATGTTAACCAATCAACAGTACCTATTAAATAAGGTGTCTTAAACAGAAGCACTTGTAAAACAAGTTAACGTACTGATGGGTGATGAAAATGTTGTGATCAGCGGTTTGCAGGAACCTGACCCTGTACTTCCCTGGGAGCAACCGTTCAGGATTCAGTAATTCAGTGTTCGTGGAGACTTTATAGAATGTAACTATGGCAAATGATGAGAATGGACTGTAGGTAATAGTCAAAAACTGTCAGTGCCATTAAAGTCAGAGAAATATATTATTAATCCCAGTAAAAACAAATCTGAAAATTCTATGATGTCAAATGTATCAAGAAACTAGCTAATTCTACTGGGTGTACGCACTGTGCTGCCTCGTGGCACTTTACACAACACAAAAACCACAGACTCTGCAACCCAAGGAAATGAAAACCAGGCTCCCGTCCAAGATACCTGCCTGCCTTCCTATGGCTCAGGGCTCGGTGACAGCCCTGAGCTGGGGACAGTGCCAGCTGGCACAGCCTGGTCCAAACACTGGTGCCATAAGAATGAACTGGGATTCAAGGGCGCCGAAGCCTAGTAAGGCAGTTTAAATGAAGGCACGCTCAACAGATAAGACCGACTTCCAAACTCCCTGGGCAGCTTTGTGTCATCTAAAGAGCCCACATCTGTTTGTAGAGGGCGGAGGCCTGAGAAGCTTCGCCCTACCCTGCAGGCAGGCTGACTTAGGGCCAAAAGAGGCTCAAGGACTCCCCCCGGTGGATTCATGGAGAGACACCGGAGCCTTCGTCAGCTCCTTCCCTCCTTGCTGGGGGACTGGGATGGAGGAGAGACCGGTGAACTGCCCCTCACCTATCAGCAGGTGCACTCGGTACAAATCAGACTTCTGGAGCAGATGCTGGAGCTTCAGCTGTGTGTCTGTGGCTTCTGCGGCCTCGCTGCCAGTGCCGGACCTCTGCTGCAGCACCTTGTCCAGGTAGAGGAGGGCCAGCTGCGTGTGGTACTCTTCCTTCTGTGGGAGACGGAATTCCAAGCCGACAGCATTTACAGGCGGGAAACTGGAGCTCCCCGAGCCCACGGGAGCTCCCAGACCAGGACCGTGGAGCCGGCGGGGCAAGCTAGGGCAGGGTCTCAGGGGCAGTGAAGAGAACACGCTCACCGGATGGAAAACATCTAGAAATTGCCATCCACAGAAGGCAGACTTCACATCCATGAGAAAAAACATAAAAGGGTCGTTTCTCATTTGCAAAGTGAGGGCCCCAGGATTTAGGTATTTTCCAAAAACGTGCAGCTTCTCTCATTTCCCTTAAGGATAATTTTAAAAGGAGGGTAAAGAAAAGGCCACATGTTCCTGTAATCTTCGGAAACCTCCAGTGCCCTAGCCCATCCACGAGGACAGGCTGAGCACTCAGGGTGCAAGGCACTGAAAATACATTAGAACATTTAAAACAGCTCCATTTAAAATACTACATTAGAACCATCTGCCAAAAGGCTTCCTAGTTCCATTCTGTTTCTGAAAGCACAACTGTGGCATGGCAGCCCCCCCATGTTCGTCCAGGTCCATGGGCTCACCTGCAGCCTCCTGTCTATGACCAGATATTCCAGGTATTTGGCAAGGGCTGTAGGGTACTTCTTAAGGCAAGTGAGTACTCTGTCCGGATTGAAACTGTTCTGCTGCTCATCCAAAGGTCTCTTGGTGAAAACCTGAACTCCAACCTGGAAGAAGAGCAGCAATTAGCTAGTACATTTTTTGAGGGCACTGCCCATTTATGTTTGGGTAAAATTGTTGTCAGAAACATGGGGATACACAGGGGTGCCTGGATGGCTCAGCCGGTTAGGCACCCAGCTCTTGAATTAGGCTCAGGTCGTGAGATTGAGCCCTGCATTGGGCTCCATGCTCAGTGGGGAGTCTGCTTGTGATTCTCTCCCTCTGCTTCTTTCCACTTCTAAAATAAAGCTAAAAAACAAAAACAGAAACATGGGGATACAGACAAAACAGGCATGGTGGGACACTGACAAAGACCAGAGCATGACACAAAGATAGGAAAGGTGACCTAAACTCTGAAACCTCCTCCTTTATTCTCAAAGGGTCAGAAATAAAAGAAAGAAACGTTTGTTGGTAGCAGGTTTTGACAACCCAGGAAGCTGCATCCTTTGCATGATGAAGATCGTCCGAGAACAAGGAGGGTCACTTGCTGAGCAGTGAGTGACAGAATGCGTACAGTCCTGAACGTCCTGTAAACCCAGGGCTCTGCACACACCCCCACAATGTGGCTCATCTGTGCACACCCACCGGGGCAAGTTTCTGGACAGCCTTCCCGCGCCTGTCGAGTGGAGCTCGCTGTGGCAGACCCGTCTTCTAAGGAAATGTGAATGGGTCGAGTAGGGGAGGAAACACACGCCATTCCTCCCCGGGCAGTCACAGACACATGCTCACTGTAGCTCACGCAGACCTGCACCCCATGGGTCACACCACACAGCTACCCTGATTGTGAATTTTGAGTTTTGGAAGCCCGGATCAGTACTGAACCAACTGTGCGACCTAGGGAAGTTTCCAGAGCTCAGCTTCGGTTTCCTCGCCTGTAGTCTCTACCCCGTGACCCTGCTGGGATATTTAACAGAGATGACGTACGTTGAGTGCCTGGCGTATCATCAGGCTGATACCATCTATCAGAATAGACAGAATTCTGGGAATGATTCGCTGATGCCATCTATCAGCACTGGGAAGAGCCCAGCGCTTTTGACAGCTTTGGGTGTGCACACAGGCAAAGTACGATGGAGTAAGAAGTACATGAGCCCACGGGCTCAGACCTCCAGGTCAGACAGCACCACGGAGGACATACGCCAGTGGAGATTTCAGAACAGCAGATGTGACAGAGAAAACTCTGTTTATGATGAAGGTCCTACGTCACAAAGCTAAGTCTGTCTCTCCAAGGGGAGCTGAGGAAATGTTCCTGTTTTCAACAGTGAGAACCAAAATGCCACAACTATCTGTCTTCCCGTCATCTTGGGGCTTCACTGAGGAGTCCTGAGAATGTTGTGCCTCCTCCCTCCCCCACAGCAGCCCCAGCTGCTTCCTCAGCGTGTTTCCTCCCTGCTGTCCCTTCTCAGCCTCCTGGACAGCAAGGACACTCAGGGCTCCCTCCTTCCTCCAGACCCTCAACTTCCACACCAGGGGCTGTGGCACAGAGAGAGGACAAGGGTGGGCCTGCAGTGGCCTGGTTCCCACACCCTGCAAGGCGACGGTGCATTAGTGTCACACTTGGTCAGGTGTGGGGAGTCACATAGACACACACATTTTTCAGAAGATGCTAAGAATGTGACCTGGCTATGCTTTCTCCCTTTCTATAAAAATATGGCCTGCCCCAGACAAAGAAGCAGACCAGTGCATCTCAGAAGGACGGAGATGCAAAACTTTCCAAAGAGCCGGGACTCCGGTGGAGCAAGGAGAGGTATTAGAAGGGAGCAAACTACAGACAGGGTGAGGCTTGTAGCCTGGTGGCTTATTTCTCGCTGAAAATCAAGTCTTCCAGTTTTGCTAACAGCCACCCCCCATAAAAGAGCATTTATGACCCACAAACCTCTTCGCTTTTCTGCAGGACCCAATCAGCATACTTCCACACGAGTTCCTGGTCTAAGCTATAGGTAAGGAAGTCGACGACATATTCGTACAGGTCTGAGCGAGTGGAGTCATGAATGTCCCCATTCACAATGTTCACCCAGAGCTGGAGAGGAGGAAAGAAGAAGAAATGGAAAGTTACATACCCTTTAGAGTTAGCTAAGGAGGGGCATATGTTTACTTATTTGGCCTTCTGATACTTGAAAGTGGTAGGACAAATTCTGAATGCCTAAGTCAATTTTAAGGTTTTCGGAGAAATAAAGCCATATATGTAGTAGATGTGGTCCAGGAAATCAAGGAGATAAAGCCGCGGATTCTCTGTCTTTCCTTTCTAATGATAGCGCAGTAATACAAATAGGAAACACATCATAAGGGAAGAGGTAGATGTATTACAAATGTTTCTTCATGAAATAAACGATCACTGACAGCATCTCCACACAGAACAAGAAATTCACCTGCCTCCATCCGCAGGGCTGTTTCTACCTCCCCCATCACAGGAATCCTTGACTTTGAAGTCTCTTGTGAACTGTGATAGTCAGACACCATGTCTTCAAAAATACTGGCCATTCTGTCCTCTAGTGTTCTGTCTGGTGCATGGGGGCTCATGAGAGTTGCCAACAACAGTCCCTTGCTATTTCATCCAGAAACTTCCCTGTTGTGTAAACCGAACCTTCCTTTCGGAAACCCAGAATGGGGCCACATCACAGGGGGGCGGGGAGGCGGAGGCTGGCCCCACATCCCATACCACATCTCCTGTACCCAATCTGCTTGTCCACCACGCTGCACTTTAGGACCATGCTATTCTCGAGAAGCCCAAAAAACAGGGCTGGCAATGTCATCTCTGTGATCCTGGTATCAGCATGGGAACTTTTCCTATGATACCAGTTTCCTTAACACTAACATCCTCACACCAAATAAGCTAATCACACATGGAAAGTGTTATTATTTTTTACAGCAGAATTCTGCCACATATACAGATTTCTTTTGTATTACTTTGATTTTGCCAATCCCTCCTCTCTCTATGGCTCTGCTGATGTCACTATTATATTTATATCAGGCCGTAATTCCTACAGCTGCATGTTTTAGAGTATAAAAATATTGCCCTTGATGTCCAAATCGGGGTCCATGTTGATGGAAACCAGTTTTTTTTTTTTTTTTTTTAAACCTCATCTGCAATCATGTTACCATGACAGTGACAGCCCAAGGCTGACTTTAGCTTGGAGACAGTGGCTAATGTTCTCGGCCACTCACAGAAGAAAACAAAAAGGCCTCTGAGGAAACTATAGCACAGACTCCAGTGGAGAACAAGTGACAGAAGGAGAGGATGTCTTCTGACCAGTCACAAGCTGCCTCACAAGAGAGGCAAGACAAGACAGGAGACGAGATAAGTGTGGCATTTTATCTCCGGCACAGTATCTCTGCCAGGGCCACCTGGAATAGCGGTTCAAATATCTGTGCTACCGCTGAGCAGGGCTGGGACCCCGGGTAAGGGACCGGCCTTGACTGGCTTCAGTTCTGTCACAGGTGACATAGGGAGAATGATGTACCCTGCCCACTGGCAATAGTTACTGTCATCAACTGTGGAAGTTCCAAGCAAACGGCTGTCCCCAGGCTTAATTTCCCAGTAAGGCGGTGATGTCACAGGCCTGAGGGCTCAGCAATCAGTTCGTTTTATTTCTTAAATTTTCAAAAACTCAGTCCTGATAATGTCTTTGAAAGAATTGTAAAGACAAAGAAAAGAAAACCGTTGGCTGACATTTCTCAAGGAATTCACTTTCTAAAACAGTATATTAATTTCCTTCTGTAGAAAACGTTATAGGTCAGACAAAAGCAGTCTCTATCAACTTGGGAAATTTTTTCCCCAAGTAATACCGAGTTAAAGGATAGTGATGTTTAAAAATCAGGCTAAAATGCTTTTGAACTCACCTGAACAGCAGCAGCATCTTGGTTATTATAATGATAGAGTAGTCCAAGTGCAAAATACCTGAAAGAAAACAAGGAAGTGAGTATGCTCTCTCCCAACCACCTGCTATGGCTGGCACCCACCCAGTGACAGACCCCTGGTCCCTCTGGTCCCCTATACTTGGTTCAACTCAGAGTTCAACAACAAATTTTCAATGACAAAGAGATCCTCATTTCTGTTTATTTACTTCTGTTATTAAAACATATGCCCTACTGGGGTGCCTGGGTGGCCCAGTTGGTTAAGTGCCTGCCTTCAGCTCAGGTCATGGTCTCAGGACCCTGGGATTGAGCCCTGCATCGGGCTCTGTGCTCAGCAGGGAGTCCACGTCTCCCTCTGCCTGCTGCTCCCCCTGCTAGTGTTCACTCTCTCACTTCCTCTCTCTCTCAAATAAATAAAATCTTAAAAAAATAAATCAATCAAATGTATGCCCTATCAACTTCCAAAACGGATCATCCTCAAGTCTAGGACAAGCTAAAAAATAAAGTCATAATTATACTACAGAAAATTCTAGGACAAGCTAAAAAATAAAATCATAATTATACTACAGAAAATTCTATTTGGATTTGCTTTATAATTTCCTTAAATATTGATATAATTTTGTATCTCTTCAGGTGATTACTGTTAACCCAACATGAAGTATTCAAAGAATACTCAGAAGGTGTGTCATCTGAGCTATTACTGAAAGACGGGGTCAGCAATCTGAACACGAACAAGAGCAACACAGGCCCACAGTACCCAGCCAGTGCAGAGATCAGGTCAGGGGGAGTCCAGGGAGGGTACCCAGGGTTCTAGGCCCTGAGTTTCAATTCAGGTTCCGTTACTTTGGGACTGTATGGTCTTGAGCAAGTGGAATGCCTACCGGCCCTCCGTCTTCTCACTTGTGTGTGGAAAACATTGGTGATAATATGGCATGGCTGTTCACAGCCTCCCCAGGTTCACATGGTGCCCTGCTCCCCATCCTCCCCATCCCCAGCTGGTGACGGGAACAAGCGGACCTGGGGGACATGTTGGGTCGCCCTCTGAGAGCGAACTCTCAAGGTATCGAACTCTTTGCTGGAGTCTGCCTCTTCTCCTCAGCCTTTCGGGAGGTTAAGCCGACTCTCTGGACCCCACCACACCCCATCACTACCACGAGGCATCAGTGTATTTTCTGGTTCCTAAACAAAGCAACTCCCTTCCACAGTCTATCTGGGAAACTGAGGGAAAGTGTGGGAAGAGCCAGTACCCACGCAGAGGCAGGATCTGGGTCTGTGACACCCGTGGTTCCTGTGGGCCTTCGTCAGTCCTTCTATCATTCCAAATACGTAACAAAAATGACAGAGGAAGAATCTTACTCCTTAAAGGAGTCTAGGGGTCATCCAACACTTTTAAAGAACTCCCTCACCCCCCCGCTGAACCCCGTACCTGCCCAGAACAAAGCAGTAATGGCTCCTACCCAGTCAGGGACTGTGGGTGACTGCCCTTGTGCACGTGGCAAGGATACAGCTGTCTACCAACTCATGCTCATGATGAAGGCAGAGTTTTAAGCTATATGTGTTTATCAACAAGATCAAGAAGTCTCCCTTTTAACCTTTTTACCCAGCTATCTGTCTGTGTAATCTGGCCGTGAATGACTAAAGCGCGCTGCAAATTTTACCAACATCCACGGGTGAGCCCTACGTGGAGCAGTACAGATGGGGATGCTAAGAATCACTTCATGCACTGACTGGGCCTATGATGGGCTGTGAGAGTGTATGCTTTCCGAGACCTTCCAGGAGTCTGCAGACTCTGCCAAGGTGGGTGTCCAAGCTGGGGGGTGCCCAGCTGTCACGGGAAGAGTCTTGCGGGGCCTGAGGCACAGCAGCTGCAGCACCTTCAAGGGGCCCTGGCTGCACATGGGAAGGAAACACTCACTTGTTGTGCTTCTCCAGCCAGGCAGCGCTGTCGGTGAGGAGACAGGAGTTCTCGGTGACCAGGAGGTCCAGCAGGCTGTCGTGGTCAGCCTCCGCGTATAGCTTGAGCAGGGCCGTGTCGATGTCCTCTTTGTAGCCATTGGCGACCTCTGTGCTGCGGACTTCGTTTAGGTAGCTCATGAGGAAGCGCTTACACTTGGCCATCTTCTCCTGGTCCCCCTGGGTCAGCTGGTGCAGGTCTGCGTACTCGTGGAGAGGAGGGTGGGACCGTGTGAATGAGGAGGAGGTGGGCAACAGGAAGGGGTAGAGAGAGATCAGCTCCCGGACGTCAAGCTGGCCGCTTCTGCAATTACAGTGTCAAACTAAATGAAGCAAAAAGAGAGAAAGAGTACACATAGGCGCACAAAACAACACGGGGGGTGGGCACGTCCACACCCGCTCGCGGGGAGCTGGATGTGTAGGCGGCATGGCAGAGCACGGCGCACTGTGCGCCCCCACGCAATTCCAATGAAGCACAGAGGGGGCCATGCAGGAAGACACATGCACTGCCGGTGCTGACATGAGTATCAAGACCCCTGAGAGGGTCCTAACACCAAGGGAGCAGCAGACTCCCTGGAAACTAAGGCCAAGAAAGGAACACAGAGGGAACACAGCACTGTCTGGTCAACGGTGAAGGACCATCCTTCTGAAGCCAATGCTTGTCCTGGCACCAAACTATAAACAGGTTTGCTCATTGGTTCATAAACAAGGGACTTTGCCAGAAGGTGACTTACAGTTTCCTCATCAAAGATCCTATGATGGGAGCCGTGGGAGGATTTGTGAGGCTGTTTCTGTGGTGACTCTCAATGTCCTCTTAGAGCATAAAGTTAGGCCACAACTTGGAGCATAAGGTTAGACCACAACTCCAGTGGTATCCTAACTGTGCAAGGCCATGGAGCCCGTCTGGTGACATCCCACCTCTGCTTTCCTGCTGGCCCTGTCCCCCGCTGTGCCCCCGGCCTGCTTGTGCTGTCCACTGTGATAGCAGCGGCAGCATAAAGGAGCTGCAGACCTCAATGCTGGCCCCGGAGCAGCCCTACCAGGGGTCCCTCTTGCGGAAGTAGACGCAGGGTTCCCAGACATGAATGGGAACCCTAGGTTGGGCTTGGGGTCTTCACTCCTGGCAATGTTCACGACATCCGCCTTCCTTCAAGTTTGGACAGTCTCTCCTCCTCCCCGACTTCCATCCTCTAGTTCTCCTTCCTTCCATTCCTGCCCTCTAGTCACTTTCCATGGTGCTGGGCCTCTTGAGGATAAACCCCAGATCTCTGAGCACAGCATTCTGGGGCCTTCCCAGCTGCTCCCAATGCCCTCACAGCGTCGGTTTCCACCATCCCTCCCACACTCTGACGCTTCAGCTCCACCCATCACCTCTCCGGTTTACACACTTCACGCCTGGCCTCTGCTGCCTTGTTCCTTCTGCCTAAAGCAAAAGCCCTCATGGCAGCATTTGTGCTCCCTGGGGGACACCGAGCCATGTCTGAGGATACTTCCGATCACCACTGGCAGGTGTATTGGCACTGAGTGAATAGAGGCCCAGGGTTCCTCCGATGCATGAGAGAGCACCTCTAACAAATTATCTAGCCCAAGGGGTCCAGACTGTAAGATTCCCAATTTGGGAAGCTTCTCATCATTTAGGATGCAGACAAATCCCAATCCGAGCCTGTGCTCTGCATCCGCCCTCAGAATGCCCCACCCCCACTGCAGAGCGGCACCCACACTGCTGCCTGGCGGGCCCACGGCTGCTGTCCATACTTGCACGGGTACGCCAGGAAAGCAGGCGGCAGTCTCACCCCGCACTCTGGCTCTGATTCTTGGGCCAGGTCTGCTTCCCAGGAGGAGTGCTGACCTGACTGCACACGAGGATGGGCTGTATCACATCTCAGGGGACAGACACAGAGCAGAGGGGCCCACAACACGAGTCCCACAGAGGTTCTCTCTTGGGTGCCAACCACAACGTGTTGGCGCTTGTGGCTTCTCCACCAAACTGAGATGGAATACAAGGACAAGTCCCACATCAATAAGGAAAAAAAAAATCCCACGTTACTAGAAACGTCTGCTGTGGGCGCAGGAAGGGAGCACTTGCCTTGGGCCTGCCTGCTTTGAGGACCAATTCTCTCGGTCACATTTTGACAATGGAGCAGCCGTCAGTTTATGCTATGAAGGGGTTGAAGCGTGAAAGACAGGGGAGCCTTGTATTAATGACTGACAGAACCTACAGCTATTCTGTTAGAAAAATCTGTGAACTGTTCTAGGAACAGATTATGACCACTCGCCCACTATTCCAGATTAACCCATGAGAAGATGGACCCAAATGAGAAGGTTTTTGACGCTGCAGGGACAGAACAGGCAGGACAGAAGAGAGCGAGGTCCACAGGGACGAAGAACCTACATGAGTCCCCCAGTTACTGCTCCTGCCAAGAACAGATGAGAACACCACACAGAATATGACCTAAGTATAAGTTAGAGGGGGCATGGCTATTCACTTAGTGACTCCTTCTTGACTCAGAACCCTGTTCCCTCAGCCCCCAGTGTGACAGAGCAGGAGGCCAGAGAGGTGGTGAGTCCAAGAGCCTGTGGAACAGGTGGCAGACAGCATGCTCCTGAGCCGTGCTCTGCTCCGGCCGCT